>NW_027187398.1:3790900-4160597 GCF_028583685.1 Petaurus breviceps papuanus | reverse complement strand
TCTCTCTCTCTCTCTCTCTCTCTCTCTCTCTCTCTCTCTCTCTCACAAGTCACAACTCTCTCACCCTACTCCTTCAGGCATAATCTAGCCAGCCCCTGCCACAAAACACTACTTTTCAATAGTCACCACCAACTTCACCCCAAATACCAGATGGTCCACTGCTGGGTGATAGAAAGAGACAGAAGTGAAATTGCGTCTTAGTGCCAGGCCTCAGCCCTCCAATGTATAGAATGGGGAGAGAATCCACCCAACCTCCAAATGTAAGGAGAAAAGATCCAGGATAGAAAGTGTAGGTAAGGGGCAGCTAAGTGGTGCAGTGGATAGAGCACTGGCCCTGGAGTCAGGAGGACCTGAGTTCAAATCCAACCTCAGACACTTAACACTTACTAGCTGTGTGACCTTGGGCAAGTCACTTAAGCCCAACTGCCCTGCCTTCCCCCATCCACAAAAAAAAAGAAAAGAAAAGAAAAGAAAGCATAGGTAAGGGTCACAAGCATACCCAGGAAAAGAATAATGTCTATATCTAGAAACTCTTATCCCCTGCCCAGCACTCCTCCTTTCCTCCACTCTAGCCAAAAAAGTCACTGAGTCAGTAAAGCCAGAGCTTCTAATCCCTCCCCTGAAATGTTTGGAGCTACAAGTCCTACCTCCCACTGGAGCTGCCAGAGAGGAGCTTCCCACTTCCCTACATCAAACTGGAAAGAGAAGGAATGATGTCCAGAAAGTTTGCTCTAGATTTCTCACAGATTTTTAAATCAGGCAGAAGGCTATCCCTAGCCTCAGTTCTCTTCTCCAGCCACCCAATGCCATGCCATCCCTAATCTCCCCTCTCCCAATGGAAAGTGCCAAGTGCCCTGGATATTTTCTCCCTCTTCTCTCCCCCTTCAAGCTTTTTCCTTGGGATCATAAGGTAGGTGATCTGCTGACATGAACAAAAGTCTCCTTGCGGGGCTCCCTGTTAGCTTATGCTCCCCCAGGCAGGGTACAGAGTATCCACTCTGTAGCTAGAGGAGCTTCAGAATAGTAGGGAACCATGAAACACAGACACTAGGGAGAGAGGCCAAGGCAGGGGATGTAGAACCAGACCGACAGACAAAGAAAACCTTTAGGACCCTGTGACACTTGCACAGAAACCAACCATGAGGTGCAACAGCAGAAGGAAAACAATTTGGTAGCTGGGGGTGGGTAGTGCCCATCCACTCTGGGCACCTGGGTTCTATTAAAGATATATGGGTGCTGGCTCCAATCCAGTTTAGCCCTCTGCCGAGACCTGGGAGTTCTCTTCCTTTCCTACCAATCAAAGAACCTGTACATACATAATTCCTACAGCTCAGAAGCAGCTTCCATATCCTAATCTGACCAGGTACAGAAGTCCCTTGCCAGAAAGCTAGGCCTCAGATAGCCCAATGGAGAAAGCAGGCACCGGCTTTAAAAAAAAAAAAAAAGCAAATTTCTAGATGAAGAAACAAGTGATTTGCAATGGAAACTCTACTCCTCTCTCTCTCCATACCCATCCTCCTCCCCAAAATAAAATTAAAAGACACAAGCCATCCCTTCTTCTCTAGACTCAGAATGGGCAAGGCCAAAATCCTTTCTAACTGAGTACCCCAGACTTTAGCCCTGAAGGAAAAAGGAAAGAGTAAGGCCAAAATCCTGTGGGAGAGTCTGGATGAAGGGGTCGTGGAAATTCAGTCCTTATCATCTCCTTCCCATAACCCAACCTAGCTTTCTGCATCTCTCTCTCCAGAAATCTCAAATAATTCCATTTGCCTCTACCTAGAGGTACTATACAGAGGATTAGACTGAGCCTATTTGGAACTCAATGACTGGCATCCTGGGGTTATCTGGTCCTGAAAGATGTGACTATTTTGGTGTCAAGGGACAAGGGTTACAGGGTAGTGAGATCCAGATGTCTAGTGACCAGCCTGGTCCTCTAGACATAAGACTACACTGCCCAGCCACAGGGCTGAGACTGAGCCCTGAGCTGCTAAGAGCTGGCTGGAATGGAGGGGGAGGGTAAGGCAAAGGATAGGTGGAGCCAGGTGACCTGGCAAATATCAGAGAAACTATAAAATGAATCACTAGTCAACAGTATCTAAGACTGAGGACTCTGCCCAAGAGAGTGATAATCTTCTTTCTCACAGACCTTCGTCCATATCAGATCTCTACACTCCCCAGATAGTGACTTTGACCAGAGGATAGATGAATGTTAAAGCCCTTCAGCCAAGCACTAGCCCACAGGCCCTGAAAGAAACAAGACTGTGATCTACCATGTGATCTCCCTCTGTTCCTGTACGCTGGTTGCTCTGTCCAGCTCTGAGTAGGACATGATATCCATAACCCCAGTGGCAATGTAGTTCTGTTGCGAGGTAAGGAATGACCTAGGAGTTACATGAGTCTCTTCCTCAGGGTTCACATTTAAACCTTAATTCAACACAATGTCCTATGTGAGACAGTGTAACTGACAGACATATTCCTAGTCCCCTGGCTCCATAAAAGATCCAAGTTGGGACAGGGAAGGAGATATTAACTCTCAGGAATCCTTTCTGTGTTAAAGGTTCTTTAGGGAAGGCAACACCCTGACCAGTTCTTGCTCCTCTCCTTCTTAGATCTCCCAACTCAAAATCAGAATGGTTATTAATTACTGTATTGGTTTAAGGCTCTTTACAGGCACAAATACACTCCAAATAGGAGGTGGAGGGTGGGGAAGGAGAATGTCTCTCAAACTGGCTGCCTAGGTCTGTCTGGAATAGCAAAACAAGTAATTAAATGAACACCCCTTCTTCCTCCACCTCCCTCCAAATAGCTGATGGCTTCTTTTTTTCTCTCCTAGACTTCCCAGTTGACTAATGTTCTCTTACACTTTCCCTTCTCGGCTCTAAATCCAGATAAAGCAAGATATCTGGGTGAAATGCTAGAGGTCAAAGATTCCATCAATGTTGATGTCCTGGGGGTAGGATCAAGATGATACCTGGAGACAGTAACAGGTTTAGGAAAGATATAATGTTTTTCAGGAAGCTATGGGGTTCCTAGCCTTTGATAGTGACACAGGTAGTATTCAATCAACTCTAATTATCTCCCTCATTGATCATCCTACTTCCTCTAGGGTTGGGGTTCTTTCCATTTTTTGTGTCCTACTCCCCCTCTGAGAGTCTGGTGAGGCTTATAGACTTCTCAGAATCACCCTTTGAGTATACCAGCTCCTAAAAACCCCAGGGTCAATCCAGCTCTCCCATTTGTCAGGGCTCTCCTTCCCTCTAATCCCTGCAATTACAGCCCCCTACAACTTCCCAACACAGTGATGCCCCTTTCCAGATCCCCAACCCTAAATTCCTGGAAATACAATTCTGTCCCACAGCTCCCTCAAAGACCCCTGCACCACAAAGTGTCACTCAGCTTCCCCAAGATCAGAATCCCCAACCCCTCAGCACTGAAAAGCTCACAGAGACCCTGTACTTCAAACTCCCACTATTAGAGCCTAATAACACACATTTCCAGTAACAGTTAAAAATACACTGACAAACTGCACATGTATAACCTTTATTAAATTGCTTGACTTCTCGATGAGGGGGGGAGGGAGGGGAAGTTAAAGAAGAGGGAGCGTAGGAAAAAATTTGGAACTCAAAATTGGGGGGGGGGAAATTAAACTTTTATTTTACATGTAATCAAGAAATATTAAAATTTTTTACATACACTAATAAAGACATACCAAAAAATATACTCACAAAATTTCCATGTTCATTGTCCCCACACACAAGGAATCGCAAATTCCCACTGATCACAGCCCCCAGATATCCATACTCACAGCCTCCTGAGACACGCCTGAAATTTCTAACTATTAAAACCCAACACACACATACATTTCCACTATCACGGCACCCCCAAACACAAAATCTTCATGGTCACAGTCCCCATCCACACAGGGCACCCCAAATTCCCACTGATCACAGCCCCTACCTCTTCTACCCCGCAAACATCCTCACTCAAGCGTCCTGAGAAATCCTTGTACCTTAAACCCCTACTAGTTCAGCTCCCTCCAACACATTCACAAAATCTCACTCCCAGAGGGCACCCCAAATTCTCACAGATCACAGCCTCAACTTTTCTGCCCCGCCCCACAACTCCAGCACATCCACCCCTCCCGCTCACAGTCCCCCCCCCAATACACCGGACACCACGTCGGCGGTCCCAGCCCCGCCCCTCCCCCAGGGTGCCCCAAATTCTCCCGGTACCTCGATGTTGCTCACGGTGCGGGCGCACCCCACCACCTTCAGTCCGCACTGCACCAGGGCCCGGGCCACGGCCGCGCCGATGCCGCAGGAGGCACCCGTCACCAGCGCCAGCCGGCCCTGCCAGCGCTCCATGCTGGGGGTGCTGGATTCCTTCAGAACGCAGCCGGTCAAGCCGACCCGGGGCCCCGACCCCAGCAACAGTCCCGCCTCCTCCTGTGGCTTTAGGGACTCCATCTTCCCCAGGCCAGGCGACCGACCTCTGGGCTCGGCTCAGATGCCCGCCGACCCTCGCTCAGTAGGTCGCCAGTCCGCCGCCACTCCCGCCCCGCCCTGCCCCGGACGCTGCCCTCTCCACGCCCCGCGCCTCCCACCGTCTCCTCGCCCCGGATGGCCAGACGCACCGCCCTCAGCGCGAGAGCGACTACTCGCCCGCCCCCTCCGGCCAGAAGCTCCGCCCCCAGCACGAGGTCGAAGGAGCCTTGGGCGTCGGCCCCTCCCCTCCGCAAGAAGCTCCGCCCCCATCGCGAGGAAGAAGGCGTCGCCATCTCCAGCCTCGCCTGAGGCACTGCTCGGGACGGTGGTATCTCCGCGCCAGCCCACCTGTTCCCGGTTCAGTACCAGTGCCTGGACACCTTGAACCCTTACGCCGCCTCCAGCGACTCCGGGGCGTGGCTTTACAACCCAGGGGGTGCCGAGGTTGTGCCTAGCCCCTGATCTAAAGCCAGAAGAAGGGGTGGAGATGGGGAGGGAGTCTTATAGCGAGGACTTAAAAGTTCTTCCGAGGTCATCAGAAGGAAACTAAGGCGCAGCGAGGGGAAGTGACTTGCCCAAGGTCATACAGGTCACATTGGTGACTGTTGAGCCTATGTGCATCGACATTCCGTGGGAGTAATGACAGTGGCAGAACCCGGAATTTGAACTCGGGCCCCTCTGCTCCCAAGTTCAGTACACCCGAGTGACCATTAAGCAAACTTACTCATTGAACATTCATTTAAGAAACGACTAAATGGTACAGTGGATAGCGAATTGGACTTGGACGCAAAAAGATCCGAGTTCAAATCCTACTTCAAATTCCAGCATAACCCTGAGCAAATCAGTGAATCACTGCCTACCTCTCAGTTTCTACTTCTGTAAAACGCGAATAGTAATAGCACCCACCTCCCAGAGTTGTGAAAATCAAATGAAATGACTTGTAACCTGTTTTGCAAACCTCGAAGTGCCATGTAAATGCTAGCTATTACCAGTTATGTGAACATATATCAACATTCAACATGAAAGTATCTGAGTTGTAATTCGAACTCAGGTCCTTGAACTCCAAGTGCAGTAGAACAGTTGCCACTCTTTCTGCTATGGGAGAAGGGAGGAGAAAATGTTCTATAGAAATCCTCTCCACCTTCCTCTTATGCCAGAAGGAAGGTACAAGTTGAGCATTCTTTATTAGGGATCTTCCTGGGGTTCAGTTCCAGAGAGAGAAGATAGCATTTGGGGAGCCCTGTTGGGGTATGAGGCTGGGACAAGTAATCATCCCACTTTCCTTTGAAAGCTTTTAGAGAGAGCCTATGGTTCTAGGGCTTTGGAAGATGGGAGAAGGGACCTTGGACTGGAGTAGGGGGTTCTAATGGACAAGAGGTAGGGGAAGCAGAGAAAAAAAACACCTGGATTTGAAGTCTGGATTCATGGGTTCATATCCCTTCTCTGACTTAGTAATTGTCAGTCACTTCTCAGTTTCATCTGTAAAATAGAATAATTATAATACATATTTAATAGGTTGTACTTAAAGCTTTTTTTTTTAACCTGAAAGTCGTCTTTAAGTGTTAGGTATTATTCATAGGTTCTTTTTAAGGATGGGAGGACTAGAGAATGGGGAAGGGAGCCCTACATTCAAATATCAACTCTAATACTTACTATCTCTGTGACCTGGGCAAGGCACAACCTCTCAGAGCTTCATTTTTCTGTATAAAATGAGAGTTGAGAGGGTGGATCTCCAGGGTCCCCAGACAGCTCTGAATCTGTGCATAGGAGAACCCAACCCTGTCTTCTCTTCCTCTGTATACTTTTCTGCTAAGGAACTCAGTGCCTCTGACCTCATCCTAGGACAAATTAGCCAATGGCCAAAGGCAGAAGCATCTCCACTTCCACCCTGCTGGTGGACTTTAAGAAAATCTCTTCCCCAGTCTTCTCTCCCAAGAAGGGTGGAGTAAGTGAAGAATCAAGGCCATAACTGAAAACACCCTGGCATTGGTTTTAGGACTAGGAACCTCTCTCCTAAAATGATGAGCCCTCACCTGGGCATGGAATTAGACAGTCCTCAACTGCCCTCTACATAAAACAGAAGAAATGTGCCACAAAGGAGACTGAGGCAAAAGCAGGTTGTCAGATTCCTAAGCTTGTACTTCATCTATTTATCCAGCTCACTCCTTACCTTCTCTTATTTTAAAACCTGCCTTCCCTTCCCCCTTCCCCCTCAAAAAACCCTTTACAATCAGAAGGGAGAAAAGGTTCAGAATGGTGCTCAGTTTGCATTCCAACTCCCCAAAGCTAAAGGTGGTATCTCATCAAAGGGATGTTTGATAAATTAGATTGGGATGAATGATTGGGGGGGGCAAGGGGGGGGATGGTGCATACAGAGGGTACCGTAATGTAGCGTGTAGCGCAGGGGATCACCTTCACTACAGTAGCAATCTCAATAGGGCTTATTTTCGGGGGAGGGCTTATTTTAGAGGAATCTTACACAGTAAGGGGAGGGCTTATTTTCGGGATAGGTCTTATTATCAGGGAAACACGGTATTGCAGGATTCAAGAGGGGGAAAGTGTAGTGTATTGTGCCAAGAACAGGGACAGATGCAACCTTTGGAATGTAGATGCCAGTAGAGGGTGGAAGACAGATAATACACAGTATGTCACATACGTTAGAGTTGCAAAATAGGGCTGTCATGTCTAAGGTCAATATTGAAGGATCAGGGAAGGCTTTGTGAAAGAGTGATATTTGAGTTAAGCTTTAAAGGATAGATAGGAATGCTGAAGGCAAAAAGGGGGAGAGAGTAAAGAAGGGAAATAATTCCAATTGGAAAGGAATGAATGAAAAAAATATTTATTAAGCATTTCCTATGTGCTGAGCTTTGCGCTAACCAATGAGGGTATAAATACAAAAGTAAAGACAACCCTGAACTCAAATACCTTACATTTTGATGGAAACACAGAGGGGAATGGTGGCCAGGGATGGGGCAATTTGGTTCTGAACATTGCTAGATGAGACCATAGAGTAGTAATACCAACAATAGGGATAATTAAGACAGCTCACATCCCACCTCCCAGAGTAGTTTCCAGGATAAAATAAAATATTGGTAAGGTGCTTTGCAAACCTCAAAATGCTATATAAATGGAAGTTATTATCTTCCATTTACATTGTATCTATCTTGTATGTACATTGTTATTTACATGTCTCCACCTCCCCCATGAGAATGAGATCCTTGAGAGCAGGGACCATGTTCTTTCTTTCTTTGAAAACTCAATGATTATCATGATCCCTGACATATAGTAAGTGCTTAATAAATGCTTGTTAGAGAAGGTGAGAAGGAAAGAATGTGCTGGCAGGGCTAGATGTTAGTGAGGAGATGGTAAAGGAGATAACCTGAGAGAAGAGAATGAAGTGAAGCTTTCCTGAAATAGTGCTCCAAAAGAGGGAGGCAACAATGCAAAGAGTGTGGCCCCAGGAGGAGAAGTTCCTCCAGGTAATGGTCCCTGCTGTGGACAGGTGGGCTGAGAGGAAAGGGACCTCTGAGGCCAGGGAATCAGTCCAAGCCAAATCTGGCCAAGAATTCTGTCTACAACTTTAAGAAGTGATCATCCCATTTTCCCTGGAAGACTTTTAGGGAGAGGGAACTGAAGACCTCCAGAGGCACATCTATTACTTTTTTTTTTTTTTTGGAGGGGAGAAGGCAAGGCAATTTGAGGTTAAATGACTTGCCCAAGGTGACACAGTAAGTGTGTAAAGTGTCTGAGGTCACATTTGAACTCAGGTCCTCCTGTCCAGGGCCCGAGCTCTATTCACTACACCTCCTAGCTGCCCCTATTACTTTCTTTTAGAAATGTTTTTCCTTGTGGTCTTTCCGCTGTTCCATTCCTCTGAATTCTGTTCCCTGCAGCTAAGCAGAATAAGTCTTCCAATTCAAATCTCTCTTTCCTTCACATACTTGAAGGCAGAAATCAAGTCTCTTCCCTCTCCCAACCAGATTTTACCTTCCCTAGGAAAAATATTTCCAGTTCTTACTTGTAAGACATAGTCTCAAAACCCATCATAATCAATCAATAGGTATTTATTGAGCACCTTATATGTGGCCAAGCCCTGTGTTACTGGGTTGGTTTACAGAGACAAAAACAAACCAGTCCCAGCACTCAGAAAGTTTACATTCTATCTGGGGAAACAACACATGCACATGTTAGTGAATTAGATACATATATGTGTACACATAATACACACATACACAGTAAATACAAAGTCATTTCTGGGAGGAGATTCTGGAAATTGGGGAGATCAGGAAAGATTACATGTTTCTAAGGCATAGGCAAAGAAGGAGTGTATTTTGGGCTCTGTGAAAGCTTTATACAGGAGCGGCTAGGTAACACAGTAAATAGAGCACTGGCCTTGGAGTCAGAAGGACCTGAGTTCAAATCTGGTCTCAGACACTTAACACTTACTAGCCTTGTGACCTTGGGCAATCACTTAACCCCAATTGCCCTGCCCTCCCCCCTCCAAAAGAAAATATTGGGTATAAAATAGTGAGTAGGCCAGTTTGGTAGAAATGTAGTATGTATGGAGGGGGAATATGTAATAAGTCTAGAAAGGTAAGGTGGAAACAGACTAGGAAGGGCTTTAATTGACTAATAGAGGAGTTATGTTATGTCTTAGAGGCAATAGGGAGCCACTGGAGATTTTTGAGCAGAGGAGTGACTCATATTTTATTACTATTACATTGGCATCTGTGTGGAGGATGAATTAGAGAGGGGAGAGACTGGAAAGACTGAATCTACAAATCAAAATTTCAGAATTGGAAGACACTTCAGAAGCCATCTAGACAAACTCATACATGAAAAGGAATCCTCAATTATACCCCCACAAATGGTCATCCAGACTCTATTTGAAACTTCCACTTAGGAGGAACATCAAATCTAGAGGCAACCTATTCCATTTTGGGACAGCTGTCATTGTTAGGAGGTTTTTTTTACTGATATCAAGCCTCAATTTGCTTTTTTTTTTGCAACTTCTACACCTCAAAGGCAGCTAGTAGAGAATCAGGAAGACTTTAGTTCAAATCCAGCCTCAGACATTTACTACCTGTGTGACCCCTGGGAAAATCACTTAACCTCGGTTTGCCTCAGTTTCTTATCTGCAAAATGGGGATAATAATAGTACCTTCCTCCCAGGCTGGTTGTGAGGAACAAATGAAATAATAATTGTAAAATGTTTAGCACAGTACCTGGCACATAGTAACCACTATATAAATGTAAGCTATCATCATCATCATCATCATTATCATTACTTCTGGTTTTGCTATCTAGAGACAAATCTAATCCCTCTTCTACCAAGACAGCTATCATATCTTCCCTAAGGCTATCCCAGGCTAAGCATTTCAGTCTCTTCAACTGATGCCTGTATGACAAGGCCCTTCAACACTTTGAGTGCCCTCCTCTGAACACAGTCTATCTTATCAATGTCCTTCTAAAATCATGGCCCCCATAACTAATTATAATACTATAGTTGAGAGCTGAACAGGGAAGAATACAGTAGAATTATTACCTCTCTTCCTGAAAGTTATGCCCCTCTTAATGCAGCCCAAAACAGCATTGGCATTTTTGGCTGCTACATCACATTGCTAACTTATATTGAGCTTGCAAATCCTAAGGTCTTTTATCAGACCAACTTCTGTCTGTACATGGCTTCCCTATCTTATACTTGTGAAGTTTGTTTTTTTGTATCCAAGTGCAAGACATTTATCTACACTGAATTTCATCTTATTTAGCCTAGTGCTCTAGCCTGGCAAGATCCTTTTGGGTTTGGTTATCCACTATGTTAGCCATTTCCCCCAGTTTTATCAGCAGCACATTTGATGAACATACCATCTCTGCCTTTATCCAAGTCACTGATAAAAATGTTAAATAGCCCATGGCCAAGCACAGATCCTGGAGTACTCTAACTGGAGATCTTTCACATTGACAGCCAATGGACAACCAGTTCTGAATCCATCTTGATGGTACTGTTGTCCAATCCATATTTCTCCACAAGAATAAACAAAAGCCATATTAATCTAGGTAAACCATATATCTGCATTCTTCCTCTTACTACATTAGTAATCTTGTCAAAAAAGAAAACGAGGTTAGTCTGACAAGAAAGTTCCTAAAGAAATCTTGCTGACTTTTTGTAATCACTGTTTCCTTTTCTTTATGTTCTCTAATCATCCCTTCCCAGGAAGCAAAGTGAAGGTCATTAGCTTATAGTTTGCAGGCTGTTCTCTTCTCTTTTCTGGGACATTTGCCCTTCTCCCATCTTGTAGTATTACCTCCCACTTTCCATGTTCTTTTAGATAGTCACATCAGCTGGGTCTTTCAGGACCCAGGATGTAGTTCACCTGGGTCACATGGTTTGAATTCATACAAAGGGCAGCTAGGTGTTCTCTTATAATATCCTTATCTTGGATATCAACTATCTGTAAAGGTCATTCTGCTTTGCAAACACAAAGAATTGCACAGCTCTGCCTTCTGTTGTCAGTTACTATCTTCCAATATAGGTAAAACTTCCACATTTGTTGTTCTTAGCTTCTTGCAGCAGCCTCAGCTCATTCTGATAGTTCAGCATTTCAGACTCTTTTTATAGCTGCCAGATGGCCCAGTGAAGAGTCCAGAAGTCAAGAAGACCTGAGTTCAAATTCAGCCTCACTTAGTGTGCAACTCTGGACAAGTCATTTAACCTGTTTGCCTCAGTTTTATGAAATGGGTATAATCACTTCCCTTACCAGATTGTTGAATCAAATGAGATAATTGTAAAATGCCTGGCATATAGTAAGCACTATATAAATTATTATTTATTATAGAGCCATGAGAGAAGTGATAATCCTGCTCTGGTCAAACCAAATTTGGAATATTTTGTTCAGTTCTGGGTGTCACATTTCAGACTACTTTCTCTTTTCTAGATTTTCAGGGAGCTCATCTCTCTTGGTTCTCTGGCTTCCTTTAGGAACATTCCCCAGTCTCCTTTGCTTAACTGTAATTCATGTTTTGTCACACTTACTCACCTTACACTTACACAGACTCTGTCCTGTGCTATCCCATCTGCACCCTCTATTTTAGTGATTTCGTGCATTCACATGGGTTCATACACATTACTATCTATTGTGCAGATGATTCCCTAATCTATATATCCAAGAGACCTGTGGAATCAAAAATAGGTTTCCTGACTGTAATACAGTATGTATACCATACAATCTCAAAAGAACCATAGAATGTGATCTTGGATAGAACAAGAGGAGATGGCTCTATATTTGGAGTATTGTGGTACCCTGAAGGAGGGACTGGAGAGGAGACAAGAACATGGGGAGGCAGAAAGACCTGTTAGGATATGCAGCAATCCAAGTGGATGGTGAGAATTTTAAAGACTTTGTGACTGTGAATTGATAAAGAACAGCAGTCAAAAATCGAAGCTTTGTAAACATAGGAGGCTGAGTAAAATGGTGGTACCACAGAAAAATACCAGTTAAGAGGTTTATGAAAAATGGAAAATTCAATTTTAGTGTCAGTGGGACTTCACATAGAGGATACATTGTGGAGAACATGGATTTGGGTGCTCAGAGCAGTGTGTATATACAAGGTGTCCACATATTATAAAATGTTTAACAATACCATATACTCTTCTCATCACTTTGCAGTTCACGAAGTATTTTCAAACATTTTCTCATCTTCACAATTTCACAAATTACAGAACCACCTATTTTAAAAGTGAGGTAACAGGATGGGGAAGTTGAGTGACTTGGCCATTCACATGGTTATTAAGTGACTGAGCCAGGGATAAGAATTACAACAAATGATCCTTCTCCCCCAAGGAATAATGTGCAGGGAGTAAATGTAGGTATGACAGTAGGAAAAGCACAAAACTAGAAACTGGGTTATAGACCTGACTCTTGTAACTAACTAGCCACATGATCTCCAGCAAGTCACTAAAACTCTCCAGGGCCTCATATTTCCGAGTCTATAAAACGAGAGGGTTCATCTATTCATCTACATCAACTCTTTCACAGCTCAATTTTAGATGTTGGCCCTTAGCCAAGTTTCCTCTCCAGGACAATGAGAGTACACAGGGCAATAGTCATTATTAGAGCTTCAAGGCAGAGTGAAAAAGGAGCCAGAAGAAAATCATGGACTTCATTTAACTTCTGCCCTAGATTATGGGCTTTCAGTAAAAGCATTTTAGGAACCACAAAAAAAGATAATTACACACAGCCTGTCACCTCCGTTTCAAGTCTGAATATCAGATTCACCTCATTCCTACAATGCCACGGGTAGTGTGATACTGATAATCATCTGCTGGTATTGTCCAGTTTGTTGCATGGTACATTAGATCAAAAAACACCCAAGTGCCTATGTTTACTCAGCTACTGACTCAGATTTTTAAATGGAGAAGTACAAAGCTGGCAGCCAAAAGCCTCTCCTTAGGGAATCTTTTTCTTCCTTCAGTACTTACACAGACAGCCTGTGACAGCAATAAGCTGTAATGTCATAGTGACTTTATTGTTAGAAACCAGATATAACGTTAAACATGCATTTATGCAGACTTCAGTGTGTTTAACTACTTAGTGCAACTCCTGATCCTAAGCTTTAAGCAGCAAGTAATTGCCCAATTAGGCAATCCTTCCTGGAAAGTCTGCCAAGTTTTGTTTTCATTCTTATGGGTCAATACGAACCTCTGAATGTAAGGAGTACTAGGGGCACGATTAGTAAGAGCAAGTGAAGTATCCAGGAAAATTAGGGTAACATGTATTTAAAAAGATTTCAGTGGACCTTTAAAAAAAAAAAGGTTTCAAAAATGTCTTATAAAAATCAACTAGGCACAGTAGAGTAAGTGTTCGAGGGAAGGATTTATTCTTTTGTTGAAATCTAGGAGTCACTTTTCTATGAATGTTCATTGAAGACGATTTTTCTCACCATCTCCCCCATCAAAACCAGGTTGAGTTAGATGCTTGGCATACTCATACTAAACACTATAATTACATTAAGTAGAAACATGTACACTAAATTGTACTATGCGTATTAATAAATATTCTTTATTTTTAAATTTTGCACATTGCGCTTTAACATATTACATCCAAACATTTTTTGCAAGTGGATGTCTACTTTGTAAAACCTTATATTCAGCTCATCATTTCTGTACAGAATTATAAGTACAACATTACTTTTTGCCACTAAGTTGCTTTTGTAAGTCTCACAGTAAGAGAAACATGTAATGAAAAGAGATGGCTTAAATTATAAGGCAGGCTTGCACAGCTACTCAACTAAACATACAAGCCTGAAGAAAGAACAAATTAATGAAGTTACCTCCACCAATGTCCCCGAAAACAAAAAAGAGAAAAGAATCACATTGATTTAAGATAAAATTCTGCCAAAAGTCACTAAATTAAGAGTTTTTGAAAGAGAAGGCGCAGTAGTCATCTTGAGTGTTTCAATGAAAGACAGAGCTATTTTATTTATTTTAGTTTGCTCCGGCCGTTGTCAACCAGCCACTACAAATGGGCCTCTTGTGATCATTTAAGCGGCAGTATTTATTAAATTTCTCCTTCAGATGTTGTCGGTACTGTTCTCTATTGCTGTAGAAAGACTGATTGTTTGCCATAAATGACTGTATTTCATCTTGTGAGATAAAGATTTCCTCATCTGAAGTGCATTCAGACTCATCCTGCAAAGGAAAATAACTGTTAAACTAGGACTTGTAAAACAGAGAATTGGAAAGACAATATAGAATATATTGACAAAGGGGGAAAAGAAAAAAATTCAGGCCTTAAGTTTCAGTTCAGTTAATGTCCAAGAGTTTCAAATACAAACTCTTTTAAATATAAAAAAAAATTAACAGCTATGAAAATATATCATTGCTTTAGAAGATGATGATAAATAATAGCAATACCAACAACAACAATGGAAACCTGGAGTGCGGACTAGAAGACAGGTCTGAAAGCCAGAAAGCCCTGGGTTCCAGTCTCACACATACAAATTATGTATCCCTGGCCAAGTCACAATCTGTCTTAGTGCCCCAGGCAATTCCCTAAGATAAATGGCAGAAAAGGAGTTGACCTGCATTGGTAGAGTGAATTTTTTTTTCTCTCTGAACTCCCTGGCTGGTTTAAGAATAATAAAAATAAGTCTAACAAAGTGGTCTGAAATTCTAGGCTTGCTTGACAAGATGGGTTCAAATCCCTTATCTCTTTACTTGAAAAGATCAACTAACTGAAGAGGATTCCAAATATTGTCAACTACAGAATAACCACATAAATAATTTCTAATAGGGGCAGCTAAGTGGCTCAGTGGATAGATAGTGTGCTGAATCTAGAGTCAGGAAGTCCCACCTTCCTGAGTTCAAATCTGACCTCAGACACTTACTAGCTGTGTGACCTTGGGCAAGTCCCTTAACCCTGTTAACCCTGCTGGCCTCAATTTCTTTGTCTGTAAAATGAACTGGAGAAAGAAATGGCAAACCACTCCAAGAAAACCCCAAAATGGGGTCATAAAGAGTGCAAAACTACTAAACAACAACAAATCTCTAATAGAATATTTGTGTGCCAATTTCTTGAAAAACAAAATTCAGTCTTCTCTTCAGTATTATATTATAAACCCATTAAGAATTCCATTATAAGGTCTGACTTCTCAGCACCACACAGAGGATCCTAATCATTGTTAACAACTTCACACTCTTCATCTCATGGGCTGGGTCATCTGAGATCAAGTGCAACTCACCTGTGGTCCAGGGCTCTACCATGTTACTTCATGGCATAAAACAGAGACAACAGAGGACTGCCACATCCTACTTAGGTTGAACAGCACATTCCTCACTTGTTTGGAAGAATAGCTGCCATAAACTTACAAGGAAACAGCCAGCAGTAATCAAGGATGATTCTGAACAGCACTTGCTATGAACAGAAGCTAACTTTTTGCCAGGGTTCAAAGTAGGGATATATAATAACAACAAGGGTTTATTCTTAAATTTCAACAACTGTTCCAACCTACCTCAGGGACATGGGACTGGGAGGACAATCCAGCTCCTAACTTAGACACTGAGCTTTTGAGAAGCAAATAAGGGGTGTTCTACAGTAGCCTGTGCCCTCTCTAAAGTCAAAACCCCCAGAGCACAGATTCCCTTTACCCAGCCTTCTCCCCAAGTGTGCAGACTTTACACCGCCACATGGCAGGACACTTACAAGGAGTTCAACTAAGCTCTTGGCACCTTTTCCAGAGTCCGGACCAAGTGACGCTTCTGCAGGCTCTGCAAACTGTGGTGCATTTTTCCTATGTTCAAACCAAGGCAGTGGCTGCCCACCCTTTTCAGAGCTGCAGCAATTTTCAGCATGCGAATCTTTGGTCTTGTCACGGTGAAACACTGTGTGCACGCTATTTCCTAAGGTCTCTCGATTACTGGGATCTGTAATACAGCTTCCAAGCTTTTGGATCTGAAATCACAGTAAATAATTATTAAGCAAATTAATTACAATTCAAAACAGAAGACTCCTTGACAAATCTGTGGAAAGTTACCCTTACTTAAGTACTTAAGTAAAAATAAATGAGTGCAGCACTTTGAAATGGGATCCAACACTTAGGTGAGCACCAAAAAGAGACAAAGAGGGCTGATGTAACAAAAGAGCACAAAGAAAATACAAGTCACAGCAGCTCCTTAAATACTTTAGAAAATCACAAAATAAATACACTGATCCTTAGGTTTTTTTGGTTGTTTTTGCTTTATGATTCCAAGTTATTCATCACGTTATCACTTTAGATGCTGTGAATTGTACAAAATAATAAAACCGCAAAATGGGATGTTTGCTATAGACAAGCTATGACACCTACATGTTCATCACACTTCAACATTTTGCTTTTCTTTTTCTTCTTTTTGTTTTTTCCTTTTGTATTATTCTCTTCAGAATTAGCCCAACACTCCACACAGCTATCGCCATCTTCCTCTTTGTCATCACAGTGATGAACACAGGAATCATCACCTGAAAGAGGGAGTACTATCTCAGTTGTGCTCTTAAAGAAAAGCAGCTACTGTAATAGAAATAAACAGTAAGTTCATCCTGAACCTACCATGTTCATCATGGTTACATATGCCTTCAGTGCAGGCTACATCTGAGCCCTCCCGAGAACCTGTCTCACTCCCTTCCATGCTAGATGAGTATCCACAATCACTACCATTACAGTGCGGAGATAAACCTGAGAATAAATCAGAGGTTATGACAGTATAATTTTTACTTGTATTTCACATAATTTTCTCAGAACTAAGAAAAAAGATCTATGACTATTTTCTCCTATCTAAAGATAAATGAGGACAAACTTAAAGGATACATGCTTAATAGCTCACCTTTTTTTATTTTAGGAGATCCCAAAAGATTGCCACTACTTGGACAGGTACATGAAGTGTTTTCATTGGTAACAATTACTTCTACGCAGCTATTACCTTCTTCTGTACTGCCACAGGCTTTGCAGCTGTTTTCCACAAAGCCTGTTTCCTTAAAGGATCAAGGCACAAATGATTATAAAAGTCACTTAAATGATTTCCTTAACCTTTGTAATACAAAAGGATGTGGGGGGGATGGAAATAACTTAATAATACTATAGAACACTAAACTAATACAAGCCCTCAAATGTACAATTATGACTAAACATTTACAAAAAGGTATATATTCTAGAACTTCACAGATTCAAGACCTAATCATTTCAAGTAGGCTAAACATACAAATTTGTACTTTATTCCATCACTAAATACTACTACCTGATTTTATCCTTAAAGTTACAGAATTCAAGTTTACAAAACAAAAAGATGTTATGTTTCTTGTTTTAACTCAACTCTACTACTGCCTATTTTGGTATTTGGCAGCAAACTGATGCAAAATTCAAATCCCAAAGAAAAGTAAAAAATAATATTTAACTAGGAATATTCAAAAACCAGACTAGTCTTACAGGAAATTGCTTCTCTAAAGAATTTTTGGTATAGACTACTCATGAGTTGATTCAAAATTACCTTTTCTTGGCTTATTTCCTTTTCATCTGCTGTTTGCAAGGGGGCAGGAATGTCACATACACATTTATTTTTCCTCCTATTCTTCCTTTTTTGGCGCTTCTTTTCTTGCTTGAGTTCTCGTACTCTTTCTTCTTCTGAGAATTCTTCACAGAGTTGTTCTAATCGGCTAATACCCTGTACTTTTTCCACAGCCATCTATTTAGAAAAATAAAAGATTATGCCATTGGATAATTTTTTTACTCTAATTTGACAGTTTAAGATGTTATCAGATAAAAACTAATAATGCATTTAAAAGATTAGCTTCCTTTATGTCCTCTTTATCATTTTTCATTCCATCTGATACAATACGTCTTTATAACCTGACTAATGTATAATGTGAAAGTATTTACAGATCCTATATTTGACTATATGCCGCCATGATGGGGAGGGGAGGGAGGGGAACAAAATGTGAAACTCAAGGAATGGTGGAATTGATTCCTGTAAACTAAAAGGAAACAAATTAATTTTAAAAAGATTCCCCATAAGACCAATCTTCAAATATAGTGGGGAAAAAATGGTGTAATCTGACAATATACTTCCCCTCCTACATACAATCTTACTCCAACCAACAATATTTTAACATTTCAGTGTTTTAAGACACCAAGTAAATATACTTCCTTTTTTTTCTTTTTGGAGGGCAATTGGAGTTAAGTGACTTGCCCAAGGTCACACGGCTAGTTTTTGTGTTAAGTGTCTGAGGCCGGATTTGAACTCAGGTCCTCCTGACTCCAGGGCCAGTGCTCTATTCACTGCACCACCTAGCCGCCCTCCCTTATAAGTATACTTCTTAAAACCCAGATGGTTTTAAAGGTAGCCAAATTCTGTTAAAAGCTCTAGTTCCTAAAGATATAAAAGGGAAAGAGAGAAACAGGAAACAAATGAGAAAACTAAGACATTTTTACAAAACAAAACACAAATTGAGCTGGAAAAGGATACAGCAAAACCACTCCAGTATCTTTGCCAAGAAAAACCCTAATGGGGTCATAAAGAGTTGGATACAACTGAAAAGACTCAATAATAACAACAACAAAAGATCAAGCCCTAAAGCATATCACAATGGGATACTTAATAACTAAATTAATTTCTCTCAAAGTATAATTGAAAACTTTTGACTTTGGAACAGCTTTTCATCTTAATAATACTGAAACAAGAAATCAGTTAAGCTGGGGTCTATAAGTTTCCAAATTAGTGGCTATGCTCAGATAAGACTAAAAAGATGTTATAAATTATTTAAAAGGAGGCAGGGAGAGGTAGAAGGGAGAGACTTTGAGTATAATAGGGGAAGAAAACCCACCAAAAGGAGCTATGACAATTTATGATAAAACAATGGAGAAAGGGAAATATCCTTAATCGAAAGTGAGTAAAATGTACTTAAGGTTTTTTTTATATATGGAGTAAAAAAATAGCAGGTATATCAGAAAAGAGAAAAATTAGGTCTCCCCATCCCCAAAAGGCCAAACACTCCTATGATACCTATCACCCACATATGCTGAGAGGAAAATTAAATGGTTTCCCAGTTTAAGATTCAGTCCACTATTTTGATCAAGCATTCTCAGGTACGGAAACAGCCTCCATACCTCAAAACTCTTGCGTAAAGCATCAACACCAAGATAGAAAAGCATCTGCCATGTCTGCTCTTCAGCCCGTAGTTTTTGCCAGATTCGATGCAGTCGTTCATAAAGATGAATACCCAGGCAGGTCAAAACTTCTTCTTGGGCTATGTCTATTGTCTTAGCATGCCTTTCCCTCCGCCTATAAAGCATTAAAATCAGGCAGTGACTTTCCAACAAATCTACCATATTAATGCTTTCTGTGTCATCAAGTTCATATTTTAACATAACCTGAACACTAATATGTAGTAAGAAAGCTAGTTATCTACAAATATACACAGATGTGTATATCTATGCATATGTAAACATACATGCATGTCTGTGATATCAAGGACACAGAAACACACATGTGAGATTTAAATCTTACTACAGCTAAAAAGGATGGTAATTCAGGAACTGGCACTTGAAGATTATAGCAACACAAATTCTACATAGCAATTAGAACTTTGGAATTACCCAGTCAAATACAACTCATTCAGTAAGTTTTTTTGTTTAGGACAAAAAACCTGGAACTTTTCAAAGAAATAGAACATTAAGGATGCAGGAAGATAGGGATAAGAACTAAATTATTCAGCTATATCTCTTATAGAAGAGAAGTGATCCTAAAATGAGAAACTAGTTCACCCACACACAAAACGATGAAGGGATTAAAAATGTGCTCAATTAAACCAAGTGACCATCTTTATTTTTTTTTCTAATTTTGTTTTCAAGATACCTAGCCAAAGATCACATTTAGTTTGGAAGTTTTGTTTTCCTTTCTTAAATTTAAAGTAGCATGCACAGTTCATGAATTGCTTACCTTTAAAACAGAGCAATTCTATCCAAAGTGCTGACACCCTGCTGCCAAGCCCATAATCTTGAGCAACATTAGCAAAAGTGGTTTTTCCATAAAACTATTGGAGGCCCATTCACAGCAATTACCCAGACTAAAGCTTTACAATTCCACATGAATGGAAAAGTCACTTTTAGATCATTTCAACTGAAAAAATTACATTCATATAACAAAAAATATCCATCTCCTTTTGATCCAACTTGGAGCATGGAACTGAACCAATAGTCACAAACCATTTTCTTCCTATTTTTAGTCATAGAATAAAGAAATGTATATTTCTGTATCAACAGACAAACCAAGAGAACATGTATTATGAAGGCTGACTTCAAAACATAGGCTTTATATCTAAGCATATGTAATGAGGCAAAGGTGCAGAAGAGATTTATTTACAAGGCTTAGAAACAAACTTTCGGTAATAAAATAAAGAAGCAAAGCGCTAGATAGCCCATTCTAGCAAATTACATACTCATACCCTCCTGCGAACTCTGGCTCAGCTCGACCCAACAGATGTGCAATGAAATCTGTTTCACAGCATACATGTATGTGTCGTTCATGTGGACAGCACCGCAAGCCTTCATATAGTGCAGCACAATAACCCTTCTCTTTGCTGCAATCAAGCTCACCAATAAGAATATTGTATGCTCGAAGTACTTTATTTTTGCAGTCAGTACAAAACCTAGTAAAAATTTAAAAAGGCAAGCAGTCAAAATAAGAATTGGCTATGATGTAGACTCAAAAGAATGTTAGTACTGGAAGGGATCTTAAGAGATCATTTAGTCCAATTCCCTTATTTTGCAAATGAGAAAACTGAGGCCCAGAAAAGGCAACTTGCCCAAAGAAACAGAGCTAGTGATAAGAGTAGGGACTAGAACCCAGGTCTCCTGAATTCTGCCCAGTACAGGGTCCTACTTACTACTTCACTCTGCCTCATTTAGTAGATTAGCATAATGATGAAGACATTTTTCTCAATCTACATCATTAAGCAAGCCTCGAGGAATATGCTGAATGAACAGATGAATTTGTTTCCATTAAAATACACATTTTAATGTTATCAAACAGTTTAATATTTTCTATAAAGTTTTAAATTCTATTTTACACAAACAATTTATGAAAAGTGTCGTTGCTTGCAGTCAGGAAGACCTGAGTTAGAATCCTGCCTCAGTTACTAGCTGTATGACCCTGGGCAAGTCACTTAACCTCTCTCAGCCTCAGTTTCCTTATCTGTAAAATAGGGATAATAGCACCTACCTCACAGGGTGGCTGTGAGGATTAAACATATGTAAAGCGCTTTGCAAACCTTAAAGCGCTATATAAATGCTAGTATTATTATTATTAAATAGGAGAAAAAAGATTAAATTCCTTATGTCTTAATATTCTTTAAGCTGAAAATCTTGTCATAATGTGGAGTACTAACATCTGGCTGAGGACTGTCAATCTAAAATGAGTTAGAGTGTGTGTGTCTGTGTGTGTGTGTGTATGTATGTAATTGAAAGAAATTGGTGTTACTGGTGTTATTCCCTCTACTAAGGCCCCCTCTTCCACAACTTCCTTACCAACTAGGGGTAAGCATTCTCTTTTTTCCACCCCAGCCCCCAACTCCACTTCTGGTGCTGGAGTGGGATGTTATTCTACTCTCCTATGTCCCATTCACCATCCCTTTATCAGGAACAAAACTGCCCTTCCCTAACCATACCTTTCCTATGTATTATTTCCCCATTTAGAATATAAGCTCTTTGAGGGCAGGGACTGTCTTTGCTTTTTTATTTGTATCCCCAACATTTAACAAGAACACAGTTCTTAGCACATGCTAAGTGCTTAATAAATACTTTTTCATTCATTGATTCAAAGTATACTTTTTCAAGTTCAGGCATTTTAGTAGACCTGGTAAAAAGACTGACACAGGCAAAGCCAACACTGTTACCCCTAAATTCTTCAGCCTTAAAAAAAAAAAATCAGAAAAAAAAAGCAATGACAGTGAAGCATTTTTTTATTTTTTTTCAGAAGGCTAGATACCAGACTATTAGAAGTACAATTTTTGTTTCTTAAAATTTTGCTATACAGAGGAAGGATTAAGGTATGTGTTTAATAGCAGTACTGTAAGCATAGAAGCAAACAGCACTCTGCATATGAGTAATAGTAATGCTTAAGAGTTTGCTAATTCACTTAACGAAGGCAATTTCACAGTTTAACTAATAATCTAATGATACAATAACATAGAACTTAGTCCACGAATACAGAGTGTCCCAAAAGTCTATTTTAAGCTATTAAAGCTTAAGGCTGCACTAAGACTTTTGGGACACTGTATTACAATGAAATATTTACTGCTTTGTGCTCAGGAAAGCTCACATAAAAGCAGATGATGATAAAAAAAAAAAAGAAGGGGAACTATCTGGATACTCATAAAATATTTATTATGATTTTCTAAAAAGAGGCTGACAAATGACACCTTAAAATTCAAACCATTATCTCAATAAGATTTAGAAAAACAGGAAAAAAATAAGGACTTGAAATGTTTCAAATCAAGAATTTGATAGGCAACAGTTAGTCAAACACTCACTACTGAGCTTATCTTGGGAAAAGTCTCTTCCAGGAGTGAATTATGCAATTTGCAACTTATCCATAATAACTTGCTTGTCTTCTTCCCTATCTTTGCTGCACTTTAGAAACTCTGGTAAAAGCTGGGCAGAAGACAAATCAATTGCTAAAATAAAGTTCTGATTAATTTGAGCTATTATTCTCCTCCCTTTCCCCAGTATATAATTCAGAAAGTTAGTTATGACAAATAATTTAGTTTACATTTGAAACAGATGTTAAAATTCAAGGCATTTTAGGAAACAAGCAGTGATTTCTTTTATGATATAGCTCTTCAGCAATATTACACTCAAAAGGCAGAAGGCTGGGTTTAGAAGAAAATTTCTTATTGGCAAGTAAGGTAGGAGAACCATCGGAATAAGAAACTGACAGAGAATTCTTACAGTCAGTCAACATAATCTTCCTCAATTCCAATACCTGCCAAAAAATACTGCTTAAAAAGCAAGAATTCTTGACTTGAGTTGTCCTTTTTTCTCTATTAAAATTGAGGATATGCACCCCTCATGTAAATATAAAACATGATATAAACAGTGTGGTATTAACTACAGATATACAATATTCCAAACCATGAGTTCAAAGAAAATAAGTACTTGATCAAGGAGGGACAGTGTTTATCTTAGCAAAATTCATCAACATATTAATTACCTTAGTCTAAGAGAAACTAGAAGATACTAAAGAAACTAAAGGTAGAGCATATGACTGAAGGGAACTATTTAACTATTCCTATCTGTATTACCCCTCCTTCTCAAATCACAAACTCACTGAAGAGAAATCTATCTGCTGAATAGAGTAAACCACAAAGATATTATATTTTACAACCTAGTACTATAACTGAGGCAGTTATAGTAAAAATTTAACCTGAAAATTTAGAGGGCCAGCTCTAAAATCAGCTTTTTCTTTTAGAAACACAGGACTAAAAGGTGGCTCTCTTTGTAATACCAATTACTCCCAATTGTCTGCTCTAAGTTTTCCTAGAAGTAGTTTACAAATTGTTTACTGATTTTACAAAGCAGTTAAAACCACATACTCAATACAAATGGACTTAAAAGAAAAACTAAGATGAACAAAAAATTCCTGAATTCAAGTAATTCTAAATCGTATTTTACTATCAATGAGAAAGTCTTAAAAAAAATCCTGTCCCAGAGGAATAAAGGTGAGAAATACTATACAATAACTAATTAATAGTTTGTACCTACAGGGTCTGCCCTTAGTAAGCACTTAATAAATGTTTTAAGTGAATTATAAGGCAAGAGGTAGGGGGGAAGTTTCAAGACTCTATAAAACTTCATTTTTAGTAGCATTTAAAGACAAAGAAGTCCCTGCTATTGAGGGCTTTGTTTTCTTTTCCACAAGGAATAAATGAATGAATAAACCATTTATTAAGTGCTTACTATGTACAAACCACTAGGCTAACTGCTGGGGATACAAATAGACAAGTAAGATAGTCCTTGCTCTCATGGAGCTCACATTCTAATACGGGAGACAACACATATGGAAGGTTTCAGCTGTACATCAGATGCTAAGGTTTCATGTTCCTTAGGGTGTATCAGCAAAGCAGATCTTAATGTCTCTTCTTTAATGTCATTTCCAGCCATAATATCTTATAGGTTTCTGTTGATGAACCATTTGACAGTGCCAAGGACTCTGGTGACAAGAACTTTCTTTTTGGGGTCTTCAAAAGATGTGGCGGTAGCACCTGCAGGGGCAGTTGCCTAGTGCATCTCCACAAGGGTTGCTTCCCAGGATGATGACTGTGGACATTGGTTTGGATACACTGCTATTCCAAAGACTCTTGGGTTCAGGGTCCTGGGCTGTCCCCATCAGGGTCTGAGGGGAGACAGTGTCAAGGTGGCAGTTTAATTTGCCTGGCACATGCTGCCTCTTGTTTCTCCCCCAGGATGCCTTGCTGCTTCAGTTAGGCTGGCTTGCCTGCCTGTGTGTAGCAACTGATTAGAAGCTGGTAGAGAACGACTGGCCCCCCTGCTTTTCCATAGGAGCTGCCTCCCTGGATGATGGCTATGAGGGCTGGAATGGAAGCAGGACCAGTGGTCTGGGGGTGCTGCCACTCCCAGTGCTGTTGGTAGCAGTTGGTCTGCAGTTGTTGGTCGTGCGTGATGAGGAAGGTGGGCCCCTTTTCCACAATGATTTCTCTCCTCGATGGTGGTTGTAGAGGCTGGGCTGAAAGCAGGTCTGGTGGCTGGGGGACACTGCTATTGCCAAGGCCAGCCTTCTACAAACTTAATCCCATCACCTTCCCATCTCCTCCAATAGAGTGCCCCACAACCATTCCTATTCCAGCTCAAATGTTTAATCTCAACCTTTCTCCTACTGTCTACACACATGTCCAGGTCTGTCCTAAACTGGAGGAGGAAGAGAACCAACCACTCCCTGGACCCTACTCTTCAAGTGACTAGCCTTTATCTCTCTTCCCTTTCACAGCCAATGTGCTTTGCCTTCTCCTACCTTGCAGACTAGAGAGTTCATCACTCAATTGACACTGCTTTCTCCAAGAAAAGACAAACCCTAGCTTCTTCAAAATCCTTATCATTCTTGGCCTCTAAGTAGCATTTAACATTATTAACCACCCTTATCCTCCCAGATGCACATTATCTTCTTATTCATGACACTCTTTTGATTCTTCTCCTTTCTGCTTCTCAGTGTCCTTTACTGCATCATTCTTTCTCTCTCTATACACTTCCAGTGACCTTGTCAGTTCCCAAGGGCATATTTATTATCTCTATTAAAGATGACTATGTTTCTAGCCCTATTTCCCTTCTGTGCTCTAGTCCTATATCACCAAATGCCCATTAGACATTTCAAACTAACATGTCCAAAAAAAATTCTTTTTTTTTTTTGGAGGGCAATTGGGGTTAAGTGACTTGCCCAAGGTCACACGGCTAGTTTGTGTGTGTGTGTGTGTGTGTGTGTGTGTGTGTGTGTGTGTGTGTGTGTGTGTGTGTGTTAAGTGTCTGAGGCCGGATTCGAACCCAGGTCCTCCTGACTCCAGGTCTGGGCTCTGTTCACTGCGCCACTTAGCCGCCCTCATCTTTTTCTTAAATCCACTATCATCTAAACTTCCTATTTCTGTCAAAGGTAGCACCACCTTCCCTGGGCATCATCCTTAACTCCTCATTCTCTCTCTTTCCACATATCTAATCAGTTCCTAAATCTTGTCACTTCTACCTCACTATCTTTCACTTCCATCCCCTTATCTCTACTCACAGAATCAACCCCCTAGTTCAGACTCTAACCTCTTACCTAAACTATGGAAGCCTTACTGAATTCTTGCCTTAAGTCTCTCCCCTCTTTGTTCCATCCTCCATGCTAATGCCAAATTGACAGTCCTAAAGAAGAGGTCTGACATACCACTTAATTGATCTAATAAATTCCAGTGGTTCCTTATTACCTCTAGAAACGACCACTGTGTTTGGCAAAGAAAGCATTTTACAACCTGGCTCCAACAAAAGATATTGCTTCCCTTCATGCATTCTGGTCCAGTCAAACTGAATTTTTTGTTTCTCCCATCTCTATGCCTTTACACAGGCTGAATACACCTGGAATTCATTCCTCTCTCTATACCTCCAACTTCCTAGAATTCCTTGCTTCCTTCAAGTCTCAGTTCAGATATTACATTCTATATAATACTCTTTCTGATTTGATCTCCCAGCCACTAGTAACTCTAAAAAATTACCTTGCATTTGTTTTGTATATACATTATGTACATGTGGTTTCCTCCTCTGAGGGTAAGCTCCTCGAGGGCAAGGAGTGTTTCATTTTTATTTTTGTATCCTCAATGCCTGGCACAATGCTTTGGACATAGTATGGAGCTTAATAAACATCACTGAGTGATAAGGCTCTCCCCCAGTGTGGCTAGGGAAGGGATGGGGGAAACAGGACCCCAGATTACATTTGGGGAGAGGGGAAAATACTGCTATATCTAGCCTTCTGCTATCTGCAACACCTGGAGAGTGCTGCCTACTTATGAATCATTGCAGCTGGCTTTGCAACTTATGATCTCAGTGGGCACTCATCTGAGAGGTTAAATGACTTGCCCAGGGCCACATAGCCAGTATGTTTCAGAAGCAGAACTTACACCCCAGGTCTTCCTGGCTATGAGGCTAGCTCTTTAGCCACTATGCCATACTGTTATATGAAGGGTTGTAGCTGTTAACTTATATCTAATCATTTTGAAAATCGTGCTGGAAAATGTTTCATGAGAACAAATGAGGGATAGGCACAGTAGACATTTAATAACATTACTACAGTGTATCTTAAGACTTACCTGTGTTTTCGCAGATAGGTTTCTAATGTTTCTAAAAGACAACTAGAATCAATTAAAACTACTTCATCCCTGCATTCCTGGGACATTAGTTCCCACACATCCATCCAACAACCTCTGCAGAAAGAAAAATGAATACTAATATAAATGATGACTACATAAGGACAATAGCACATTTAAAAACAGGGTGAAGGATTGCTTTATTTTACCTGGCTGTTCCCTGGAAAGGTCCATAATGGAAAATGATCCTACACTTGCTGTCCTTCCTGTGGTCTTCACTACTTTTCTTATCTGTACTTAGCTTCTCTGAACTGACACTGTTACTGCTCCCTTCACTGTAGTATAGTAGTAGTATTAAAAGACAAATATAAAATTAAAGCCTCACAAATTTTTAGCTATAAAGTATAAAATAAGCTAAATCTATTTTGAACTACAACCTAAGATATATAGGTCAAACCCTATTACAATGAACTATGACACTCTTCAAATTTGTTAGGAGTAATGAAATATTATTGTTAACAAGTGCTTAAAATAAGTAGGTCACTAGCTAAGGGTTCTTATAAGCCTTTAAGTTATAATAAGAGTTTTTTTGTAATGGAATTTGACCTCACTTCAGTGCTTTAAGATAACTAATGCATTTCAAGTATTCAATGATACTGAGATAATCTAAAATAAAATTAAGATTATATCTTTCTACAAAAGAATTGAGATTAAGTATGAAAAGGTTAACACTAAGATAAGCAGTGGGTGGTTAATAAGAATAATCATCAAGCCCAAAGGGCTTGCAACATTATCATTTTATGCACTATGCTTTTTTTACTTAAATGATTATACATCAAAATATTAACTGAAAAGTCTCGTAACATTTTTTTCTAAATCACACTTTTAAAATTAGTTCAACAGTCATGTGTTACCTAAAAAGAAACTTATAAGTAGCTACGAATCAGATTAAATATCACTAGACTGTAGCAGGCTATAATGGTCTTTATCTTCAAAAACTTCACATACAGATTTTATTTATGATCTGCCTTAAGCTATGTGAGAAGATATTTAGGTAGATCTAAAACATACTTAGGTCGCTCTATTTAGTAATCAAATAGGTTTGGGTGGCACCTAAAAAGCATGAACAACTAAAAACATGGCTAGAATATCTTTTTTTTTTATTATTTTATAAGCAATCGGGGTTAAGTAACTTGCTCAAGGTTCCACGGCCAGTTATTTCTGGGTGTGGTGCTGAGTATCTGAGCCCGGATTTGATCCAGGTCATCCCAACACTGGAGCCGGCGCTCTTACTTGCTGAGCCACCTGGCCGCCCCTGCTAGAATATCTTGAAGGCCTGACTTCTAAACTCAAACTATAAACCAGATTGCAATACAATTTTGGTTAACAGCTCCCTCATGCACAATCTTGTTTATCATCTAAGTAGAAAACTGCACCAGACCAGCACATAGAGTTTACCTCAGAAGATAAGAAAAATTAACAAAAACAACAGGCATATAAAGTGAGTAGTGCATTTATTTCATCCTTTCTTACAGTATAAGAGAATGTGCTCAAGGTCAAATCAAGAAAGAATTAAAGCTGATCATTAACTCTAATTCAGTTTAAAGTGCTGATACCCTTAATTGACAAATACAGTGGTACTAATCATACTCCTTTTCCTGACATAACTTGGTTCTTAAAAGATGAAAGAAAAAGTCAGACTTTAATTTATATTCCATCCTAGATAAACAGGGACCACTTCCCAGTAACTACCTGGGTTACTTTATCCAATCGTGGAAGGATACTAGGAAATAGGTAGAAGAACCATACATTAGTCCTACATCCCTAGAACTTCTGAAAATGACTCAATGGTGATTTAATCATCAAGAAGGGACAGCCTTAGATATTTTTAACCACATAGAATGGTTTCCATATAAAAGATAGGTCATTAGAACAATTAAAGGAAACAACCATTTATACTTAAAGCTATTGCCAGGATCCAAATGGGTCAAAGAAATACATTCTTATTCTTACTGGTTAAATAAAATTAATAACAAAATTATATTAGGGATCAATTCCCTTCTAAAAACTTAAAAGTTCTAATGCAAAAATATACTTTATGATCAAATGTATTCAAAATATCAAGACAAAAGGTCTTAGAAGAGTCATACTCTGACTGACATTTGTGGAAAACATATTGTGTGAAGAAAATTCATGTTTTTCTTGGCCAATGACCATTGAGTTTACCTAATACTTATAATTCTAACAACAATAAATAGAATCTTTTTTGTTTCGATCAAACTTACCCCAAAGGTTTTGGTTTGTGTGTATCTAAGGAGTGCAACTGACATCTTTTGTTCTTCTTACTTTTTGGAATTGCATCTATCATGTCATTTAGTTTGGACCTATATAAAAGCAAACATGTCAAGGATTATTCAGATACCGAAGATTATACCATTCCACAATGAATCCATGAATCACCCAATATAAAGTTAAACTATTAGATGAGTTTTTATTAATGAAAATTTCTCTTCTGAAGTTTAATCATTTTAGTCTTTGCCATGACAATGATGATGATGATTATCTAGCAATTATAGAACTCTTTACACACACTATCTCATTTAATTCTCACAACAATCCTATACATAGGTAAACATGATTATCCACATTTTACAAATAAGAAAATTGAGGCCCAGAGACATTAAATGAATTGTCCAGGGTCACAAAGCCAGTAAGTATCAAGAGGAAGGACCTGATCCCAGGTCTTCTAGGCTCTGAGGCTGGCTCCCTATCTACTATTGTATACTGAGAGTTCTTAACAATATTTTGTTTTCTGTCACAGACCCCTCTGGCAATCTGGTGACACCTATGAGCAAATGTTTCAAGTGTACAAAATAAAATGCAAAGGATTATAAAGAACACCTATGATACCAAAATGCAGTTCTCAAAATATTAAAAAAAAAAAAGTTCATGGGCCCCAGGCTAAAAACTCCTGCACTGCATCAAAACATGAGTTAAGAACATACACATACTACTTTAAATATATACAGGTTTGTTTCTTCTCTAACACTGAAAAGCATTACCATCTTATACAGTCACCTGGCAAGCCTAAAGACATCTTCCCAAAACTAGTAAAAAAAAAAAAACCTTTACTATACTAAGCATTATTTTGACTATTATACCATTTCAAAATCAGCATCCACATACATGCCCCACTGGTGATGACAAGCTTTTTGGGCAAATATGTGAAAGATTTCATCCACTCTCTGAAAGCAGTTGTCAAAAATCACAATTTAAGCAAGCCATTTGTCTTTGTTTGACTTACCCATGCACATAAAATAATGTATAAAGCTTCTTTGCATCAGTCATACAGCTTCGAGTAACAGAAAGGACTCCCTTGGGCCCTACAGTAAGAGGCTCAAGGGCAGGATTTCCCGACTCTACAAGCTGGGAAAAGAGGCGCTCCACACTGCGACGACAACCAACACATGGGACAAGCTGAGAAAGTGCACTCAAGACTTCACGCGATGTCACCATCATGGCAATATTGAGATCTTGCTGCTTAAGCATGCTATGTCGCTGAGAGCAAAAGGGAAAACAAAAATGAAAACAAGCCCTTCAAAAATGTTACTAACAGGTAAAAAGAATAACTATATGCTGATAATGTATCTCTCACTGCCCAAGAATAAAGACATTTTTAAAAAATAAGATTTAACTGCCATTTTTAAGATAAAAATTCAAATTAATTACAAGTTTAGTATATTTTAGTATTTCTTCAATAGATGGTGCTGATGGGAATAAATCCGATATAATTAGTAGTCTCCAAAATGAAGGTGGTCCTATGGCATGACCCCAAGGGGTATGTGAGCAATCAACTGCAGAGTGGAAAGATGTATCACGCATGTCCTACCCTCCCTGAGATAGTCAATCATGGGGCTCATCTTCAAAACAACTTATCTATCCTTTACCCATTATTCTCCCACAAAATTCTTATCCCCCTTCTGAAAGTGTGAATTCTCAACTTTCCCTTTTTAAGCCAGGTAATGGCCCCTCAGGACATATAACTTAATTCCCCATACCACAGCAACTGTACCCAGGTACCACTGGAAAATCACCACCTTGCATCCCCTCAGTAGACCCACTAGGAAAAAAAAATTTACTAGTGGGGTAGATCAAATGTTTGGAGACTACTGCTATAAATCAATGTAGAAACTAATACTTGTTCTCCTAAGTGTTATTTCTTGTAAATTGTTATTTATATTATTATTAATACCCCCAGTTTAAAAAGGCCCAAAAAACAGTTATGAGAGGGAATGGAGAATAGGAAGAGTAAGAAAGTCAACTGCTAAGAAATGCTCATTCACACTTGCGTTCAAGTTTTCATTCACAGTTTTCTGGAATTTTGTGAATCAAGATCGGTAGTACAAGCTAACAATCTGCCTTTTGTAAGGTCAATTCAATACACAGTGTTATTCTGTTCCCATCTATGTCAGTTTTAAAACGAAATGATCAGAAAATCAACTATAAAAATTTATTTAGTTTCTCACATCATAAGGTTGATACCAAAAAAAACACTTCATCACATATTGTGACTGCCCCCTCCTCCAAAAGACAATCACAAAGACAACAAAGTAGATTTGGAAATGTCAAATCTTAAGTACAAAATTTCTTTTGCATAATAGTATCACCCATGACCATTCACAGTAACAGTCAAAGAAAGGCCATAAATTTAAAACCACAAAGTTAATGCAATTTACACAGTCATATCAAGTTAATTAACTTGTCAAGTAAAAAAATTACATTTAACAAAAACCTAACAAAATAATATTAAAGACTTTACCTGAATGAACTGCTTTAGTTGTGCACCGTTATTCTGATGCCCATCAAGATTTAGCACATTATCAGGAAATTCCATCACCATCTTAAAATAAAAAAAATTTTAAAAAGCATTCAAGCCAAAATTCTTTCCCCATCCTTGCAACATACAAATCAGTGTTTAATAATTCATAAGCTGAATGGTAATATTTAAGGATTGATTTGCATGAATGCAACACCAACATCAGGTTAAAGCTCCTCAGCCAAGTCCTGATTCCTCAGAAAGGTAGAGTAGTAACTTTGAGTTCTCTCAGGCCATACTAACAAAAATACAAGCTCCAGAAGACCCTATACCATATGCTGAAAAAAAGATGTGAGTGTCTCAGATACTCAGTGATTGACTATATATCTTGTCTAAGAACCAGACTAGTTAAGTGCAGGGAAGCTCATCATCAGGACTAACTGCTAACTGAAAAATCAACAGCTATGGATGAAAAATTCAAATATTAAGTCACAGAGGAATTACAATCTAGACTGATAAAAGGAATACCCATAGTAACAAAAATGAGAAGTCCCTATGACTCCTTAGGAGAAGGGATCATGTTTTATCTAAGCTGTTTTCTTCAAACATCTGGAACAGAACACAAATTTTGTGAAAAGCTATGATAGTCATATCAACACAGATATGTTCCAACAACATATCCATCAGAAATTTCATTAAAAACATGGTAGTGTTTTTTTTTTTTTAAGACTTAAGTGGAAGTAAAAAGATGCAGACCAGGACTTTAAATTAGTAAGAATTATAGTACGAATAGGGCACCATCACATGCTAAATGGATCAAATAAGGGTGGAAAGAAAAACCGTTAACAACAACTTTTGTTAGAGAAGTCTGCTACATACATAGGCTATGCCAGGGCAGGGGAGAGAACAAGTTCTGGGGAGAAGCTGAAGGCCAAGTGACCCCTGACAGTACCCAGAAAAATAAGGAGCTTTCTGGGGGGATCAAAGATATAGACTTGGAAGGAACCTCAGGAGTCACTGTTTAGCTCCCTCGTTTTGTTTTGTTGTTGTTGTTTTTTTTTTTACAGATAAGCCTGAAGGCAAAAGAGGTTAAGTACTTCAACCAAGGACACAAGGCTAGTAAGTAGCAGAACAGGATTCAAACCCAGTTTGACTCCCAATTCAATGCTGTTTCCACTACACCATGCTTGCTTTCTTCATGATTTCTGGGGGGGGCTCCTAACCCCTCTGATTTTTCCATTTGTCCCTGATTAATATTACTTTCATTAAAAAAAAAAAATTAATTTAAAAAAGAACATTCATTCCACAACTAATTACTTGGCTTAAAATGTAAATGCTGTATTGAGGTAACCCAGTGAACGTCTACTAACAACTATAAGTGAGTGATATGAATATGAGGAAGGCAGCTCTAGGTACTGAAGGTGAAATATGGAGGGAACAAATTCACTACAACCTGTTAACTCTGTTTTACCTTCACCTGGGTAGCTTCCAAGAAAAAAAAAATCAAACTTTTGTCATTTACCATAAATGTAAGCTATTTTACTTAATTTGTGATTTCTTTTTAAATTTTGTGTAAAGGGATCCATTCCCAAAGAATTCAGTTAAGCAAGATGTCAATTGCTCTATTTATATATAGTACTGTCCTTCAGTACTCTAACATAATATTAAGGCAACCAGTATCTATGTTTCTGTACCTAACAGAGTTTCTATATGTAAAGCATAGGACACTGATTTTAAAAGCAAAATTATTATGTTTCGGGAGCGGCCAGGTAGCACAGCAAGTAAGAGCACCGGCTCCAGTGTTGGGACGACCTGGAGATCGAATCCCGGGCTCGGACACTCAGCACCACACCCAGAAATAACTGGCTGTGTAACCTTGAGCAAGTTACTTAACCCTGATTGCTTAAAAAAAAAAAAATAATTATGTTTCAATAAAAACATCAAGTCCACCACATGCATTAGCATTCTCCTTCCCAGTCTCCTTAACTTTTTAAAAGACCAGTCCTCTCTCCTTAAATATATTTGATTTTATATGGTCAAATCTAAAACCCTCAGAGACTGATTATCCAATTTAATGATTAACCTTTTTTGTTTGTTTCTAGTTCTCCCCCAGGTAGTCTGTTTAGGCTTTTTAGTAGGATGTAAAGTAGAAGAATAAAGGTAAACTCAGGTTATTTATCTTAAATTGACTAATGCAATTTTAAATGTTTTAGTGAGGGAAAAGACAGTTAATCCAAAAACCTTACTTTATCCAGGGATTTTCAATTATAATGCTCCAGTTTCTTTTATCATGAGAACTGGCTGAACTCAACCTGAGGTTCTGCTTCAATCGAGCCATTTAATAATAATCTAGTTACCAAATGATCTTAATTGATAAGAAAAACACATGATTACATACTAGAGTCATTGCAGTTTTAAGGCTTGGTTTTCTACATAAAAATAAATTTATCTAGCAAGTAAGCAATTAAACATTAGGACAAACCTTTGGGAGTTATGTGATTCAATAAAAGCAACATGCCATTTCATACCTAACTATTTAAGAGGACTACTTAAAATTTGTATCTTTCACCTGCTTAACTGAGAGATATTACCAGACTGTGTTGTAATTGGACATTATGCTTTATGTCTAATTTCACAAAATTTATCAGTAGAGATCATTACTTATACTGTTTTTAGTAAATCAATAAGCATTTAAGAGCCCAAAATGTCAATCTAGGAAGACTTGGAGGGTTTTGTTTTGTTTTTTTAAGATATAAACTTGAAGACCCAGTGTGTGATATCCTAAGTTCTAACTATGTTCATGGAACTTTGATTTTTTTTTCCTTTTAACAATGTTTTACAGTCTTATGAAAGCAGAACAAAAGAAAACGCTTAACATATCACAGACTTTGATGCTCATCAGAACATTTATTCACAAGAAGCTTTTATTAAGCACCTAATATGAGCCAAGCACTGCACTTAGTAAATCCTGAGGATATAAAGGTGGGGAGGATGAGTCCTTGCTCATAAAGAGCTCACAGTCTAATGGAGAAGACAAAACATGGAAACAACTATGTACAAACAAGATATATGCAGTATAAAAACTGGAGATAACGTTGGAGGTTATTTTATACCCTTGCTTCATGAACCTTTACATTTAGTTATAGAATCAAGTTATTATGTCACCAATATATCCTGTGTTGTGTCCAGTCTGGACTTTGCCGGTCTTGCAAGGTCAGTCTAAGCAATGGATAATTTCTCTTGCAGTGATTTTTATGCTATTTTTGTTAAAATACCCAACATTCAAGAGCTAAAAAATTATTTCCAAAACAGTACCTTTTGCTTTGGCAGCACTTTGTCAAAGTTCTACATAAGGTACTATGTAATGTTAACTACTTAAATGTGAAAAGATGGCTTTCTATTCTTTAAAATCACTTCTTTTGGGGATGGCCGTGTAGCACAGAGAGTAAGAGCACCGGCTCCAGTGTCAGGATGACCTGGAGACCGAATCCCGGGCTCAGACACTTAAGCACCTACCCAGAAACACCTGGCTGTGTAACCTTGAGCAAGTTACTTAACCCCAATTGCTTAAAAAAACAAATAAATAAATAAATAAAATAAAATCACTTCTTTGGTGACCTCAACAGTATGGTCAGATATGCTGCATATGGACTCACCTAAAGACAGAGCGATGCTCTCCTGCATAGGGTTGCCATGAGAATCTAATCGGGTATTTGTAAAGCACTGTGCTAAGTGCCTGATGTTCAGTACATGGGTGGGGAACGTGGGGCCTGGAAGTTGTAGCCTGAAAATTTGTCCTGTAAAACTTGGATTCAGTTAAAAGGCCACACTCAGGACCTAGAAGGCCTCAAGGCTGAAGGTTCCCCACCTCTGGCTTAGTAGGTGCTTAATGTTTATTCCCTTCCCTTGTTCTTAAGATTATTCCCCTGCTGGGCTGCCAGTGAGAGTTATTTATACAAATCATTTTCATTTAAGTTCCTCTAAAAGGAACCCCGAACCTTGCCAATCCAATATCCCTCTACTTCTCCTGCCCCCTCTCCCAGGGTACCCCCATTAGAGTTTGAGCTCCCTGACAATAGTATCTGTCTTACTTTTTCTTTGTTTCCCCAACACCTGGCACACAGTAAGTTGTTAATAAATGCTTTTTCATTCACTCTGAATTTCTTTCACCTTTTATTTGCAACATAATCCCTTCTGCAAAAGACATTCCAATGCTATTAAATCAAGATTCCAAAGAGAAAACATGAAACTACATACCTTTTGATAGCACACTAAATCCACACCTCCAAACAGAAGTAAACATTTATCATATACAAAGTCTCAAGTGTCTTTCTGGAATATTTAAATACTCAAACTCTTCAAAGGTTTCACTAAAATGCAAACCTGTGTTCCTGGCATTTTCTAAATTTGTAATTCTAACAGAATTAAAAGCAGTCTGTTAATGCAGACATACCTATGCTTTCCTAAGTAGTCTATAATATTAATCTTAAGGATTCTTTCTCATGTAAGTTAAGATGCCTAAATATTATAGTATTGGATTGAAACATTCAAACCATCTTCCTTAATTTGGCACACTCTTAATACTATAGTACAAGGACCTCCTACTGCTGAATGTTACAATGATATTCAGCATTAGGAGGTCTTGTACTACATTAGTTTTTCTTTTCTTTTAAAAGGCTTCAAGTGTTGAGACTACAGAGTCTAGATAGATTTTAATCTAACTTCTAACAAAGTCCATATTTTAAAGAGCTATGAATATTCCACATTGAAAGGAGTCAGTTTTTGCTTGTTTCACTCTACAAGCACTAAATGTGAGTTAAAACTATATTACTCTTCAACCCAAGTGCAAATGTGGTTCCTTTCTGTTTCTATCCCCAGTCTCATGTTGATATTCACTGGATAGATTTCAATCTGGCTACTAACAAAAATCTTTTTTTTAATTGATTATAAATATTTCACATTGGTAGGGAAAAGTTTCTAAAATTCTACATCCTCCCCCCCCCCCCCCAATTCACTGTTATTGCTTCCTGAATCAAAAGCATGTTAGGAGAATCCACTAAGCACATAAATACCAAAAAGCAATCAATACTGATGATGACCACTAAAAATGCACCAATGCTTTTCCAGAGAACATACTTTACTCAGGACTTTATCAATGAATAAAGGGAACCAAAACTCAAACTAAATTAACTTCATAAAACACCATTACTAAGACCATTTTCCACAAAAGCCTACGACCTCTCCTCCCTTGAAGAGGTAAATGTTCTGTTCCTCTCTAACCTCCCACAAGGGCCCCCCTTAACAAGGCAACAGGTGATGGATACTATTCCTCTTAACCAATTAGGGAGAGAGGAAAGGCTCTGCAAGAAGCTAATTTCTTCCATTATGGTATATCTGAGGGAAAAATTTTTCACTAAAAACATTTTGTGATTAAAATGCTAAACTCCTAAAGAAGTTCATTCTCCTAAGTGACTAAAGTTCACATTTTTTAAAGGTACATTTTTCCAATGTAAAATGCTTTTCTTTAAAGGAAAAGTTGCTTAAATTAAGCCCAACTACTTGCAGCTGCTCTCCTTTTCCTAATGCTGAATTCAAGAAGATAAAACCTAAAAGCAGGGAAAAGCTAATTTTAAGTTCCTTAAAAGAAGCATAAAATGTAGAGGAAAAAAGGTCTTTTTTAAAAAGCAAAATTTTAAATTATTGCTGACAGATACTTAACAGGAACCCTCAAATACTATCTTTAAATGTTGAGATATTAGACTATCATTGCTCATTAGGAGCTAAAGTTAAAAGGCAGAACTGGAAGACTGAATGTTTTAAATCCATTAAGTATTCAAATTTTTGCAATTTGCTTCATACAATCTTCCTGACATCTAATGTCCTTGTCCTCCTCTTTATTCTCTAACAGAATTTTTTTCACTTCAAGATCCTAGGGGAAAGGATATTTTGGGATAAACAAAAAAAAAAGAGCAAACTCAATGTTTTCATGAGTGCTAATTGCATAAGCATTTATCCTAATGAATGAATGGACCATTTAAAATATCAAGGATGCTATATTAATTTAATTTAAAATGAAGTTTCCCTAAATTTTTCACATAGAAGGTAGGAAAGGGTACTCCAAAAATGGATTTATTTTCTGATAACTCTTTGTCCTTAATTCTTAAGACAACAGAAAGTACTCCACTGTTTTCCCATGGAAAAGCAACCAGACTAATTATAATTATAGCTTTTGCATTGAATATTTCAACAAATTACCCAGTTAATTCAGTCACACTTCAATTTTAAACAGAAGTATTGCACCTCCATCCAGTCTCGACACTGGCCAACAAGAGTGTCATCTCCAACAATGACTTGCATTTTAACAGCTATTGTAAATTTCAGGTGACATTTTCACAACTACATATAAAATCAATTGACAGACAATTTAGGTTTAAAACACATAAACCTTTGTTTTGAAAACAAGTTTATTTTCATCCAAATCTAGTTCTAAACTCAATAAACTTAAGTACTTCAGGATACCAAAAACATTTCAAAAAAGAGAACAGATCAGAGATCAGAGATCTTTAAAAATAGTGACAAGCAACTGCACTCTTATTTCCTGTAAAAATTCAATTGCAAGTTTTGCCATTTCCTCCAAAAGGAAACACCTCTTTTCCTTATAGTACAGTAAAAACAGTCAGATAATACTTAGGATTATTAACTCCTGAAAGGAATTGCAAACCCAGAACTGTAAACCACCCAATCACACAGGAAGTTGCTTTTCTAGGGCTTTTTGGGTACAAGATTATACCTCAAAAAAAAGGTTCTAAATAAACGATAATTGGAAATTTCAATACAATGCTTTTGTTTTTTGATTGGTTTTGTTTTGTTTTTTTTTTTAACTGCCAGGGACATCTATTTGAGCAGTCTTTCGAGATAAATCATTCTTAGATTTCTTAAATGGGTTAGACTATTCTGAGAATTATAGACACCCCCCCTCCGCCTCCGCCACCCCCACCCAGAAAGAAGTTAAGACCAGACAGAGCTAAATAAAAATAATGCTGGTTAAACTGTTATTGAATGGCTAGGCTAGGTATGGCCGATAAACTTCAGTTCTTAAGCTATCCTGCCGGTACAGTGCTACATATAATGAAATACAAACATGCAGGTAGCAGCAGCCCAGCTGTGACAGTTGCGGATAATCATTAAATCTCCTCTGGGGTTGATGGTTTCAAAAAGAGATAGGCCCTAAAATGCCCACGGCTCTGGCGTTATTCTTAGGAGGCGTCTGCTCTAAACTGGGGCAAATTTCCCGGAATGAGACAAGCCCAAGAGAGGTGAAAATGTGGGAAAGCCTAGTGAGGGGGCGAGGAGGAGCTTGCTGGGGCCGGGGCGGCCCTGTCCAACCAAGGGGCTGGAAGTGAGTGTCGGGCCTGCGGAGAGGGAAGGCCTCGCCTAGGAGTTGCAACACCCTCGTCTTTCTCCAGTGCGCAGTTCTGGGCCTGGGGGAGGGGGAGAGAGGGGAACAGCTGCCAAGCCGGCGGAGGGAAAGAAGAGGGGAAGAGAGGCCAGGCCGGCCCAGCCCGGGCCCGGCCCGGCCCGCTCACCGTGAGGGTGTCGTCTATGTAGAGGGGAATCTGCCTCCTCTCGAAGGGGAACTCCTCCTCCCCGTCTCTGCACACTGCCACCAGGCGCGCCATCGTCTCCGATGTGGCTGCTGCCGCTGTCGCCGCCGTCACGACCGCTTCCCAGCTGCTGCTGCTGCTGCTGCTGCCGCCGCCGCTGCTACCGCTACCGCCGCCGCTCCTGCTGCTACTGCCGCCTCCTCCCTGCTCCTGCCTGCAACAGCCAAACCCCGCGAGCGTAAAGCGAGGCCGCCGCGGCGCCGCACATTCGCCACGGGGGGAGTGAGAGGGGAGGCCGCGCACGGACTCAGCGTTTTCCATCGCCTGATTCAACACGCTCAGAGCCAATCAGCGTCAAGAAACGCCCGAACTCGCCCTCCCCTCACCTCCCTCCGCCCCCCGCCTCTTCTCCGCCCACGCCTTCGACCCCGGCCTCCTGTCAGGAACACCAGGCGGCGGAAGAGACTCGCCAGAGAGGGGGGCTTCCCTAGCCAGTCAGAGCAGCCGCAGTCCCGGGCCCCGCCCGTCCCAGAGTTCAGAGGCCAACCCCTCCTCCCTTGGCCCGGTTGTCAGGCTTCCCCAGCCCAGGCTCGGCCCCGCTCCAGCACCCGCTCTGCCCTCCCGCCTTCCGCCACCGCGTGCGGACCCCCCCCTCCCTCCTTTCCCTGCCCTCCCCTTCCGCGCGCGCCCCCGCAAACCAGGCGCGCTCCCGCTGTCGGTCCCCATTCCCAGGCGCGGCCCCGGCTCGCCGTTGCCCAGCGCGGCCCCGCCCCAGGGAGGGGTCGGGTCCCGCCCCAAACCTCAGGGGGCGCTGGGGACGGAGTCCTTCCCATCCCCCCTCCCAAAGCCTCAGGCAGGGCTGGGGCTGGAGGCGCCCGGAACTCTTCACCCCCGCTCCCCTACTCAGCTCAGGCCCTAGCTATCCCTGCCTAACACTCCATCCTTCCCCATTACCGGCTAACGAGGCCCAGGGCGGGGCCGGGCTGGGCTGGGCGGGAGCGCGGCTCTGAGGGCCGTTTCCTCACCCGGGTCTGTCAGCCGCTCGCGCCGCGTGGGGAGGGAGGAGGGGAAGGGGGAGGGAGAGAGCACCGGGACAGAGGGGAGGAGCTGGGAGGGGGAGGGAGAAGACACCTACCTCCCGGAGCCCCGCCCCCTATCGCGAGATTCCCGCCAGCCAACGGCCGCGCGCGGGAGCCTCTACTTTTGTAACCGGCTGTACCCGGCGTCCCCAACGGCTGTGGTTGCAGCTCGGTCCTCGGAGTTGGGACTGCCGGTCTTCACTGCTAACCCACGTCCGCACCACAAATCTACTGCGTTAAATCAGCCCAAAGCGGGAGTGGGTGGGTGGGAGCTGCCAACCGAGACCAGACCAGGGTAGGCGGGCAGGCAGGCGCGAGGAGAGGCCAGGCTAGGCCGCGGCGGCGGCTCTGGGGCCTGGGGAACAGAGAAGAGGGTCTGTGAGGGCAGAGAGATGGCGAAGGTGGTGAGTAGAGAAGGGCAAGGGAAAGTGCAGGCGGGGGCGGGACGGCGTGGAGGATTCGGAGAGTTGAACTTTGGGGAATGAGAATCCCTCCCTTTCCCAGGCTCTACCCGCCCGCAGTGGTGAGGAAAGGTCTGGAAAGCCTTCCCCTTTCTCCCAGCTCCTTAAGAACGAGCAGCTTTGCGGAGCCTCCGTGCCACGTGTAACACTTCTTGGAGGGGATCTTGGAAGTTGTCTAATCCAACCTCCTCTTCTTAGAGAGGTGGACCCTGAGCCCTAGAAAAAGCGAAATGACTTAACCCAAATGGAGAGGGGTTAACATTAGGACTGTCTTATTTCATCAATGTCCCGAGGTGCCCTCGAGGGAAAAATTCCCACCACATCAGGTGGTAATAGGTGTTAAGCCAAAACTAGGTTGGGGTGGAATAACCTAGTTACTTTTTCTAAGTAAGTCAGAGAAACCGATTAGGTTAATTTTAACTCGAGAAGGCAGAGAGCACTGAATTCCCTTGGGCAAAGGGCAGAAGACCCTTCTGGCCGTTTCTTGAGTAGAGCTGCCACAGTGGCAGTTTTAGTGCTTGCTGTCAGAAAGAAACCGGACTTTAAGGGTTGCTGTAAAAGACTGTTTTTAAGGAAAAATTGGAAACCTTTCAGGATAACCACTATTTTCCTAATAGTAGCTAACTCGACAGATACAAGAATCCTGGGAGAATAGCTTGGAGCTGTGATACTGACCTTTAAAAGCTATTTTGGTCATCACATGAAGTCTTAGAGATTCACAGCAAAAAAAAAAAAAAACCTACAGTGCATCCTCAGCCATGTTGACTTATGACATTGTGTGGTCACTGTGGGGTGGGTGACATAAGTTTGAAGAAGCATTGTTCAGTCCTAAAGGTATAATTATCCAATAAATATTTGTGCTCTTTAGTGATGTATTAGAAGGGCAGCTGGGAGTGCCATGTGCTATTTTTGTATATATTTTTATATGGATACACACATACAGAGTAAGCTTCAAGAGGGTAGGAATCCTACCATATAACTTTTGTATCACACTTTAGCATCTAGAACAGTATGATTATTACTCTACAAAATGGCATTTTGTGTTTGGTGTGCAGGATAATTAGATTTTGGTAAAAATCTGAACATTTTCTTGAAACAACTACCCGTAACTTAAAGTCTAGAGGTGATTCTGTCAATTAAGAAGCTATCACTATTTCTTTTAAGTTGATCTACTTAAATCAGTTAAAGTTCTTTTGGTTGGTTACCTTTGATTGAAAAGGACAAGCTTCAGTATAGATGCTAATTTTAGTAACATTACTTAACTTAGGCTAGTTGCTATTTGAAAAGAACATGGCCTCTAGCCCTAGAGACTTAATCTAAATTAGAAAAGGCAATTAAGATCTGGATTTATATCTTTGTTAAGACTACTAAAATTTCTTCAGCCTGGTATTGCTTGCTTTCTGTGACTTGCATTTGAGTTGGCTTTTGGTCTACAGGAGCCCCTTAGTACCTTGGAGAGTGTTTCACATCCTTTAGGCATTCAATAAATACTTTTTGACAATTAAAGGAGAAAGTACTTGTTGGGTTGATTATTCTCTCAAAGAATAAGGTGCTAGAAGTTAGGAGGGAAGTCATCTCACTACATATTTAGGGAAAGATGCTAGGAAAAAATCAGGTGTAGCAACTGTATTTAGTTGATTATGATATGCCACCCCGATTTCAGAGCAGGTTCTTAACTTGTATTTATATTACTGGTTTAAATGACTTTTAAAAAGTGTTGCTTTTGCCTCTTACCACCTTTTACAGGATATTTTGAGTGCTCACTACATGCATGGTATTATACAGGTTAAAAACCAAGTCCCTGCCCTTACAGAGCTTACAACGTAATTCTTTGATAAAAGAGTAACATCATAGCCATGCTTTTACCAAACATGGAGAGTGGGGAAAGGCACATTCACCATTCTCCCTGGTTTCCTTAAGAATTGGCTCAAAAAGGGGCGGCTAGGTGGCACAGTGAATAAACACCAGCCTGGAGTCAGGAGGACCTGAGTTCAAAAGCAACCTCAGACACTTAACGATCAATAGCTGTGTGACCTTGGGCAAGTCACTTAATCCAAATTGCCCTTCCAAAAAACAAACAAAAAAAAAAGAACTGGATCAAAAAGAAAAGAGTGCGTCTGTAACTAACAAGGTTGAGTGGCTAGGGTGGGGGTGGGAAATAAGGCTGGCAACAGACCAGACCACTTACTATTAATAAAGATTTGTTTTAATTGGGGGTTGTTATGACATTCATCTTGAATTTATCTCCTTGGAAGAGATTCCAAACATCTGACAGATCATTAGGGAAAAACTACTCTTTCCTCAACTGTTTTAAAGATAGTTCTTTTTACTGTTTTGGGTAGTCTTCCCCTTTTGCATGCTTTGTACAATATTATGTGTGTCAAAATCCAAAGGGTCGTAGGTTTATACCTGAAAGAAACTGAGGCCTAGAAGAGGTTAAGTAACTCAAGTTCAAACTAGCCTTAATTAAAAGAGATAGTATTCAAACTCAGGTCTAAAATAACTGGACTCTGCTATTGAATACATTTAATAAAAATGCCATAATGAAGTGCTTTGGCATCTTTTAAACATATTAGTGCTCATTACACACTCCACTCCCATGACTACTGAACTCATACACACACGATCTCAAACACACAGGTAAAATCTGGTTTAGTTGTAAACCCAGGAGTATCATATAATACAAAGTCATATAAGAATAATTTTCTGAAGATCACAGGATGATATCCTAGTTTTGAAACCACATTCCTTCCTAAACAATTCCTGCTCATTTTCTTCCTAATATAATGTTCTTTCCTCCCTCCTTATAAATTATGCTTTTTGTTTGTAATATTAACTGTTAAAATATTTTGTTTTGCATGGTAGTAAAATGTAACAGCAGAATGTAATATTACCTCAGTTGTCCAAATGTGTAGGATCTGTGAAATTGAGTTTTCTTTTTCATGAGCTGACAGTGGGAGGTTCTGTTGTATCTGTCAAAAATACATACACATTTCCCCCACTTAGATCTTAAAGAGAAAGGTAACTCCTATAAGTTAACCTGGCTCCCTATAAACCATAATCACCAAATGAGAGGTCTTATCTGTGTATTATTCCTTCTGTTAGTACATAACTAAGCTATGTTCATCAAGTTTTAATTAACACATTTTTCTAAGTGAAAGGGGGAAAAAGACAATCCACTTTGATCTTTTCAAATTATGATTTCTTTCCATAACTGTTTAGAATTGAAAACCTGAGTTACTTTATTAGGTACCCTCCCCCAGCCACAGGAGAGTGAAAGTGACTACTGACAACAAAAAATATACTATTTTACCAACATTCATTAATAGTCATTGGATAACTTACTTTAAATTACTTTATAAAATGAGAGACCAACACGATTAGTGCCCCTCTGCCCTCCTCTGCTTCGATATGAAGAGACTGGTTGCGGGTGCAGGGACTGTGACATAGACAGCAAGTGAGCCAATCACCTTTTCCTGTCCTGCTTAATTTACATATTGCAATTTTATTGGCTAAATGCCTAAATTCTTAATTGAAAACAAAAAACAATCTCTTAATATGATTTTTATTTTTGAGGAAAAAATAAATGCCTCTCAATAATAGAATAATTCAGGTTACATAAAGTTTTCTGCAAATGTAAAATTCTAAATTGGTTGACAGAAAATTTTAAAATAAAATGTATCTGAAAGATACAGATTTTCATTCAGGAATACAAAAGGCCAATATGAAGTTACAATCAGTCAAAAGATTTTGCACTAGCCTATAAATGTTTTCAAGGGAACTCAGCTTTTATTTTTGGGGTGGGGAAAGTAGTAATGTTAAATAATTAAGAGGATGTGTCAAACCAAAGTCAATTTAATTAAACTGGACTGCATTCTAGCTATCTAAAGACTCATTTCTTTTTCAGTTGGTAGTTCTATCTGAAAGGAAAACATCTAATGCCTCATAATTACTTGGTATGTAAACCACACTATACGGTTACAACTATTTTTAGAGAACTTACTTATTACTGCCTTGTGCTGTTGGTTCATTGCATGCCACTCTGTACTATGCACTTTAGAATGCCAGTCAGTGCAAGTTTTGAATGATTGCTTTTATACTTCGTCTAAAAACTGTCTTTTAATATTTTTTAAAAATTGAGCTGTAATGAAGGGTCACACCTTGACTGGAATACCATAATTTATTAAGTAATCTATAGGGAGTTTCAGAAGCACTGCTTCATCTTACATCCAGTACTATATGCAATGTTAAGGTATATTAAATAAGAATCAATGCATGATGTTACTTGTCTGTATTTGTGACAGTTCCTAATTTTGAGGTGAAATTGTTGAGTTGTAAAAATTCATTCTTAACGTTTATCATATTTTCATCCCAATAATCACCAGCATTTTACAGTAATATTCTGCATGTGCAGGACATATATAATTAAACAGTTACTAATCATGTATAGGTGTAGTATAGTTAAAGTCCAAGAGGAGCTACTATGTAGAGTGTCAACAGTCATGTTGACCAAGCCTGTCATAATGTTCGTCAGCAAGAAGAAAAGTAATTGGTTTCGGTCAATGGCAGCAATTAAACAAAGACTTGGCAGCTCTCTTCCATTTTGGTGGGCCAGAGGCTCTGAAGGCTTTTTATCTGTGTTGAATGTCTGGATGAGATCCCAAGAACATGGCACAATAGCTCCTTTAATCAGGAATTTCGTGAAGACCAAAATCACATTACCTAGTATCAGCCAACTAAGAAATGTTAGGCTGTAAGCAACTATCCAAATGCAAAAGGCTAAATTAGCCATTTTTCGGGAAACTGTATCTACATATGTTTGACATATATAAAGAAACACAAGGAGAGTGGCAGCTGTCAATAACAGATGACATCCTACCTTGATCCAGTCTCTTAGAAGAGGTTTTACCCTTAACACATATAATCCAGTTTGTACTCCAGCCATATATATTGCCACATACCCAAAAGTGGAGATGATTCCCTCACGGTTTGCATTTAGGAAACCAATCCTTGTGCCTTTGTGATCAATTCCATGCAAAATAATCATCCTGAGCTGTGCAAAGTCAAGAGATATTTGGTACAATATGGCAATGATAACAGCCACAACCCAAGATTTATTAAGGGGAAAAAGAATCAAGAGTAAGGAGGCTACCACTTTTACTACTGCTAAGGTAAAAAAAAAGTTCCAATGAACTCCATATTCAGATAAATGTTCATGATAGCCTATGGACTTTACACTAATTAGCCGCCCTAGTCCTAGGACTACTAATGGCCAAACAGAGAACAACTGCTTTGCAAGGTAATAACTTCTGGACTGTTTGGCCCTGAGTTTTCCTCTAACCTCTGGACAAACAATAGCATTCCCAAAAACAAAGGCTCCCACCCCAAAATCCATCACCCCTGTTCCATAGAGTTCCGTTTTGGCATATCGTCTAGGATAAAGTGGGAAATCCACAGCCAGGATGCTGATTGCAGTGACCAAATTGATGTAAACCCGGAACATAGTAACAGATGGAATGTTTCTGGAATCTACACTGATTTTCAGGAATGCATCAATGATTTTCTGGGCAGGTGCCCTGGCATAATAGGTCCTCTTGCTATATATCTCATAGAACAACCAAGTACCTAAAATGATTAGGACAGGTGGCATAAGAAATATCACAGAAGAAAGAATGGTGCAAGAAGCTACCAAGGGCACTACAAGTAAGGCAAAGTCAGTAAGGAGATGAGCTCCCCATCTGCTTGAGAGAGTTGCACAGTGGAGCTGTGACAGAATGAGTATCAGACCTCTACACACAGTACAGAGTGGAGGCAAGGCCAAACCAGCTGAAATTTCCAGTAGGCTGGTTCCATTGAGGTTGCTGACAAAGGCCTCCTTCATTTGCCTTTGAGACATTTTTTTCTTCCTATATAAAAAGAACAAATAATTTGTAAGTAAAATCAGTACTATAAAATTTCCATATCTATGAGGCCAAATTTTTACCATGATACAAGGAGAAAATTTGGAATTGGGCAAATGAACTGAATGACAGAATCAGAATCCATCTGTTTTCACCCTTAGCTCAATACTGACACTAAATTTAGTGTCCTTTGAATCAAAAGGATCATCGATAAAGAGAGATGGAAGGGCACTTAGGCCTTAGCTCCACCTCTTCATTTTTCAGATGAAGAAACTGAAGGGCAGAGGTGAAATGACTTGCCCAAGGTAACAAAATTATTAATCAGTAGAACAGCTGAGATTCGAGTAGGCTATCGGTCTCCAAACATAGTAATCACTCCACTTTGCCATCCTATTAACTCAACCTTCCCTTTTTATAGACAATGAAACCAAGGCCTAGAGAGATAAAGTGATTTGCCCAAGGTTACAAAGCTAGTTAGTGGTAGAGCCACAATCGGAACCAGAGCCTATTTCTCTGTTTGTTGGTCTTTCCACTGGATGGCTTCCTGAGAATATCATCCAGGGAGTAGGTGATAACAATCATCAGAAAAGAAACAACAGTTGAGATTTACAATATTTTACAAATGTCCAACTTGATTTATGGGAATGTCATATTACCAGGCAATTAGCAATCTTAATAATTTTAAAATATTTTAATGGGCCATTTTACAGCTACTAAGATCTCATTTAAAAAAAAATTCTGTTCTGGGGTGGATTGTGGCATAGTGAATAGAACACCAGTCCTGGAGTCAGGAGAACCTGAGTTCAAATCCAGCCTCAGCCATTTAACACTTACCAGCTGTGTGACCTTGGGCAAATCACTTAACCCCAATTACCCTGCCTTCCCCCCTTCGAAAAATTTTTTTTTCTGTTCTATAGAAAAGTGCATAATAACAGTTCAGAATCAACCTTAATTAAATTCCAGGGATTGTGGTTTGTCTTTTGTTCTCAAAGAGGACCATGACATCAGGGAAATGATGTAACTTGCAACTGACTTTGAGTGGAGGGCTGTGCAAAGTCACCAACCTCACTTTCTCCTCCAGAGCCATCTGGGTCCAGTGACCAGATATCAAACAGGAACGGCTGGAGCCCCCAAGGTAGTGGGAGACCTTGGCCCTTTTAAGCTAAGGTCTTTTCAGGTTCTCGCTTTGAGTGAGGCAATGTCCATTCAGTGAATATGCCTCTTTAAAGAATGAGTCTTCAAAAAAAAATCAATCTGGGAGGGGAAGACTTCATGATACATAATATAGTAAAGGTAAATGAACTCAATTACATGTGTGTGTTTATATATATGTACATTACATATTAATAGTTATAGTGTAAAAGACCCATCTATACAGAAGGCTATGACAAGTTTTGTGACTTGGGGCAAGTCATGTTATGTTTGTAGCCTTTATCATCTATAAAATAAGGGAGCTAGACCAAATCTTTAAGGTCAAGCCTTCCATTGCTAAAAATCTATATGTATACATGATGTGACTTTAGTAATGAGGAGTGGATGGAGAATAAAGCACTAGGCCTGGAGTCAGGAAGACTTGTTTAAATCCAACCTCAGACACTTATTAGCTGTGTGACCTTGGACAAGTCAGTTAACCTCTTATTTGCCTCACTTTCCTTGACTGTAAAATAAGGAATAACAAAGCACCTGGCATGCAGTAGGTGTCTATATAAATGTTTATTTTCTTCCCCCAATGAGAATGTAATGGGCTTACAGGAATTCCTATCCTTAACCTGATCTCAGATTATATATTGTAGAATATGGATAGGTTCAGCAGTTAATTGAACTTTGGAGACAAAAGGCATTAGTGGATAGTAAAGCTTTTCTTTTTTTTTTTAATGTAATGAATTCAAATTAGACAATCAGAATACTGGAGCCGAAAAGATCACTTTAAATCACCTAATCCATGACCACACTCAAGTTATGATTTTTTTTCTTTTAAACAAAATCTCCAAAATCAAACCTGACATTTTATAACTAAGTTTGGCTCCACTTAATAGTTGTAAAGTAAATCTTAAACCCTCTACTAGTAAAGTCACCACCTCTCGGAACCTCTATTCTTTTGTCAAATATGGAAAGTAACACTTGCACTACCAGCTTTACAGGGTAGTTTTAAAGAGCTTTATAAATCTCTATTAACATGAAGTGTTAACTAGTTTTTCACGGTATAATTTTAAAAGTCAGTATCCAAAGAGAATTGTAGTCTATTGAAGACCCTTATTAGGTTGGCGATTTTCAACTTTAGCTTTTAACATTTTGTAGGGAAGAGTAATTTTATTAAATCACGTACATCACACTCTTCTCCCAATGAGAATGTGATGAGCTTAGAGGAATTCCTATCCTTACCCTGATCTCAGATTATATATTGAAGCATGGAGTATGGATAGAATTCTATAGAATTCCAGAAATTCTATCGTACTTTATATCTTTGCAAAATTATTTACTTTTTAAAATGTAATTCTTAAGCATTTCAGAACAATATTTGCAATAACAAATACAAACGGCACAGAGTACCACTGGCATATGAGCATTCTGTAGGGGAATAGCTTCCTCGTCCAGTAACCTTCTGAGTGACCCTGAACAAGTTTTCACTAACTAGCCCTCGGATTCTTCCTTCCTGAAACGTGGGTGTTTTACTAGAGGATCTCTATAAGGTACCTCTGGTGCTAAAATCTATGACCTTCATCAATAAACACCTTTTTTAAAAAATATGATCCTGCTCCCAATCTTTGTAATTGGACTATTTAAGAAATACTCAGCCACCTCCAAATCTTGCAGGGCTGCCCGGATCCCCAGGTTCACCAGCACACACCCTCCCGTTCAAGCGCGCGCGTTGGAACCTCCACCAGCCCCACCTGCATCTCTGACCTTTATCTTCCACCACTGGGTTTGGTTTAAGCCCGGACTTTTTTTTCAGGGATACAAGGGATCGGATGAAGGGAAGGGGGGAGAGGAAGGACCTGTAGACTCTGGGAAACACGCAGGTAAAGCAGCCGCCGGACTAGAAGCATTCTCTTCCCGGGGCTGGGGGAAACAGCTAGGCCAAGCCTTCCCTTCCGTAATTCGGCTTTCGACAGCTGCTGAGTCAGCCTGCTTGTCCAGACCGCCCGATTCCACACACTACCGGAGAGCGGGGGATGGATCTCCCTCTTCTATTTTCCCCGTCCTTCCTCCCTCTCCTAGCACATCCGGTCCTGATTCCCGCTTCGGGGCGCGCGGGTTTGGGCGAGTCTAGGACGCCAGAAGCCAAAAACCTAAGCCGCCGAGAGGACCGCGAAGCCGCAGAGCCTGAACTGAAGGCCAGAGTCCTAGCCCGGTGCCCGCCTTTCGGAGGCTAGGGGCGGATCCAGGAGTCTGGCTCACCTCCCACAACACCCAAGAAAGCCTCTCTCATTTATGCCTAGACTATCACTGGCTCTTCACAGATCTCAGACGCGCTTCTGCTGCTCTTCCTCTGGAACGCTTCCTCATCTTTTTTCCTCCTTCACCTCCTCATCCCCTTCAGCCATTCCCTCAGTGCCCCAAAATAACCTGCTCCCTCTCGGTCCTCCCAAGTGCAGAGAGGGCCACGTGCGCCGCCCGCCACGTGGGCACGCCCCGCCTAGAGGCGGGGCCTACCGGCGTCTTCTGTCTCTCCCCCCAGCCCCAGTTCAGCCGGACCCCTCCCCCAGCTCCCTTAGTTTTTGAACCACCGCCTTTCCGGGGTCCACTCGAATGCCGGCCCAGGCTACGGAGGCGGTGAGTGATCAATCTCTCCCCCGGCCCCACTGGGAGATCTCCCCCCCCCCCCCATCTTGGGCCTGAGGAAGGGGTTGGAGGAGGGGAGGGCCGCGGTCCTGGGAGTGACTGGAGCGTGGAAGAACCTCTCCCAGAGAGCTTGGGACGCTTCCTTTCCTCCCTGGTTCTTTGTCCCTTCTCTGTCCGAGGGAGCTTGAAATCCTTGTTGGAGCCGAAGACTTTGCAGGGTCATCTCTCCCCCGCCCGGTCCAGGCTGGCCTAGGTGTGTGTGGTGGGAAGCAGGGGGAGACCCTGGCTGGCCGAGCTGGGGGGAGGGGCTGAAGAAAGCCGGGCGTTGCTCTGCGATCCCCTCTGACGGAGGGAAGCGAGGGCTGGGGACTGGAGGGATTGAGAGGCTGGGGATCTGACTTCAGAGGACTGCCTCACCTGAAGCTCATCCAGGTGCTTCCTAGGGAACTGCGCCCTGCCCCAGGCACAGCCCGTAGTCGAGATACGGGCTGGGGCGGGGGATGGGAGGTGGAAGCCTGAGGGCAGGGGGGGTCTCCTCCTCCGTCCTGCCCTGTGCCCTGAAGGCTGTGGCCTCCCCAGATGGAATCCCTACCAGGCCCTTGGAGTTGTTTCTACCCAGCTAGACCCGCTGGTAGGAAGAGAGATTGACGGTCAGTTTTGCTGCCCCTTGCCCTTGTGCTTGTCCTTCAGTGATTTGTCTTTGCCCACATGGAATGCTTTGAGGGTGACTAGCGCTGCTCCCTGCTCGAGTAGTCTTCCTCTGCTGCTCAAACCAACCCAGAGCAGGGAGAACCCAAGGAAGCTCACCTTAAGGTCTTAGCCAGTTAGTTTCACCCACCCAGCACCTCCAGAAGGTGGGCTGGGCTAGGTGAGAGAGTGTTCATCTTGCTAATGACCAAACCAAGTCTTGCCCTAGTTCTTGATCTCGGGTGAAGGATAGAAAGGAAGGAAAGGACCCTGGTGTTGTTATTGACTCTAGTGCCCTTTCCACCCTCCAGCGTGAATGGTAGATTGATTATCTGGGAGGATTGATTTTCTGAGGGCGGAAAGGAAGGTGTGGGGGGAGAAACTGCGGTTGAAATTGCCTAATCTGGAGTCCAGAGGACGGTCTCAGCTCTAACACTCACTGCTACTACCTTGGGCAAATCACTTAACTGTCTTGGATTTCAGTTCTCTCACCTGGTAAAATAAAAGGATTGGGCTAGTTGACCTTTGCAGTCCTAGTTCTATGACCATCGGATCTTTGGGGAATTCTTCTGGACACTTGGGGCTTCTTACCAAAAAAAAGTTACTGGCCAGATATCCTCTTTATTCCTTTTCCCAACTTTTTGTAGAGGAAAGCAATACCCACATAAAGTTCAGCTTTTACTTTTGGCCAAGAACTCAGCATTTGAGGCCAGGGGTGGAGGTGAATGCTGAAGAAGTGGAAAGGGCTCTGGACTTGGAGTCAGGAGACTGGAACTCAGTGGCATTTCCATCGCTTTTCATCTCGAAGCCTCACTTTCCCCATTTGTAAAGTGGAGATGTGTACATTAACTACCCAGGTGTATTGAGAAGAAAGCACTTTGTAAACCATGGAGAACTATAGAAATGGGAATTATTGTAGTTGTTGCTGTTATTAATGATCCAGAGTTATTTATCTATGATTCTCCCCTGTCCCTAGAGCTGGAAAGGACTTTAAAAAATCACTTGGGCCTAGGCAGCTAGGTGGCCCAGTGAATAGAGCACAGGCCCTGGAGTCAGGAGTACCTGAGTTCAAATCCAGCCTCAGACACTTAATACTTACTAGCTGTGTGACTTGGGCAAGTCACTTCACCCCAATTGCCCTGCCTTCCCCTTCCAAAAAGCAAAAAATAAATAAATTTAAAATAAATTTAAAAAAAATCACCAGGGTCATCCCTTTCATTTTGCAGATGAGGATACTGAGGCTCAAAAAAACCAGATCATCAGATATTAAGTCCAGTTCCCCACAAAGAAGGCCACCACAGCTCTTGACATTTCTTTCTCACAGTTCCTTGGGGCAGGGATAAGCATTTTTCTCCTGATATGCTGACCTGGAGGATTTACCCTGAACCCTTCTTGGCAGTAGCATTGGTTCTGGGCAAGAATAGCATAAGCTTCCTCAGGCAGGACTCTCATAAATATTTTTCCCCAGGTCCCTAATTGGCAATTTGCAGGACTCTCACTCTCTGACTTCTTGTTGCTGGGCCACTGACCTCATTCCCAACCTCCCTGGAGAGCAGCATACCTTCTTGATTCAGAATCCCCAAGTAAAGCTGTCATTACTGTCTTAACTGAGCTCAACTCTTCATGCCTTCATCATATTTTTGTGTATGGGAAGACACACGTTGATCTTCTGATATTTACCCTCGTTTCCATTCTCTTCTTTCAGGTGCTCCAGTTGACCTTACACAGGTTCCTCCAGATCAAATCCCTTCACTGTGCCAATGTTGCAGCTGTCCCACTTTCAGAATCATAAAATCCTCTTCATCTGGTGACCCAAAGCCCCAGCTGGAAACAAAGCAATATGCTGCAGCAGGTAACCTAGATTATAGAACCCTCAGGTAGCATTAATGAGAAGGCATCTGCTTAGGGTTCAATACTCAAGAAGGGGAATTGAAGGACAATTTCTAACACTGTGTTATAAATATACATTTTAAGTGCTAGAACATTTTGTTTTTTTGTGGCACATGAGCATTTGTGTTTTGTTTTACAGTTGGGTGGGTTATGGCTTAAGCCCAAGGTATCCAGTAGACATGAGTACCAGGGGCTCAGTTTTCACACCTTAACAAGGACTTTCAAATGCCTTACCCTCTCCCTGATAGTACCTAGTTCTGAAGTATCCATTCTGGCCTCCAGGAGCTGCCTGAGCTGTCCAGGCACTCAATGGTTATAACCTTGTGCTCATCTTTTTTTTTTTTTTAATTTTTTGCTTTTTGGAGGGCAGTTGGGGTTAAGTGACTTGCCCAAGGTCGCACAGCTAGGTTTTGTGTGTGTGTGTGTGTGTGTGTGTGTGTGTGTGTGTTAAGTATCTGAGGCTGGATTTGAACTCAGGTCCTCCTGACTCCAGGGCTGGTGCTCTATTCATTTCACCACCTAGCCGCGCCCCCTTGTGCTCATCTTTAATCTTTCACTGTTACTAGAAACAAAATGTCTTGTTTATGAATTCCCAAGCAGAAGGAAGGTATGAACTCATTCCTCGAGGCTTGATCTAGTCATTAGGAATAGGAAGGGGATTCCCATGGTGGGCCCTGGAGCTGCTGCTCATAGGTACAGTTCTTGGTGGTAGTAGCAAATATTCAGATGAGAAATTTGAAGAAGGTAAAAAAGGTTTCTGTGTGAATGGTGGTTGAACATGGGTCAGTTGCTCCTGAGAGGTAGGCAGTGCCCTTCCAAAGTGACAAGCAATGGCCTACATTGTACTCTGTCTAGCAAAGGGGAGGTCATGTTTTGATCCCCAAATCCAGAATGGCAGAGATGTGCAGTCATGCAGCTGATCTCAGAGGAGCCTATGGGAACCAATAACAAAATGAAGTTGTCTTTATTTTGTAAAGGCAAGTACCAGCCTGGAATGGGTTTACTTGGAAAAGCACACCATTTCTGGTACCCATATCCACAGCAGGCTCCAAGATAAACAGCTTCTGATTTGTTGGGAAATTTTCCACTCGTGGAAAAATAATCCAGTCAGTTGCCATCTTGTCATTTGTATCTCTACACTATCTCTCGTATACATCCACTTCTTTTCACTGGTATGGCCACCACTCTCACTCAGGCCCTTATCAGTTTTCATTTGGACTATTCACTTGGCCTCCAGTTGTTCTACTTGCCTCAAGTCTCTTCCCTCTCCAGTCCATTCTTCACACACATAGATTCCAAAATGATATTCCTACAGCATGGGTCTATGCCATTCCCCTGTTCAAGAACCTTCACAGGCTTCCTGTTGCCTCTAAGCATAAAACTCTTCAAAGCAAGAGTTACTTATAGGCTTATTTCATATTATTTCACTTCGCATAATCTATATTACAGTCAAACTTACCTAATTGTTGTTCCCCATTTTTTCTCTGCACCTTTGTCCAGATTGACTCATGTCTGAAACATATCTCCTCCCCGACTGTCATCTTGACCTTCCAGAATCCTTTATCATCTTACCAGATGACTTCTCAGTTCTCCCTAGTTGTTAGTATTGGCTCCCTCCTCAAATGAAATTTTTCTGACTGGTCTGTATACAAGTTGTATCTCTCTAGTAGAATGTAAACTCCTTCAGATCAGGGACTTTGGGTTGCAGCATCTAGCTCCAGAGGTCTTTGCATGTGCTAATAATGCTCAATAAATGTTGAGTTGAATTGAGAAAGGAATGGGGTCCCTATGAGCAGAAAGTCCCAAATGTGTATTAGACCCCATTCCAGGGACTTTAAATCCTTAAAAATCATGAAGGTGTCTCTGCTGACTGCTCTACCTAACTTCTGCTGCATTTGGTTTAGAGCTTCATGCTTCACTTATGTCACAACCTGAGACCCTTCCTAGTACAAGAATCAAAACAGTTGCATTCTGCCTTGTCCTTCTTTAAGGGACACTGGTCTCCTGTAGGTGTCAGGGCCAGAGGGTATTATTTAAGGATAGGTGATGCTTAAAACCAATGCACTGTTAAAGCTAGGAGGGACCTTCAACATCATTTAGACCAACCCTCTCATTTTACAGAGGAGGAAATTGAGGCCAAGGAGAAAGGGAAATAACTTGCCCGAGGTCCCACAGGTCATAATTAGAAAACCAGAGCCAAACCCCAGATTACCTTTCTTCTAGTCCTATGTTCTTTCCAGTAGTCCATAGGGTACCTTCCAATGAGTGACAAAAAAGACCTTATCTTCCCTGGGAGAGCTGTAGACATGGAAATGTTGAAAACCTTTTCTCCTTTTTTCTTAATGAAAAATAAAATCTTCCACAGGTAGCCTTGAGACCTGAAGGAATTAGTCAACTGCCAGGAGATCTGGGTTAGGTCAATGTGACTCAGTGTATGGTCTCAGGCAGTTCAGTCATCCTTCTTGACTTTGTTCTGTGTGGGATCTTTAATAGCCCCTGCCCCATTTTTCCCTGAGTTTGAGGAATATCTGTACAATAGAGGGCTAGGGCTCCTAGAAAAGAGCAAAATCTGTGACTTTAACCTAGGTGTGACAGACATCCTCATCAGCTCCTTACTTTTGGTATCCTTGACCTCTCCTCTCCCAGAATGTCTGTTTTGGTTGAGGTGGATTCAGTGTAGATCAGGCTGAGAAAACTTTTTCTTGGACTATGAAAAAGATGCTCCCTGTTCTGATTTAAGAGCACTGGCAGCTGACAGTGAAGTTTGCAGCCACTTTGGTGCTGACTCCCTAGTGGATCCAAAGGTGTAGTGGGTAGATATCAGTGTTAAAAAACAAAACAAGAAATGTTTGTCAAGGGAGCATCTTCAGAAGGTGAATCTCAATGCCAAGCTTCACTTCAAAGGGATGGATAGGCTGCCAGCACATGGTAGGTATCAGTGGTGAGGGGTTTGGGAAACATAGTAAACAGTAAAAGTAAGGACAACAAGGAGAGAAGGTGCTGGCTATTTATGGGGAAAGTAGGTAACTTCATTTCAGTTAGAGCTTTGGGTGCAGAAAAGAGCGTTGTAAGGTGAGATCTTAAGGCAGAGTGGCATCATTTTGCAGGGGTCTTCTTTCTGGGGAAGGAGATTGGGATTTATTTGGTAGACAATAGGTTTTGAGCAGCAGTGACACGATTAAAATTGTACTTTAGGAATGTTATTTTTTTAATAATATTTTATTTTTTCCTCCAAGTACATATAAAGACAATTTTTAACATTCATTTTTTAAAATTTTGAGTTCCAGATTTTCTCCCTCCCTCACCTCCCTGATATGCCATTTGTTATAGGTTATACATGTTCAGTTGTACAAAACATATTACCATATTAGCCATGTTGTAAAAGAAGACACAGAGCCAAAGGGAGAAAAAGTACAGAAAGTGAAAAATAGTGTATCTTGATATGCATTCAGACTCCATCAGTTCTTTCTCTGGAGTTGGGATAGCATTTTTCATCATGAGTCCTTTGAAATTATCTTGAATCATTGTATTGCTGAAAATAACTAAGTCATTCATAGTTGATCATTGTGCAATATTGCTGTTACAATGGTCTCCTGGTTCTGCTTACTTTGTTTTGTATCCTTTCATATAAGTTCAAGTTTTTCTGAAATCAGCCTGCTCATCATTTCTTATAGCATAGTAATATTAGGAATGTTATTCTACAGTGGTATGAAGGTTGGGTGGAAGGGAGTGGAGGGAAGGGGAAGTAGAAAGGCCAGTTAAGAGGTTATTACAATAAGTGGTACATGAGAAAAGAATAGAGGGAACAGAAGCAGAAAGTGTTTAAGATATTGTATAGGTATTGTATAAAGTATTGTATTGGTTTGCCTTTGCAACTAATTTGACATGGGTGATGACAGAGAAGAGTCATCAAAGATACCACAGGCTTGGAATGAAATTGGGCATGTCACTGATGGGAAAAAATAATATTTGGGACCAGCCAAAGGGTGCAGTGCCATGGATCATCTGGGTGGAAGTATCCCCAGAAGCAGCTAGAAAACACAGGTGACTCATTAAAAGAAGGCGGGGTAAGGGGTGGTCGGGGCTGGAGTTGTAGACATGAGGCGCACTTTCCCCCAAAATTGGTAGTTAATGCCATGGACGTGAAAGAGGTTGGCTGAAGACACTTGAGGAGTGACCCTATGAAGGGACTCAAGGAAAAGCAAGGGCGTGAAAAAGGAGCGTCAGAAGAATGGTGGGTGTTTTAGAAGCTTTGCAAGGAGAGTATCCCATTGGAGAGGGGTGCTTCCTTGTGTTCTATGCTGCAGAGAGATCCAAGGGGATGAGATCTGAAGCAAGGTCATTAGATTTAGTGGTTAAGGAGGGTGTTGGGGACACTTTGTAGGAAGTAATTCTGTAGCTCAGTAGAGATGAGAGCTTTACTGTAAGGGGCTGAGTTCTGAGGGGGTGGTGTGAGGTACCAGAAGCAGCAGATAGGTCAGCAACCACCCTGGATTGTGGTAAAGGTTTCTCAAGACCCAGAGCTGGGGTTCCTGCATACCCATACTTCTTTTTTTTTTTTTTCCCATTTTTCAAGTGCTTTATTAACTTATGATTTACATCCTTCATTTCCACCAGATTTTTGGGTTACAAATTTTCTCCCCATTTTTCCCCTACCCACCACCCCAAAATAGCAGTCCCACAGGATATCCCCTCCTCTAATCTGCTCTCTCCCATATCTTCTCCCATACCCCCTTCGACTTTTCCAGTAGGGCATGGTGCATCTCTATGCCCCAGTGCCTGTATATCTTATTTCCCAATTACATGTAAAATAGTATTAATAATAGTATATATATATGTATATATATTTAAACATTTGATTTTAAAACTTTGAAATTGAGATTCATTCCCTTCCTCCCTTGTCACCCACCCTTACTAGGAAGATAAGCAGTTCATTATAGGTTGTGTGTAGCAAAACATTAACATAGTAGATACAATGTAAAAGACTGACTATATTTCCCTCCCTCCTATCCCACCTCCCACTTGTTCTATTCTCTACTTTGATCCTGTCCCTTTTCAAAAGTGGGTGCTTCCAACTTCCCTTCCCCTCCAGCCTGCCCTCCCTTCCATCATCCCCCCTCTCATTCCCTTCCCCCCTACTCTCCTGTAGGGTGAGATACCCTATTTAGTGTGTATTTCATTCCCTCCCTGAGCCAAATTCAATGAGAATAAGGTTGACCCATTCCCTTTTGCCTTCCTATTCTTACCCTCCATTGTAACCATTTTTCCCTTGCATTTCACCTTTTAAGTATCATCCCTTCCTATTAAATTGGTCCTGTGCTCTCTATCTATATATACCTGTATATATATATATACACATTCACATATGTATTTATATACCTGTATACCCTCCAATATAGACATATATATGTATGTGTGTGTATATATATATATATATATATATATATACATATATATATTTCTATTCCCTTCAACTATTTTCATACTGAGAAAAGTTTCATCAGTTGCAATTATCGTTTATCCATGTAGGAATATTAATAGTTCAATTTTGATAAGTTTCTTATGATTTCTTTTACCTGTTTACCTTCTCAAGCTTCTCTTGCTTCTTGTATCTGAATGTCAAATTTTCTGTTCAACTCTGGTTTTTTCATCATCCAGGACCTTTCTAATCCCCTACTTCCACCCACTGCCTGGGAAAAGGTAGCCAGGGACCCTCTTTGGAGACAGTGGCAAATGAACCATTTGGGGTTGATTCTACCCATTACTGCTATTGTCATCATTTCTTTTGGTGATTGATTCACTTGCTATACCTCCATGGTGCTCTGATGTGGAGTAACCTTTTGGTTTTCATTGGGATTGGGCCATAGTGAATGAATGAATAAGCATTTATCAAGCACTGTAATAAGCTCTAGGTATACAAATAGGAAAAGTGAGAAAATTCCTGCCCTTGAGAAGCTTATAGTCTAACATAGGGGGGATGTGGTGACCCTGAGGGATATTTGAGTTTAGTAAGTTACTCTGGGAGCCATAGGGAAGTAGATTGCCGTACCCCTTTCAGGAGCAGTGACACAGTTGATTTGATTTTGGTTCCAGAGCTGAAGGGGATTGGGTTGATACAGTGGATGGCAACAAGATGATTGTCAAGGATATAGAGAGTAAAGCATGTCTGGAGGGGGATCTATATGTAATGGGCAATTAAAGCCACCTCCATTCAGGAGTGGTAAAAGGGTTATGTCCAGCCACAGTGGGTTGGCAGGTCCTTTTTCTGAGAGGCAGCATATCCAGAAAAAAGACTTGGAATAGAGAATGTACCATTTGCACCTAGATGTGTCTGGTCCCCAAGAAGCCCAGCATTGCAAGGTTCATTCCAGAAAGAGATTCAGGAAAACCCCAAGAGGATCCTGGTCGAATCCCATTCCTTAGAAAGGACCCAACCTGGCTGTTGATCTAACTGGTATGTGTATGGCTCCACCCCTTTCAGAGCCGAAACCATCCCAGGCCATGGGGAACAAGACCAACATTGTCTTCTGGGAGTCATGGGGCTCCCCTGTCCTGTTTCAGGGTGACTTTCTCTCCCTGCTGATGCTAGGAAGGGAATACCCTGTTGTGGAGAAAAAGAGGAAAACGGGTGGGTAGCACCCTCCTCAGCTCATTGAACCATCGGAGAAGCCAGTGTTGGAGTGGGGATGGTCTGTGTTAACTGGACAAGTTCTGGAGGAGAGAAACATTTACAAAGAGTATCAGAAAATAGGCTGTCAAAATTGAAGGACCCTCAGACATCTGTTTGAACTCCTGCCCCCAAATCTTAAAGTGATAAGAATAAGAGAGGAAGGTAGGAAGTAACCTGGCTTTGTTGAAAAGGGCAGGAAATTGACCTCTAGACAAAAGTCATTGGCTTGCAGAGTCCTCTCTAAACTGAGACTGTCACCATTAGCTTGATACCATCACACTGCAGTGGGAAGAGATGTGCCCACTTCTATCCATACTCTCATCAGCAAGGTCCCTTGACAAGCTTTCGAACAGCTTGTGGAACAGATAGCAGAGCTAACTACCCATGTCCCTACGCAAGGGAGCCTTTTATTGTCTTGGTCTCTTGAATTTAGGGGCCAGAACAGCTGACCAACCCCCAACCTGCCATACTTTTGTAGGTGCCTAACCTGAACTGCTTTTGACTTTCAGCATTCAGATTTGAATACCTTAGTTCCTAATCACTTCAATTTCCTATGCCTTTCTTGAGCACGTACCCCAGAGTAGGCACTCTGCTGGGCTCTGGGGATCCAGAGACAAAAAGGAAAACAGCCTATCCTCAAGAAGCTTACATTCTACCAGGAGAAAGCCACATGTATTCAGATTTTTTTAAATTACAGAATAACTTTTTGGGTTTTTTTGGGGGGAAGAGTAGTTAGTAGTCAGATAAGGCTTTGTGTGGGAAGTTTGCACTTGCATGTTGAAGGGATCAAGGATTCCAGGAGGTCAGGATGGGGAGAACATGCCAAATTTGGGTTTCTTTCTCTTCCTACTAAGTCATCATTTCTGGGAAAGCAGTTATTCCTTTATTTTTTACTCCTGGGGTCCAAAATGAAGTGAAGAGGGAAGGGAGGGAATGAACTGGTATGGATGAGATTGGCTCAAAGCGGGGGAAAGATGGGAACGTGTAGAATGTCAGCAACCAGATGGGGGAGAGAGGAGAACTTTGCCTCTACCAGATAATGTTGTAAGACCCCCTAAGCTGAGTTCTTCCTCCATTCGATACAGAATCAGAGAAGGGGACTTGCTGGGCTAATTCTAGGCCCCAGCAGCTAAATGGGGAGGTCATTAATAAAGCAGTTTCTTTAGGAAAACTGTGGAGGAATACGGGTTTTCATTTATAAACTTTTCAGAGTTTGTACTTGCTCTCCCTTCTTTCCTTCCCTTCCCTTCTTTTTCCTCTTCTCCCTGATCTATTTGCCAGCCAACCCTGCTTACAGACAGAAGATCAAAAGGTTCCCAGACACTGGGTTGGTTTGGGTTTTTGTACAAATGGTTCTTGTGGCTTGCTGGTCAGTTTGCATGGTCTACACATACAAGAGTTTGAGCTGGTCAGAGCCTATAACAGTGCCTTGAGCCTTTCCCACTAATGAGAGGAAAGGCAAGGGCTATGACATTATCTGCTTTCTCCTTTGTATTTTCCAGGTCAATGGCCAAGAAATGAGCTCTCTCCCCTATGGCAGTGACCCTCTCAAGGAAGATCTGCAAGTCTTCCTGGGGAGTGAGCTCCAATTGGCTGAGCTGGACGACCTCACGAAAGTGAACCCTGTGACTCCAGCAACAGGTAGGGACCAAGGTGATGAGGTGGGAGGCCTTAGGAGTAATTGGTCCATCTTCCCTAGGCTTATCCTGCCCCAAGGCCAGGCTGGTGGGACCCAGAATCCCAAGCCAGGATTGCTGATGCACATCTCTCCCAACTTGGGCCTTACAGGGCTGGGGCCATTTCTAGGTGGGCTTCGTTTTCATTAGATCTGAGCTGAATCAGCCGGGAAGAGTGTATAAAATGGCATTTGACTAATTGTGGAAGGGGGGAGAATGGGTTAGAGAGCTCTAGGAGTTTCTGCATGTGTTCCCTCACTCAAACACTCCGGGTGCTTCCATTAACGGTGCATCTGTCTCAGTCCTGAGGTGTCTGCAGGAGAGGTACCAAGTGGATGTGTTCTACACCAATGCCGGCTGCACCCTTGTGGCTCTGAATCCCTTTAAACCTGTCCCTTACCTCTACTGCCCTGAGCTGATGAGGGACTACCACATGGCACCTCAACTCCAGGCAAGTTTGGCTCACTCCTTCATCCTTGCCCTGTTTGTAACATGGCATCACAGAGTAGCAGCAAGCATGGACTCATGCACTGGGCTTTGAGACTCACACAGGTGGGGTCCTTTATCCCAGAGGAGCTGACAGTCTCCAGACCAACACAGCTCCTAGAGGGGAGGTAGAGAAAATGGAGGAAAGGCACTAAGCCAGCATATGAATAGCTGGACAGATGTTGTCTTCGTCCAGCTGCACTTCTGGTAGCAGGCGGAGGAAGAAGCAGGGGGATGGGCAAGCCTGGGGAGGCTGGAGGATGGTCTCTGATCTCTCCAGGAAGTCTTCTTGCTGGGCGGGGCAGGGGAAACGAGGGTGGTAATAAACTTAATGTTTGCAGCTTTACCTCAGGGTTCACCCAGTGGATCACTTATCTCAGAAGAGAGTTACTTTGTGTGTCCTTTAATGTGTTGGGTTCCTTGGGTATTTCAGAAATTAAAGCCTCATATCTTTACTGTGGGTGAGCAAACCTACAGGAACGTCAGGAGCTTGCTGGAGCCTGTGGACCAGTCCATCATTGTCAGTGGGGAGAGTGGAGCAGGAAAGGTAACAGACATGCGTCGTTCTCCTTGGTGTTTGATTGTCTGCCCACAGTGGAAGCTCCAGCCCTTTTTAGGGGTATCTCTGACACTTTCTCAGTTCCATGTTCAATCCACCCTATAACAGGAGAGTCAGGAAGGGAATAAGCATTTATACAGTGCCTACTATGTGCTGGGTACTGTGCTGAGTGCTTTATAAAGAACTCATCTTATCCTCCTGACAACCTGGGCAGTTAGTGCTATGATTACCACCATTTTATAGTTGAGAAAACTGGGGCAAACTGAAATGACATGACTTACCCAGGGTCACACAGCTAGGAGGTGTCTGAAGCTGGATTTGAACTCAGGTTTTCCTGACCATAGGCCCAGGGCTCTATCTACTGTCTACAAGGTACCCTAGAAAGAACTGAAAGTCAGGAGAGGCCTGTGTCCCGGGCTGGTTCTGCTGCTCACTAGGTGTGTGATTTTCAGCAAGTTAGGTTCCCCCTCTGGGCTTCAGTTTCCTCACCTGCACTATACCAGGGTTGACCTAGATGACCTTGAAGTACCCTTTAGTACTAGCATTCTGTGATATCATGACCTAGCAGGTTATGGATTATTATCCTTGGGGACAGGCTGGTTCCCCTCCTCCCAACCAGATTCCAAGCTTCCAAGGTTATGGGAAGGGCTGATGAAGGTGGGAGGAAACCACTGAGAGGGTGTTACTCTTGAGGTGGAGGCCCCTGGCTGGCAGTACCAGCAGAGCTGAAATGAAAAAGTTTCACAAGGCCCAAAGCCAGAGAGTGGCATAACCAGTCAGAGCAGGCCTGCCCCAGAGGCCCTGCCAGCCCAGGTTGCCTGCTTCCTTCATTGTCCTCACCTGGACTACTTTCCCCAGAGTAATTTGATTTTTAAAATTCCCTTTTAGTCTATGATCTCATTAGATCCCCACACCCTTTCTACATTCCTGAGAAGTGGGCTGGGCAGGCCCATCTCCTAGGGTGAGAAAACAGGCCTGTAGAGCTTCAGTAACTTGAAAAGGGCCACCCAGTAAATTTCGCTAGACTAGAGTGTGGCCCTCCTGATGCCCCTCTGCAGGGCTCTGGTGCCCAAACCCTCCTGCTTCCATACTGGGGGTCATTAGATCAGAGATCCAGAGGACCTGGAAATCTAGGACAGGACCTCAGAGGCCCTCAGCTTCCTCTCCAGAGCTCACCCGTGTGGGTGGACCTTGCCTGTTCCTGCACAGGCTGTCCTTCCTGTTGGAATGTTCTGCTCCTCATCTCTACCTCTTTGTTTCTCTGGCTTCAGCTCATGTCACCCCTTCTGCAGAAGGCCTTTCTTTCCTGGTCCCCCCACCCAACCCCACAGCTGCCAATGCCTTCCATCAACTCTGTATATAGCTTGTATATACCTGATCATTTACGTATTGTCTGTTAAGAACATATGTTCTTTGAGATCAGGGACGAGGGTTTTACCTTTCTTTGTATTATATTATATTAACACTGTGCCTGGCACATAAGTGCTTAATAAATGGTTGTTAGCAGACGGATGGATGACAGGGCCTGGGGAGGTTCTTGGGCATGACCACCATGAGACTGTCTTCTTTTACAGACTTGGACATCTCGATGCCTGATGAAGTTCTATGCCACAGTTGCCAATTCCTCTGCCTCTCAGGAGACACATGAGACAGTAGAGAGAATCGAGAAGAGAGTCCTGGATTCTAATCCAGTCATGGAGGCTTTTGGTAAACACCATCAGGCCTTCCCCAGCTCTCTGGGGACACAGCCTTTCTCTGCTCTCTCTAGGACCCTGGAGCCCCATGACCCAGGGCTCCCCCAGCTTAGACAAACACAGGCACAATGATATCTCTGTAGTTGGCAATGATAACAGCACCATAGGTCTGGAAAGGGACCTTGAGGAGGAAACTTGGCTGTTCCTTGGGCAGCAGAACACAACTATTCCTGAACCAATCCTTTATTTAAAGGCTATGCCTCCCCACCTCAGAAATGGGAACTTTCTTGCCTCAGCTAGTCAAGAAGTCCTCACTTTTATCTAGCTTGAATCTCTCTTTCTGCAACCTTCCCTCCTCTGCTCCAGACCTGTCCTTTCAGAATAGAGGGTAGGGAGCATTGGAGGGCTAGGGCCTAGAGGATCCTACCACTTACTTCACCCTGGGATGTGGTAGCTGGAAGGTCTGGGCCTCAGGGAAGGAAGGTACAGATGAAAAAAGGAGCATGGACTGGTGGGCAAGAAGCTATGACTTAGAGAAGAGAGAATATCAGTGACTTTTCCTTCTTTCTTAGGAAATGCTTGTACTCTCCGCAATAGCAACAGCAGCCGTTTTGGGAAATACATCCAGCTCCAGCTGAACAGGTAAAAACAGGCCTTGGGATCCTGTGTGGTTTGCAGCCTTTGTCCTTGGCTGTACTGTGGGTCACCCCTGGGAAGGGGCAGTACTATCTGCTGGGATCAGAGAACCAAGGAAGTGCTCCCTAGGGACCCAGAACAGGACCACTAAATAAAGGCAGGGTCCTGGCCACCATGGCCATGGATGACCCTTATTCTGCAGATAAGCAGGCTGCCTGGACACAGCACTTTGACTTGAGCTGCTCTCCCTCCAAACAAGGAGGCTGTCTGACTTGGGCACAAGGGTGGGAGTCTGGAGGAAGAGGAAACCAGCAGAACTTTTATAGGAAATCAGAGCTGCCCTTTTCAGGTCCTTGTTTGCTCACAAGGTCTTCTTTCTGTCCTTATTTGCTTAAAAGCTCTGGGTCCCCCAGCCCTGATCTCCCCCTGCTTCCAGCCATTGGTCCTGCGTTCTGGACCTTGTGGCTTATATAAGGCACATGTGTGCCCTGGGTATGCTCAGGATGCTGCTGTCACCTGGAGGCCTCAGGCCTTCACTAGAAATGTATGGCTTGGCTCATCACAAAAGAGATCTATCTGTGTCATGGAGAGCAGGATTATCTGGCACTAAAGTATATGCATTGCTAAATTCACATGGGAAAAGTGACCCTCTTTACACCTTTTTTGCATGCAGCACTTTGAGGGATAGGGGCATTTACCTTGCTTACTCCAGTCTCATCTACAGGTTTGGTGGGGATCATCATGGTCAGTCCATATGAGGGCTAGCAGTTTCTGGGTTTTGCATCCACATTTCCACCTTCTACTCCCTAGAACTCAGCAGATCACTGGGGCCTCTGTCCAGACGTACCTCCTGGAGAAAACTCGAGTTGCCTACCAGGCTCCACTGGAGAGGAATTTTCATATCTTCTATCAGGTCTGTGCTGGGCACTGGGTCCAGGTCCTGTCCTGGGGCTGTAAGTAATGACGCTCATTGCCATTTACTTCACAGCTGTTGATTTCAATAGCCCTAAAGGGACCTGCTGCTCCCCCCACTACCCTGCATTTCAAGACACCTCCTTTAGGAAATTTTCTTTTTTAAAAATTTTTTTTATTAATTTATTTGTTTACTTTTAGTTTACAAGATGCAGTTCCACAATCCCTTGAATTTCAAATTTTCTCCCCCTTCCTCTCCTCCTCCCCTCCATGGAAGCATGCAGTTAAATATAGGATCTGCAAATACCTTCACATTAAACATTAGTCAGGTTGTAAAGAAGGATTATAACTGGTGGAACAAACAATGAGAAAGAGGAAGCAAAACAAGAAAAAGAAAGAGAGCAGGTAGTTTGTTTCAATCTTCATTCAAACTCTATAGTTCTTTCTCTGGATCTCTTTCCATCATGAGTCTTTTGGAATTGTCTTGTAACCTTGCATTGCTGAGAAGAGCCCAATCTATCAGAGTTGATCGTTACACATATGTTGTGTCTGTAATTGTGTACAAATTTCTCCTGGTTGTGCTCTTCTCACTCAACATCAGTTTATATAAGTCTCTCCAAGTTATTATGAAGTCCATCTGCTTCTCATTTCTTATAGCACAATAGTATTCCATTACATTCATATACCACAACTTGCTTAACCATTCCCCAGTTGATGGGCATCCCCTTGATTTCCAATTCTTTGTCACCACAAAAAGAGCTGCTATGAATATTTTTGTACATATGGGGCCTCTTCCCACTTCTATGATCTCTTTGGGATACAACCCAAGAAGTGGTATTGCTGGGTTAAAGGATAGCCCTTTGGGCATAGAGGAAATTTTCTTCGACAAATTCTAACTGGTTCTGGCTACTTCTGTTGTCCCATTGTTCTTCCTAATACTTGTATATAGATCTACTCATGATTAACTTATGTCATTTAATAGTAATGATGGTTGACATTAAATTACACATTCTAGTTACGAGGTTCTTTACATTTGATCCTCAGGATTAGACCTGTGATGTAGGAGGACAAATATTATTCTGGTTTTGCAAGTGAGAATATTAAGACTCGGTAGTAGTAGTTAAGTGACTTGCCCAAAGTCACACAGCGATAAGTAGCAGACTGATGGCTAGATAAAGATCTTCTTGTTGTAAATCCTGGATCATCTGTTAGACCTTTAATGTCAAGATTGTGAACATATGCCTCATGAGATACCCCTCCCCTCAGATGGGTGTTGAAAGAAGCAATGCCCTGAAATGTATAAGGCCTAAGGAGGCAGAGCTCAGGGCAGATCATCCTGACTATGGAATGATTCTGATTGCCAGGATTAACTAAAGAAAAATCTTTTATTAGAATATTTCATCCACATTTATTAGGTGTCTGCTGGATACAGGGTGCTATTGTGGAGATGGAGGTGACAAAAAGTTTAGGTCAGACGAGGTCCCTGTTCTCAGGAGCTTACAGACTAGTAGGAAGATAAGCTATGAACACAAATGACTGGACTACCCAATATTATGTCATAAGTTGGTTTTCAGTTGTGTCAGGCACTTTTTGGCTTCATTGGGCTGGGGGTTTTCTTGGCAAAGACACTGAACTGGTTTGCCATTTCCTTCTCCAACTCATTTTACAGATGAGGAAACTCAGGCAAATAGGGCTAAGTGAGTTGCCTAGGGTAACACAGCTAGTAAGTGTCTGAGGTTGGATTTGAACTCAGAAAGATGAGTCTTCCTGACTTCAGGCCCAGCACTCCCTACACTGTGCCACCCAGCTGCCCCTTGTCATAAGTGAGTCATAAGTACTTTGAAGACTTGAGGGAAAGGGACAGTGTAGGCCAGGTGAAGAGCTTCTTGGAGGTGACATCTTAGATGACCTATAAAAGGTGGATAGGAATACTTGAGGCAAAGGGGGAGGGAACAAATTTAGACATTCCAGGCATAGACGTTAGCCTGAGCAAGGCATGGAGGTGTAAAAGGATGGTGCCTGCTCAGGAGCAGGAAACAGGAAAGTTTGACTAGAATGTAGATTATAAGGCAGGGTAATAGTCATTGGTCAATAAACATTTAAGTCACTCCTGTATGCCAAAAACTGTGCTGAGCTCTGGGATACAGATTTTAAAAAGACAGTCCCTACCCTCAGAGGTGCTGAAAAATGGGCTGGGGGAAGCACCAAAGGGCACAGCACAGGGAGTGTGAGGTGCATGTAAAGCAACTCGTGGTAAAATTAATAATATGACTCTAAAGCAGGGCGGCAAGGGATAGGAGACTAGTGTAGCCACTGGACTTCGAGTGAGTAAGTCCTGGGTTCAAATCACTAGTGCAAATACTAAATATGCAGTCCTGAGCAGGTCTCTAGGCCTCTTAATTGCCTCAGTTTCCTCATATGTAAAACAAAGTAACTGGACTTAATGGAAAAAGTGAAGTGATTGGACTAAGATCCCTTCCAGCTTTATTATCCTATGAATGGGAAGATTGTGAGAGGCCCTGAAAGCTGAGCAAAGGTATGGAAACTTTATTCCTTAGATTTAGTGGAGATCACTGAAGATAGTTTTTTGCAGAGTGACATTAGCATCTAGATCTGTGCCAAAATAAGAACATTATGGCAGCTATGTTAAAGGTACTTGAAGGAGAATGAGGATCGAGGCAAGCACGCATGTTAGGAAGCTGTTGTGGTAGTCCCAGTGGGTGGAAATGAAATCCTGTGCTAGGCTGGTTGGGAGTGAGAAAAAAAAAAGGAGGGAATAGGTGTAGGAGATGGTGCAAAAATAAGTGAAATTAAGTTGGCAGCTAAATGAGAAAAAGCTAAACATAACCCCAAGCTTGCAGAAATGGGCAGACTGGGTAAATGGTGGTAGCAGAGAACAAGATGAGCTCCGTTTTGAGCAGTCATCTGGACCACCAAGGGAACAGTCCTGTAGCTCATTAGAGAGGTGAGTCTGAAACTTAAGAGAAAGTTGTGGACTGGAGATACAGATTTATGAGTCATCTCCATGGAGGTGGTAGTTGGAACATAGTGAGAGAGGGGCCCTGGGTAATACTCACATCATGCATTCAGAAGGAGAACAAGGAGAATATGGTGCCTGAAGCTAAAGGAAAGAAGAAAGCGTCCAGCAAGAAGGAGGTGGTTCCTTGTATTTATTAATTATGCATCCTGGGTGACCTTTGAGAAAGTAGATCCAGTAGAGTGGTGGGACCAAAGCCATAATTTAGGGGAATGGAGGAGACCCCAGGCCTAGTAAAGAAATGGAATTGTTGGGGCGGCTAGGTGGTGCAGTGAGTAGAACACTGGCCCTGGAGTCAGGAGGACCCGAGTTCAAATACAGCCTCAGACACTTGACACACTAGCCGTGTGACCTTGGGCAAGTCACTTAACCCCAATTGCCCTCCAAAAGGCAAAAAATTAAAATAAAAAAAAAAGAAATGGAACTGTTGGGTACAGATAGGAAGTTTGACCACAGAAAGGGAAGGAGAGAAATGGAACTGTAGCTACCTCGAGGCTAGAAAGGTCAAGAAAAAGCTTTTTTAGTATTGAGAAGACCATGTATGTTTAGAGACAGATGGAAAGAAACTGCTGGAAAAAGACAGAATATACTTTGGAATGACTGCCAAATAAGACCATGGCATCATGATAGGGATTAGCCTCAGATTACTTATCAAGCTATTGCTCAGCACATCAGGAATAGGATGTGGATCAGAAGGTCTCCCTATGTGATACTGGGATCTGTCTCTTCCTTTCATTTTTATCCTTCGGTGTCTCGTACAGTGCCCTCCCTGCAGTGCATACATCAGCCTTCTGCCCACAGGCCCTTGTCTGTGTAGTTCACGTAGTTATCCGTCCCGGCATCTCATTGGCACATTTCTGGTTCCCCAGATTACCAAAGGAGCCAGTTCAAGTGAAAGGTTAGAGTGGCACCTGTCCAAGGGAACGGCTTTCCATTGGCTGCCCAACTCTGAGAGGACTTTGGAAGGTAGGGAGAGCTCTGGGCTTCTGGGCCCTGGTGTGGCAACAGGCATGTGAACTGAGCCTGCTCTACCCAGACTCCATGGGGTAATTTAGCATCTGGATTTGGGGTTCTAGTCCTCATCCCCCTGCCTCCTCAAGTCTGGGACCCAGGAGTTCCAGAGGTGTTGGGCTGGTTCTAGGACAGTGTAAGTGAAGTCCATGTCTGATATGGGTGTTTTGTTTTGTTTTATTTCCAGAGGACAGCTTTGAAGTGACCAGAGATGCAATGTTTCACCTGGGCATTGACCAGTCCACACAGAACAACATCTTTAAGGTCAGGAGAGAAAAATGAGTCACTTAATTTGGGGAAGGAGATTAGATACCCCTTAGACAGGAGACTACAGTTGGAAACACCTCCCTTCCTAACATGGCGCCTGGGACTTAGCACCTTTGGAGGTGATTGGACCATCCAGTGAGCTGCAATGGCTGAACTCCAGAGGTGGAGCTCTAGGCTTCTCTGTCAGTCGACCAGTAAAGATTGCTGGGCAGTGACTGGGGCTAAGCAGTCATTAAAATGAGCAGAGTTTACCTGATTATGGGTAGCAGAAGCCCAGTACAAGAAGGCTTAGACTCAGAGGAGCAGACAGATGCCATAGGACAGGTTCATGGCATTCGTGAATAGGGTCCAACACTGGTCTTAGGGCAGAGGGGGTGTGTCCTCTGAATTGTTTCTAATACTGCCCACTGGATGTGGTTGGTCCTCGAGGAGTTTTATCAAGAAAGGAAGTCAGAGGGCTATGAGAGGATCATGCTCTTGGCCCCTTGGACGTGGTAGATCTGGGGGATGTAGGCCTGAAGAACCTAAAACTAGATAACTCTGGGCAGCTAGGTGGCACAGTGAATAGAGCACCGGCCCTGAAATCAGGAGAACCTGAGTTCAAATCCGGCCTCAGACACTTAATACTTACTAGCTGTGTGACCTTGGACAAGTCACCTAACCCCAATTGCCCTGCCCTCAAAAAAAAGAGACAAAACTAGCTAGTTCTAGTAGTTATGTCTACAGGGTTTTTATACTTCGTTTGATTGAGAGCAGTAAGGCATCTACTAGGAGGCATCCTAGCCCATCACTGTAGCTATCAAGCTCTTTCTGTCTGCATCTCTACAGAAATGAGGCACACAGTGATGGAGAGGAGGCAAGAGAGGGACAGCACACCCCCTGTCCCCCAGCTCCACACCCCCCATCAGTGAGATTAAAAAAGGCATCACCTCGGACTTGACCAGACAGGAGCAGCAATATCAACCTGCCCCGGCATCAGAGAATCTCCTTCCTTTCCCTTCCCCAAGCCAGAGGTCATAGGGTCCTCCTGCTGTCCACCATCGCACGCTAGAACTGAGGTGCAAGTACACAGAGGCTTTTGAAGTGGGCCTCTCCTCCTGGGCCAGGCTTTGGTTGCCCCTTAGGAGGCACAGTCCCCTACAAACCTGAGCTTCCTCTTGTGCTGTCCCTACAGGTCTTATCAGGGTTGCTACACCTTGGGAATATCCACTTTGATGACTCAGAGGATGAATCCCAGGTTTGCCAGCCACAGGAAGATGCTAAATGTAAGAGGGGAAGGAGCTCACTGCCCCTGACTGGGGCCCCTGAGAGCTCAGGGGTAGCTCCCAAGAGCTGAGCTTGCATGCCAGTGAGATAGGACATGTCTGGCTTGGAGCCTAGCAAGCCAGTGCCCTGCAGGGTGGGGCAAGGAGAGCTGATGTCAGGGGAGGGATGCTGAATTGGGGAAAAGGGGGTGGGGAGAGAAGTGGCATTGGAAGCCTGACTGGGTGCCCATTTCTAATGAGCGATGAGAACACCATCTCCAGTCCTTCCCACTATTCCTCTAGTCTGCCATACCGGGCAGTGGCCTGGTGATAATGAGTTGCAGCTGGAGTGGGCCCTTCACAGGGGGGCTACAGGGGTATCTGAGCTCCTTCCCCCAACTCCTCCAGGACCTGCATATCCAGCATGGGCCTAGGGGTTTTGTCATCCTCCCTGACCAGTGCCCTACCCGCAAATGACCAAAGTTATTGTCCCCAAACCAGGTTTTGTGGTGACCGCGGCCTCTCTGCTCCAGATCCCCAAGGAGGAGCTGTTGGAGACACTCCGAGTCCGAATGATCACAGCCGGAAAGCAGCAGCAGGTCTTCAGGAAGCCCTGCTCCCGTGCTGAATGTGAAATCAGGAGAGATTGTCTGGCCAAAGTCACTTACGCCCGGTGAGTGGGCCAGCCTACCCCCAGCTCTGGCCAACAGCTTCGACTCTAGAGTCATGCAGACATTGGGGAAACCAGAAGCGCTGTTCCTACCCAGGGTACACTGCTTCACTAGAGCCCCTGCCCTCAGAGCTCACCATCACTCCCCTCCACAGATTGTTTGACTGGTTGGTGTCGGTCATCAATGGAAGCATCTGTGCAGAGCCCTCCACCTGGACCACTTTCATTGGTACTGTTCTTCTGCCTCCTCTCCTCTGACTCGGCTGCCCCCAGTGCCTCCCCAGGCAAGGGCCCTTGGGAAGGCCTTTGCAGTGTCAGGAAACTGGAAGGAGCACTGGACCAAGAGTCAGGAAATACGGGTTCCAGTCCCAGCCATGCCACCAAACTCCCTAAGTGACCTTGGGCAAGTCACTTCCTCACTTTCCCCGTTTGCAAGATGTCAGTCCATGAGCGTTTATTAAGGGCTTACTCTATGTGCCGGGCACCGTGTTAAGTGCTGAGGGTATGAAAGAAAGGCAAAACACAGTGTCCCTGCTCCCAAGGAGCTCCTGTTCCAATGGGGGGAGAGCGGCACACCCGAGGCCTTTATGGAGAAGACGAGGGAGAGGTGTGAGCGGCTGGGTGGACTGGGAAAGGCCCCCTGCAGAATGTGGGTCTTAGCTGAGTCTCTAAGCTAAGGGAGGTAGAGATGAGGGGAAGGCACTCAAGACATGGGGAATAGCCATTGCAAAGCCGTGGAGATGAGAGATGGAGCTCTGTGTGAGGAACAGCAGTAAGGAAGGCCCGGTAGCCCAGCCACAGGGTGCATATAAGGAGCGGAGGGGGAGGAAGAGGCATGGTGACAAGCTCTGAAAGCCTGGGTCTGTGGCCCTCCCAGCTCTGTTCCACACAGCTCTCAGAAGGGCCCAGCCTCAGAAGGCCTTCTCCTGGTGAAGGGTCATCTCAGCACAACTTCAGGGTGCGCGGTTACCAAGCCCACTCCAGGAGCCAGACTAGACACTTTTCTGTCACTGCCCCTGCCTCCATCCAGTCTCATCAGTCTCCCACACACTTAACAAAGCAAGAGAAAGCCTAGGTCTGGCCACAGCACTCTGTGACTCAAGAGGCTTCGCTGGCTCCCTGTCCTTTTAAGATACAAAAATACAAATTTGGCTTGGCATTTAAAACCCTTCACAATCTGGCTTCAGTGTCTCTTTCCAGACAAATTACATACAGTTGCCTTCGTGTGCTCTCTGCTTCAACCACATTGACCCATTTGATGTTCCTCGTGAATGACTTCCCGTTTTCCTGCTCCACATTTCTGCCTTCCCCTGTGCCTCTTCAATTCCACTTCTTGAAACACTAGTCTCTTTAAGGCTCAGTTTTCGTGCACCTCCTTCAAAGAGGCCTCCCTCGATTTCTCCAAGTTCTGTTCCTCCCCTCCATATTTGCTAATTAACATATGTATGTTATCTTCCTAGTACCTAGTATGATACAAACTCCTTGAGGGCAAAGACTATTTTGTGGGGTATGTTTTTGCTGTATCCTTGGTACCAGGGTAGTGCCTGGCAAAGTGAAAACTTGATAAAAAATGTATTGAATTAAGAGGAGAACCAAAGGAAAAGGTATTGGTGAGTGGAGTTGGCTGAGTGTCGGGCTTCTATAGACCCACAGGAAAACAGGAAGCCAGGTATGAGCCTTCATCTTGACTCCCGGGTCCCTTCGTCTTAGGAACAGGGGGCTGGCAGGGACCCTGACCCGCTCATCTTGTAGAGAAGATGACAGTGCTTTACCAAAATCATCTGAACTTGAACTCAGGTGCTCTGGCTCCAGGTCCGGGGCTGCTTCCACTCTCCCATACCTTGTACCCCTTGTCCCAGAGGGCCTTTACCTGAGGTCTGTGAACTCTGGGGTGGGGAGGGGGTGTTCTGTTCTTAAAGCTGCGTTTCAGTAGGATTAGTTTCCTTTGTAATCCCTCTGTCCTTTATTTTATGCATTTAAAACATTCTTCTGAAGAGGGATCCATGATTTTTAAAAGAAAAAGGTTACAAACTCCTGCATTGGGTCCTGATGCTTTGGGCAGTGCAGCACTACCAGCCTCCTCCTTCCTGCCTTCACGGCAGAGTGGGAGCTTTGAGGTAGAAACTCCCCAGAGAAGCCTAGGTGTCCGATGTCTGCCCTGGGCAGACAGAGAGCCAAGGTGCTCTCTCTGGGGAAGCAGGGTTTGCTTTATGCATCCTAGAACAGAAGTGCTCACACTGACTCTGGGAACCATTATACCAGGCTCATGTCTGTGGCTGGCTGCGGCATTGCTGGTCAGGCTGCACTCACGGACTCTGGGGAGGCAGCTGTCCTCTCGGCCTCCACAGTAATTATGGGCTTTCTCCCCTACACCTTGCTGCTGTGCCCTTCTCTGCCTCAGGGCTACTGGATGTGTATGGCTTTGAGTGTTTCCCCAACAACAACCTGGAGCAGCTATGCATTAACTATGCCAACGAGAAGCTGCAGCAGCATTTTGTGGCTCACTACCTGCGGGCCCAGCAAGTATGGAGCTGACGGGGGAGGGGGAGGAATGAGGGGGGCGGGGGAGTGGTGCAGGAAGGTGCAGGGAAGGGGTGCAGGGAGGGCAGCTGACCTGGGGCTCTGCAGCTCTGGGCCCCTCACTGTCTGCTGGGTACAGAGCCATGGGCAGGGGTGGGGGAGCGGTGCAGGGAGGGCAGCTGGCCTGTGGCGTTAACTGTCTCTGTGCTCCTGACTGCTGCCTCCTTCAGTGCCCAAGTTTGACTGGGCCTGTTCCCTGTGGGCTAGAGCACAAGGCAGCCTGTGCAGAAGCTCAGGCCATTTCTGCTCCCCTCCCCAGGCTCACCCCCAGCCCTGCTTTTCTTTTGCACCAGGAGGAATATGCTGCTGAGGGGCTGGAGTGGTCCTTCATCAGCTACCAGGACAACCAGAGCTGCCTGGACCTGATTGAAGGGAGCCCTCTCAGCATCTGTTCCCTCATAAATGAGGTGAGAAGGAAAGGGGATGATGGTCACTGTGCTGGGGGAGCACTTGAGCTCAGAAGCTTTGAGCCTCAGTGGGCCAAATGAAGTAGGCATCCACACTAAATCCAGTATTGTAAGGCCCAGGGTGAGGGTGGGGAGGAGGTGCTGCTCAGGGGGGAGCTTTGTTGTCTGTCAGCAGTGGGGTTGGCTCAGGACCAGCTGCTGCACTTATGAGAGAGATGAAGGAAGGAAAGAAAGTTGGTTAAAAATCATAGAAGGTAATGGCACAATGTCAATGTAAAGTGTCCTTGTTCTTACTGGGGCCCTTATTCTCCTCACTGACCCAGCCCTGTTGTCTGTGTGCAGGAATGTCGTCTCAACAGGCTATCCAATGCCATCCAGCTCCAGACCCGAATTGAGAATGCCCTGTCCAGCAATGCCAGCCTGAGCCGAAACAAGTTCAGCAAAGACCCCAACTTTATCATTGCCCACTATGCTGGCCCTGTGCAGTATCAGATTGAGGGCATGGTAGAGAAAAATAAGGTCAGCAAACAGCAAGGGAAACCTGGATATTTCGGGCACAGGGCAGAGAGGGTGGATTTCTCATCTGTTTGGAGGGGAGAGGGCAGCTTCTTCCCTGGAAGAAACGGAATGAGTGGCCTGAGACTGTGCATGCTCTGCCCTATTGGAGGGGGGGGGGGGGTTGAGGGTGCAGGGGAGGCTCCTGCAGCAAGATTTCAGAAGGTGTGGCTTGTGGACTCAACTCTGTCTTGTTGACAGGGATAATAAGAGTACTCAGAGTAGTGACCTTTACATAGAACTTTTGTCTTTGTTTGTTTTGCTTTTGGAGGGCAATTGGGGTTAAGTGACTTGCCCATGGTCACACTGCTAGTATTTGTGTTAAGTGGCTGAGGCCGGATTTGAGGTCCTCCTGACTTCAGGGCCGGTGCTCTATTCACTGCACCACCCAGCCGCCCCTACATAGAACTTTTTGCAGAGGGTTTTCACAAATGCCCACTGGTGAAAGGGATCTCTGAGGCCATCCTTAGGTCTGTTCTGCAGATCCCTAAAGGGTACTTATTCAGGCTTCCTTACATGGGGACATTTGGTAAAAGGCCACTCCAGCCTCCCTTAGCTGCCTGTCCTAATTCCCAGAGGTTCCACCCACTCCCCTTGGTCCTGTCCTCTGGGCCAAGCAGAGCACATCTAATGTGCCTTTTATACACTTAGCAGAAGCTGTCTTGTGCCCATCCGAGCCTTCTCTTCCCAGGCCAGTCATCCCTAGTTCCTCATCTGGCACACTCTCTAGTCAGCCTACTCTGGTTGCTTTCCAGTTTGTCAACATCTTTCCTAAAATATGGGCCCCAGAACTGAATCAGGTTAGTTAGTTTGCATTTATTAAGTGCCTGCTCTGTGCCAGACACTGCCCTGGGCTCAGGACAAATGTGAAACAGGCTGGTCCCTCCAGGAACTAACATTCATTCCAGGGTGATGAGGTGTACACATAGAGAGAGGAGAGGTATGGGTTAATTTGGGGAGGCTCAGGAAAGTCCTTGTGGAGATGTCCAGAACTGCACAAAGAGGTGGTCGGAAGCTGGAAGAAAGGGGTTACACCTGGGAAGCCAGCATATGTGCAGTAATCCAGCCTGAAGCTGACAGAGATGCAGAGAGAAGCTGTGCTAAGGAAAATGAACAGTCTAGGAGCCAGCCAGTGCTCTGAACAGGGGGTCTGCAGGGCAGTCGGAGCTCCAGTAATTGGGGACCAACCAGGCTTGCCTGCAGGAACCAAGATAACTCTGTGCTAGGCATCAGCAAGGAGAGGTCAAGAGTGCTATACAGGGCGCCTGAGAACAGTCTAATACCACTAGGACCTGCCAGAACCACTCCAGGGGAAAGAATCTAATCCTGATTAGGGACTTACTGTATAAGGAAAAGACAAATGCTAGTCAAGGCTGGACCACAGGAGACCACCAGGAGGTTGAGGCCTAAATCAGGGAGTAAGGCAGAGGGTGGGGTCTAATAACCAACCCTCCCACCCCACCCCCCACCCCCGAGCCCTAAACTGGATCAACTGCAGTGTTGGCATCCAGGCTTACAGGACCTAACAAGGCCTAACTCACTTTAATGAGGGCACAACATCTGGAGGCTGGAAGTATGAACAAACAGAAGGAAATGAAAAAATAGTCCAGAGGTAAACTCCAAAGAAGAGAGTAGCCTCTATAATAAGAGATTCTGAGAAAAAGCATGACTTGGTCACTAGAACTACAAGTGGCTGAAAGAAATGAAGCAAGGGATTAAAAAGAGAGGAAACACCAGACTTCGCTGTGAAGAGATCAATGGTATCTTTGGGGAAAGCAGTTACAATTGAGTGAAGTTGGAAGTTAGACTGCAGAGAGTTAAGGGCTGAGAGGAGAGGAAGTAAGTAGATGATTGAGAGCATAGTCTTGAGAAAGGTGATTCAGGCACATATTGAAGGACGGGCCTTGGCAAGAAGGACCACCTCAAAGGATGTTGATGGCAAAGAATTTTGAGATGAAAAGGAAAAGAAGTGCACCCACAACTCATCAAAGGGTCTCAGTTTTCTCAGTAAGAGGCAGGGGCCTCCATTGAAATAAGGGGAAGGTGAGATGAGCTTGAGGAGAGAGATTAGGAATGATTTTTGTGGGGAATGAGCTAAGGAATCAAGTAGGGAGAAATAAAAGGACTGCTTTGCTGCAGTGAAAGAGGACCCAGTTGAAGCTGGATAATGTGAATCTGTAGTGTTAGCATGGTTGTGTGCCTTCTAGCTCTAGTGGACAACACATGAGTAGAAATGGATGGGGGGTGTGGTAGGAGTAATTTGAGATTAGGTTTGGGAAAACATGATCAGCAATAACACAAGGGGACAAGAGATTCAAGAGTAGATAGAGATGGTGTGGAGTCCAGCTGGTTAACCATCAGCTCCAGACTGGGAGGACTTAGGAAATGCTTGTAGGGATGGAGGGATTGGAAGAAGAACGAGAGAGGTTTTAGAATAGGTCTAGAAGGGGGAAGGCATAGGGAGAGCTGTGTTCAGATAAATGCTTTTTAGTTTTGATCATAAAAGTAAAACTCTTTTAGGTGACGGCTGCCTTTGTGTGTGGCTGACACGGCCTTAAGTTGTGGGACCAACAGAGGAGCTCGAGGAACTTGTATTCTTCGGAGTATAAAGGAGTATCCAATGAACATTTGAGATGCCCCTAGAGCAGGAGTTGGGGAGGAGAGTTAGGTACTGAATTGCTTGAGAAACAAACTCCAGGCATCAGCCACAGTTCTCTAGATTGGGGCATACATTTAGATAGAGTGAGGCTGCTGGCATAGGGAGAATCTGGAAGAGGAGCTAGGGGGCAGGGCATATTCTGAGTTCCCCTCCAAGATCAGTGTAATAGAGGGGTGAGGGCAGAACGAGAGGATGGCAAGGTACCATGGGGGCCACAGCAGGTGAGGAGGGGGAAGCCAGGACCTGTGAGAGCCCGATGATGGAAGGGGGCAGAGGACAAAATGAAAGCAAGTTTGTTAGATACGGAATAGGAATTCCAAAGGGCACAATGAGGGAGAAAATAGAATTGGAGAGGTGAGTTTCAAAAGGAGGAGGATGAAAGAATGGAAATTGGCAGTGAGGGTACTTCTAGGCAGCTAGGAATTTATTATCATAGAGTCTGGGAAAGTTTCAGGTGGTAGGGGTTTGTCAAATTTAAGTCAACAAGTATTTAACTGCTTACTATGTGCCAGGTGCTGTGCTAAGCATTGGGAATACCAATACAAGCAAAAAGATAGTCCCCGCCCTCAAGGAACTTATTATTCTAATGGGAAAAGACAAGAAGACAATACCTAAAAGGAAGGTGGAGTGGAGAGGGGGAGAAGAGTGGTGGGAAAAGTCCAGGAAAGTCAGGATATGTGGCTGGCCAGAGAAGCCGAAGAAGGGGGAAGCTCCGCTAGAGATGGCATGTGATGAGAATGCTATTTCCCAGATGTGGTCTGAGCTAGACAAAGTACAATGGGACTTTCACACCACTAACTTATCTCCTGGTCCCTAGAAATCCTCCAGTGACCTAGACAAGCATGGATTTTGGCCCTGCAGGGTCTCTGTTTTTCTTCCAGTTGTTACTTGCTTTAAAACTGACTTCTTTTTAGGCCCTTCTCTGGGCCTTGGGGTCCTGGGGTTGAATTAGATGGCCTCTTGAGGTCCCTGTGATCTCCAGCATTGTTCAGAAGGCTGGGGGGGAGGATGGTCATCCTTGGCCATCAGTTCCTTATGCTTCCCCCACAGGATCCAGTTCCACCAGAGCTGACTCGACTCCTGCAGCATTCCCAGGACTCTCTGCTCCAGAAACTCTTTCCTTCCCAAGAAAAGGAACTAAATGACCTTATGGGCCAGAGCAGAGCCCCTGTGATTACTGTGGTCTCCAAGTTCAAGGTAGGTCTGGTGGAGCTTAAAGGGTTCCATGCCTCCTGGTAATACCAAGGTCTTGGAACATTCCTGGGCTCCCATCTTCATCTCACTTTCCCAGATACTCCAGGACAACTAGCTAGTTATTTACTGAGCAGAGCTCCATGGTGTCCTAGCCACTGCCTGGAGTTGGGTGGGATTTGAGGAAAGAAGGGAAGAGAAAACCCCCTTCCCCTCTAGAAGTAATGGTCTCCTTGGGAGAGGAAGGACAAAAACAACTCTTGATACTTATGAAGCAAATAGAAGGGAATGTTGTAAATCTGAACTACCCATTGAGTTGGAAGGGGACATAAATATCAGAGAAAGAAAAACAGCTTGGAGGTGGGGGATAGAGAGGGAGGGGAAGAGCATAGCAGAGGAACAACTTTGGCAGCAGGGTAGGGAGGAGAGGGACCTGGAGCAAAGGGATGGGTGGGTGGGGGGGCAGCAGAGGAGCAACTGGGGAGCAGAGAGGGAGGAGAGAGACACAAAGCAGCAGAGCAGGATGTGGGGGGAGGGAGGCAGAGAGTTTGGCTTGTCCTGAAGCATCCCAGGAATAAAACCATCATGCCGTAGTTGCTTGCTCTTTTGGCCATGCCTAGCAGCTCTTTGGAGGGTTGGACTCAAAGTACCTCAAGGGTAGTGAGGGGCAGAGAACCAAGAGGGAAATGAGGGCAGCTGCTGGTGCCCTATCCAGCCGCCCTTTCTCTCTCCCTTCACCTGGTGTCTCCACAGAGCTCCCTGGAGCAGCTCATGCAGGTCCTGCACAGCACCACACCCCATTACATTCGCTGCATCAAGCCCAACAGCCAAGGCCATGCCCAGAGGTTCCAGACAAAAGAGGTGATTGTGACTGTAGGGAGCTCTGCCCTCCTCCTCGTCCTTCCTCCTCCTCTTCTTCCTCCCTCCTCCCTGCTTCTGTTCTTCCTCTGCCCCCCCAGTCTGACATATGCCTTGCAGGTCCTGAGCCAGCTTGAAGCCTGTGGCATTGTGGAGACTGTTCACATCAGTGCTGCTGGCTTTCCTATCAGGTGAGTTCAAACCAACACCAAATACTTAGCGCCCACTCTGTATGAGATAAGTATATAAAAGATGACCCAGTCCTCACCCTCAAGCCACTAGTGTTCTTCAGCGTACAGTCAGGTACATGTCATGTACCCAGATGAGTGTAAAGCTGGTCTGTGTGACTGAGCCAAAGAGATGTTGAGAGTGCTTTAGGAAAACAAGTTAGAAGAGCACACCTTCCAGCTGGGGAAGCATCAGGGAAGGCTTCACAGAGGTGACACCTGAGCTGAGCCCCAAGGAAGTGCTGTAACCATAGCTAGTCTTAACTATTATCTCCATTTTCAAAGGAAGACACTGAGGCTCTAAGACTTTTTTCAATCATTGCTCCAGTCAAAACTTTTCAAGCCATATGCCCCTCAAATACATGTGTACTTATAAATTACATGCTTTTATTCCTGTATTAATAATCACATGCATTATAAAATATATACAAAAACTGCAAATAAAAAAGGAAAATAAAGATGGAAACATTTTGAAAATTGTATTTTATTAACAATACAAAAATATTTTTGTTCACTAAAATAATAAAAGATATTTTTAGTTGACAGCATTGTTATTGAAAATGCTTTTTAAAAAAAACTTGGTTACACTTCATGCAACAGTATTTCAGAGATTCCGTTCTTTGTTCCTTTTCATTTTATTTTGATACTTGGTTCTAATGGCCATTGTAAAGGAAAAGGTATCTTACAAAGATCCATGGATCCAGATAAGAAAAGTGCATTATTAGCTATGCTATCGACTTCTTTTTGACCCCATCTACCAATTATGCAAAGGTTTTTGTTGAAAATGAGTTAGTAAATTTCCACATTCACTGATGTCAAAAATTGTTCCTGAAAAATAGTAAGTTCTACATTTTGACATTTTAAACATGGATTCAGGACCCACTGTAGCTCTTCATTTGGAAGATTTGTAAAACTGATTAGGAAAATAGCGTTTCTGGGTTTGTGTGAAAATAGGAACTTTTATAAGTAATATACTTATAGAAGTTTTCAGCAGGCCAGAGAGGAGAGAGTAGCTAGGAGGAGAGGGTGATGGACTGACAGTGTCAAAGTCTGCCAAAAGGCCAAGGAGGAGGAGAATTGAAAGGAGACCATTAGGTCTTGGGTACATTAAGAGATTCTTGATCTCTTTAGAGAAAGTCTCAGTTGAGGGTGGACCCCAAGGATGAAGGTGGCTGAGAGCCTAGGAGACTGCAAGATTGGTGGTACTCCTGAGGAAAATAGTGAATTTACTAAGAGGTTTGGAGATTATGTAATGAATTCCCAAGGTTCAGATCAAAATCCATCTGTAGGCCTACTCATCCTTTGGAAAACTGGCCACTGAGTGGGGAGGCATGGGTTGCCTGACTCACTTGTCAGCCCCAGAGCACAGTTCACCTGCTGGGGTAACTGCGGCAGCCACAATGTGAACTGTGGGATGGGGGGCGGGAGGATGGGGGGTAGAAGGAGAATTTTCCCTATACACAAAGCCAGCAATTGAGGAGAGTGGGGAGGTATTGAGCCATAATGGTTGAAGGAGGGGTCAAGCCCATGATTGGCTGAAAGGGTATTGAGCTGAGTGGGATGTTTCCTCTTTCCACCTGATTGGGGTCCACACCTGTTGGGGTCAGGTCTTTGTAGACTGCTGCTCTAAGATCACACAGCTAATAAGTGCTTGAAGGATGGATTGTAAACCCTGGGTCACATATCCTGATTCCATGGTCAGCATCTCCCAGCGGTATTTTGGCAGCTCTGGGATGTATGGATTGAAAAGAAGCTAGAGGTTTGGAGGTCAGTTAGGATCCTATTGCAGTAGTCCAGGAGAGAGGAGATGAGGGCCTGAACTAGGGTGGTGGCCAGGAGAATGGCAAAGATGCTGTGAGGGTGGTCATTAAGACTTGGCAGGTGATTTAGGGGGAGTGAAGGAGAGGAAGAGTTAAGAGACATTGAGGTTTCTAGGGACCCCACTCCCACCTAACACTTAAGCCCTGGCCTCTACTTTAAACCCCTCTGTTGAGAGAATTTGTGGCAATTCACAGGATCAGGAGGGGGGTGTGGGAGAGGGGAGGAGTTAGGGAACCACAATGATATTTACACGAACTTGTTGCTGAGGTAAAACCCTGGGAATCCGGGGCAACCCAGAGAGATGGAGAGGGCAGGGCTGGTAGGGGGGGAAGCCCTGGGCATGAGAAGGGCTTTAGGAAAAGAAGCATGTCCACAGCAGTTCAAAGCTAAGAGCAGACTGGATCACCCAGAGGCCACTGAAGTGCATTACCAGTCAGCCTTCTTGTTATGAGCAGATGGGGTAGAGCAGAACTTCTCATAGTTACATATACATGCCTAAGTGCCAACGTGAGGGTATGGGAGTATCATGAGGGTTAAACAAAGAACCTGTTGGCAGCCTTAAGGCCAGAACATCCCTGATTTCCCATTCCCCACAATAGGCAGCAGCAGCCCCAGCAGTGTCTGGTTTTGCTTACAAGCATTCCTCTCTTCTGAAATCCTGTAATTCCCTCTAAGCCTTTTGGGAGGAGTGTTTAAGCAGAGGCTGAATGCTGGCCATTCATAGGTGACATAGAGAAGATTCACAGTTTTGCTGGTGGTTGGCCTAGCTAGTGTGTGGTCCCCTTCACTGCTCATAGGAGTAGAGTACGAATTCTCACTAATCAGAAATCCCACAAAATGACTGATGTGGTTTCCCTTTGGTTCTCAGGGTCTCTTTTCAAAGCTTCCTTGAACGGTACAACCTGCTGAGAGAGTCCCACCCACTCCAGCCCAGACCCTCCTCCAGCCCAGCCCACCCACTCCAGCCCAGCTCTTTGCCCACAAAGGAGCACTCAGGTGAGTGCTGGGGGAACCTGGAGCCATGTCCCACTTCAGTCTCCACAGGACCCTGAGACCAACTGCAGCTCTGGCACTGAGACCACATCTCCACCAGGGCTAGTAATAATGGGGTGATTTGCTCCTTACCCCTTTTAGGTAGTTGGCCCATGCCCACTTCTGGGTTCAGTGACTCTTCTGAGACTGCTGGAGCCCTCTTTTTGCTAGGGATGTGGGTCACCAAACTTAAGGTTTTTCTCTTGTCATCTTTCAAAGGTTTATATTACTCTCCTTGCTTTTTTTTTTCTCTCTCTCTCTCTCCTTTCCTTTCTCCATAGTCTGCCTTCCTGTTCTGTCTCTCTTGCCAAAACCCCATTCTGGCCATTAGTTTTAAAGGATCTTCCTGCTGCCGCCTCTGCCTCTCCTCCACGGCTTCTCCCTTTGCCACTCTGTCTCCAAAGAGGCGATGGTGTTAAGTGCGGTCAGACTGATCAGGTAATTAACTCTCTGTCTCCCTCTGAGTCAGTCTTGGGTGAATTAGGCCAGTCAGGCCCTACCCAAAGTACTATAATTTCTAGTGCATCTATCTTCCAGTCTGTGCAGGGGGTGGAGAAGCTGCAGGGGCAGAAATATTGGGTTTGCTCAGCTTCTGTTCCATTTGTGTGATGGTGCTCTTGGCCCACAACTCGGCTGAGTTGGCTGGGATTCTTGGGTAGAATGGCACTGCTCAGTGGCAGTCTTGGGTCCAAACACTTTACAAGCCTGACTTGTAAGAGAGAACATGGTTGTGGCTGGAGATGGCCAGGTACCTTGGGCAAGCCAACAAAGAGTGAGGTCAGCAGAATGCAGAGACAGCTGTGGCTGGAGAGACTCCGAGCAGCCAGGGCCCTACCCCTGCTGCCTTCCTGCCTTTCTGTTCAGAAAATGGAGTCTTGTGTCCTGTGTGGATCCTCCCCAAAACCAGTACTCTTAACCTTGTGGACATGGATGGAGTCTCTGTTACTGCTGGACTGAACTAGGCTGATCTAGGTTTCTGTCTCTTGGTCTTCAGGACAGCAGCCAACCCCAGAGAAGGATGCCATGCTTCAATCTCTCGTTAGGGACATTCTTCTGACTCTACCCCCAACAGTGGCTACTCTCAGAGACCACCTAGAGGCCAGGCAGGCTCCCAGCCCAATCCACTGCGGCAGAACCAAGGTTTTCATGACTGACTCTGTGGTAAGTACTTTCCCCTGCAGCTCTATGGGCAGAGGATGAGGGGCAGCTGCAAAAATGAGGAATGAAAAAGGAGTGGGGAGAAAGCAGGAGAGAAGGACTAAGAGAAGTCCGGGAATCCCTCCAGTTTTTAAATGGGCCTCTTCCCCCTAAAGCAGTAAGACACAGCTTCCTTAGTCATTTTTCCCCTTTCTTATTCTCACATAAATGCATAGCCCTAGCACCAAAAGGATTACACATGTGTGTGCATGTACACACACAAACAAGCACACACACGCTATTTCGTAATCCAGTATAAAGACATCAAGTCAGCAAGTCAGTGCAGTCGGTGGTGCAGTACCTGCCATATGCCAAAGTAATATAGAGGCCGCCAGTCTAGTTGGGGAGGAATAATTTATATCCGTGCAGCAATGACCAATATAAGACAACATGAAATCAAACACCCTTTGTGTGGTTGGTTCAGCATTGAAGGAATAATTCCATACACATTGGGATAGTTTGGTGGGGACATGGGTGCACACACACAGGACAGCACCTTCCTGAAGTTGTCCCAACAAAGAGAGATGTTGACATCTGCATTTTGTTGAAAGGAGGGGACAATGGGTGTAAAAAAGTATGTGTTAGGGCTGGTTTTACTGAAATGGTTTGTTTTGTTTATTTAAATCTTGGTAGGTCAGAGGTTTACTGGGAAATGAAGGTGATATTAAAACAGGCATCAATAAAACAAAAAGCAAGAAAGGCTGCTCCCTTTCTTGATAACCTTTTGTTCTGACACAATCACTTCCTAAAAAAGTCACCATCCCATTGTATCTTCCCATAAAAAAGTTAAAACAAAATGGCTTGATTATGACTGACATCAAATGTGTGCAACTCATTTTTCACTCTTATAGTTTACCTTTTTTAAATATTGTGCTTGAGTTATTGTGGGAAGTTTTTGAATTTCCATTTTGGAAATTTTGAACCATTTTGAATTGTCCATTTGAAATGGACCATTTCCCAATATACCTTTCCCCTCCTGTAATAAAGAAAACCAGTAGAGCAAAATCAACCACAGTTGCCATGTCTGATTGTGTTTGGCATCTGCAGCCCCCTCATTTAAGCTGAATTCAGTTGCCTTTTGAGATTTTTTTTTATTGTAGTTTGTTGTATATATTGTTCATCTGGCCTTGCTTTTCTCTTTTTTGGAGGCAGTTAAGGTTAAGTGACTTAACCGACATCACACAGCTAGGAAGTGTCTGAGGCTGGATTTGAATTTGGGTCCTCCCAACGTCCAGGGCCAATGCTGTATCCACTGTGCCACCCAAATGCCCAGTCCTACTTTTTTCACTCTGTATCAATTCATGCAATTTTCCCACAAGCCTCTGAATTTCTTATTCATCTACATCACAATAATCATATTCCTTAATTTACTGGACCTCTAACCCATCGGGAGCAAGCATTGGCCATTATGAGTAGGGCTGCTTTTTAATGTATATATCATCATGTTCATTGTTGTCTTCACTATCACTTCATGCAAGTTTTCCCATGTATCCTAATTCTTCATATTCACTGTTCCTTATGGCATGATGACATTCCATTCCATTCATCTGTCTTAGTCAACTATTTCTTTTATGGGGCACATAAATTCTTTTTCTAGCTTTTTGCTTTTACAAATGGCTGTGTCTTCTAGGGTTTTCCCCTTGCTGCAACCAATTTAAAAAAGGTCCAGATTTAGCCAGCCACTTTAGCAGTATCTCTCTAGGATCCCACCTCTTTGATAGGCTGGCTACATTTTTACATAAGATTGAAAACTGAAAAAGCCCTTACAGGGTAAGATAACAAATTAGAGGGAGTATGGAAGAAATTACCTCTTAAATATGTGTAGGGGAACACTTTGTGACCAAAATGGAGGAGACAGATGATAAAATGGACAATTTTGATTACCTAAAACTAAAAAGGTTTTTGTACAAAGCCAATGCAGCTACAGTTAAAAGAAAGTAGATTTGAGAGAAAAATTTTTGCTGCCTGTTTCTCTGATTAAGGGTCTCATTTCCTAGATATATAAGGAACTGAATCAAATTTTAAGAAAAAGTACCATTGCCTAGCTGATAAATGGTCAAAGTATATGAAAGTCAGTTTTCTAAGATGAAAAAACCCTTAATTTTCTTGTCTAACTGTGAGTTGTACTCCCTCTAATCAGGATAGAAACCTTGGCCTTCCTTACAGTCTCTCCCTCCTCCTGTCCCCACAGCTGGAGCTGCTAGAACACCGTCGAGTGCAAACCCTGAATAAGTGTGCTAGATGCATCCAGTTCTGTTGGCGACGGCACCAGCACAGAAAGATGGAGAAGCAGAAACAGGCAGCCACTCTTCTACAAGCAGGTAGGGCCCAGCAGCTGGGATGGGGCCTGGATCAGTGTTCAGGGTGGCCTTTCCAGGGAACCAACTTCCATGGGAGTCTTTAGCCAGAGCTGCTGCCAGTAGTTGTGGGTAAAAAGTCAGATATTCCTCCTGCAATGAGTCTCATCATTATGCATTTAATGATTTCAATTCAGCTATATAAAGCTCTTACTTACTATATAGTAAGTACTTTACAAATGCTCCTCATTCATTCATTCATAAGAGAAAATCAGCAGGACACAAGAGAGGTTAAGGACCCCTGGTTTAAAGTACAGGGATCCCAAGACAACTCTGAAGGACTTAATGATGAACAATGATATCCATCCCTAGAGAAAGTGGTGTCTGAATACAGTTTGAAGCATACTTTTTTTAAACTATTTTTCTTCAATTTTTTTCTTGTTTGTTTTGCATGACTATGCACATATAACCCCATACTGAATTGCTTGCCTTCTCGATGTGGGGGAGGAAGGGGGAGAAGTTGTCTTTAAAAACAAATGTTAATTGTTTTAACATGTAACTGGGGAAAAATAAAATTCTAAATAGAAGTGGTAGATTCCCAACCACCACTTGTAGAGTAAAAAAAAAGTGCAGGGATCCCCACTGAAGAAAGTCTAAGCACCACTGCTCCATGGACACAGCCACCTCGAGTCCTTGACAGGAGTGTAGAATGTGCTCTTTTCATTATCGACCCTGTCCATCTACATTTAGGTTAGGCAGCTTCAGAGGAGTCTGATCTGGATTCCTTGGTCCACAGACCAGATCTCCCAGAAGCCTTGGCATGTTCTTTCCCTTTATGGATGACAAACTCATAGATTTAGAGCCAGATAAGGTCTCAGAGGCCAACTAGGCCAACCCCTCTCATTCTGCAGATAAAAACTGAGACCCAAGAGAGTTTGTGATTTACCCAGTCACATAGGTAGGTATCAGAGGTGGGATTTGAACCCAGGACCACTGCACCCTGCTACAACCCACCCCCAGACAACTATTTGTAGGTACCTGAGGCATCAAGTATAAGATTTACTGGTAAGGTACTATCACAACAGAAGCAAGCCTTGACAAATAGCAACTTCAGGAGATAGTGAACAGCCCTTTATTTCCTTCCTCTTGTTTGTGACCAAATCCACTAGCTACCCGCTCCTGGCTGACACGGAAAAGAATCCAAAGGCTGCATACTGCTGCGACCTCCATCAAGCGTGCCTGGCGGAAATGGAGGGTAAGTACTCTCCCCTGTGCCCAGCCTTGCCCATCACTCTGGAAGAGGAGTTCTGGTTGGTTCCTGGGGCCTTTCACAGGCCCTTTGGATGTACATCATCCAGTGTTTTTTCTCCGAGGCCACCATGTGAAATCCTGTTTTAGAGATGGAAAAGAACTTTGGGGATTACCTCATCCACTCTTCCTCATTTTACAAACGAGGAAACTGGGGTGGGGGGGAGGAGAGAGGGGGAAGAAGGCCACATACTTTGTGGCAGGTGAAGAGCTACATCTCTAGTGTCCTGACTCCCAGACAGCCCAGTATACTGACGCACCCCTAACCCCATGAAGAGTGGCCTAACTTTCCACTTTCCTAACTCCACCCAAAGATTTGATCGTGGATATTGGAATGATTTGCTAAATGATATACTAGAAGATAGTAGCAGGCAGGAGAAGGGCCTGTGATGGTAAAAGGCTTCTTGTGTGGGTGTTCTTTGAAGGCCAAAATGGATTCCCTAGTATCTGTAGAACTGGATGATTTGGAAGAAAACTGCTTCACCAAAGTGCCTTACTCTCCACTCCCCACCACACTGCCATGGCCCTCACGTGAGACCATCCAACTCTGGCCCCTGGGACTCGTGCTGTCAAATGCACCTGTGGGTGTAATCGGGATGCGGAGGAACCTGTCCCTACAGGCCTGTTTGCAAATTCCTTGTCACAGCAGCACCTACAAGGTGGAGGCCACCCAGCATGACCAGGCTGGCATCACCTCCATCAGAGCACTGCCCCAGGTAAGGAAGAGCTCTCTACTAAACAGACAGGAGAGGAGCAGATTCCATCCCATGACCACCCTGGGGCAGTGGGTACTACTGCTAAGGTTAAAAGCATTGCTAATAACAATAATAATTAACATGTGTATGACCCTGTGAGTTGTGCAGAGCATTTGATTACATTACCTACTCCAGCAGGTAAGTGCTATTATTATCCCAGTCTTACAGATAAGCAAACTGGGGCTGAGGTTAAGTGACTTGCCCAAGGTCACACAGCTAATAAGGGTCTGAAACAGGTTTCAAACTCAATTCCTAACTCTGAGACCAGCACTCTAGCCACTGAGCCATAATGCTTCTGGATAGGCTCACTCTCTGGACACAGAGCACACAACAAATTCCAGGAACCCGTTAGGAGAGAACTAAAGAAATTATATGCCAGGACAAGGGATTGTTTTTCCTTAAAGGAGAAATGCCTATTTGTAGCATTTCACCTAATACAGGTTTGATTCCTTTCCAGATCTACAGCTGAGAATTTACACAAAGTCTCTAACTCCAGCTGTTTGGGGTTTTTTGGTAAACTGTTCAGTACTCCCCTAATACATCCCCAGTTCTCAATAACTATTTACTAATGTGCCTACTGTGAAAAGGGAAATAATCCTTGTGTTCAGGGAGCTTACATTCTAGAAGTATATAAAAAATAGACGTAGGGTAGTTTGTTGGTTGGTTAAATTAATGGGGGAGAAGGCCCTGGTACCTGGGAGGATCAGGAAAGCAGCCCTCATGTAGAAGGTAGCGCTAACTGCTTCCCTACCCCATTTTCCACTTTATTAAGGGTTGTGGAAAGCACAAATGTTTTCATTATCAAAGTGAAATATCTTCATGTAAAAATACTACCTTCTCCCCCACACACAGAAAAATTAGTAAGAATAAAATATACAGAAGCACAGCTTGTGAATCCCAACTGTCCTTTCCTGTCTTGGGCAGATGGCTGGAATATGACTTTTGTCAGGTTATACTAGCCTGGCAAAATGAATCTGAGCTTTCATTTACTTGTTAAGACTAATGAGGTAAAATAGGAGAGAATAGTCATTTAATTTTTCTTGCTACTTTGACTAGAGTGAGTTGGCAGAACTCCAGGGCCTGTTTACAAGGGTGTGAAAATATAAAGGGGGAGGGGGGGAGAGGATTGTCTTCTATACATCCTTTGGGATGTGGTACAGAAGGTTTAGGACTGGAACGTGGGTGGTCTGGGCCTGTGTTCTTCCAGGGAATAGAACCAAGTGACATTTAATTGTCTCCCTAGGGCTCCATCAGGTTTCATTGCAAGAAGTCCCCCTTGCTCTACGCCAACATCAGTCCTGAGCCACAAAACTACAACATCACTGGCTTTAATCAAATCCTGCTGGACAGACACAGACTGATTCCAGTGTGATGTTCTTTTTGCCTTGGCACCTGCCCAGCCTCTGAGGCAGGGCAAGTCTCCGTGCACTGCACTTTGTTTCCTCTGGGACTCGGCCTTTGTGAAACACAGTATTCTAATCCCTTCCAGGGACCTTGATTATACCTCCCTCTGAGCCTAGCTTTTAAGCTGCCCTGGCAGTGATGAGGGCCTTGGGCAGTTTGGCCTTCAGGCTCATACTTCCCAGGCACAGTGCAGCAGGATTCATAAGGACTGGGGCTATCCCTACCTCCTTAAGCCTACAATGCTTATGTATGTCCTTTACTCCTGTTGAGTCAAGTTAGAACTTGGCCACTCAGCTCTGCAAATCGTGCTGGGTGAAGGTGGTGGGAATGTGGCCTAAATCAGGGCAAGACTTATTACTTGATAAAGTCTAAATAATAGTCTTATGTTGACACTATTTAAAGTTACTTCAAATGATTAGCTTGTCCTATACCAAAGATCTGGGGAAAATGAAAACAGCTTGCACTAAAATCAATAACTGTCCATTTTATTTAAAAGGCATTACTAATTGCATCCAGGAACAAGCTGGGCCAAGCTGATGATGTTTTTAACTCAGATGTGTAGGAGAGGAAAACTTTGCCAAACCCCTCTTCTAGGTTTTGATGTGTACCATGAACAAATAAAACTTTCTACAGAACTAGTCTACTATTAAATAGTCTTTCTTTTCCACCAAATAAGTTACCTCTTTTGGGCTTCAGCACACTGTGTTCACTGGCAAGATGAAAAGTAGAGGCTGGAGAGTCCCAGGTCAGCTGGGACTAGAGCCAGCTGAGCCCCTACCCTAGGGACATCTCTGTCCATCAGGTCCTGAAGCAGCCTGTGATCCAGCCTCCACTCTAACCCCAAGTGATGGGACCGACCTCTGGTTTCCTCTTTCCAAAATGCTGCCCAGTTTCTTCTCCATGTTTGCAGGAGCTCATAGCAAGTACAATTCACCCCTCTACATCCAAAGTGTTTTCTTTCTCAGGAGAGTCAACAATTCCAAGACAGCAGTCAGCAAACTCCACAAATAAGGGCTCTTGCATATGGCTTTTCATGAGGGTCTCTTTGTCTTCTGCCTGGTCAATGCTGACCAGCAACTGTCGGAGGTGGGGATTAGTCAGTAAGTTCCTTAATTCCTTAGAGTCCCCTTGAAAAACAGACCAGAATGAACGTCAAAGAAAAACACAATAGAGTTGCAAGCACTACCCCATCCATTGGAATCTCAAGGATTCAAATGTAAGAAAATACGCAGTTTTTACTAGGAATAAAGTTTTAATCACACATGGCTACCACCTGGCCTCCTGTCCCCTATTACAACATTCACATAGAAGTTGAAACCAGATGTCCCAAGATTAACCATCAATATCAGAAGCAACATCCACAAGACAAAAATTAAAACATCAAGACTAATGGGATAATTTTAAAGTAAGGATCTTGTTTTCAGTGTCTGTAAAAAAATAAAAGGTAATTTTTTTAATAAAAAAATTTTTTAAAGCACCTGGGTATCAAGCAAAAAAAATTTTTAAAGTTGTTCTCTATCACAACTTCTACCATTTCAGCAGCCAATTCTCACTCCTTTTTTGGCATTTAGCAAGTATTATTTAGCAAGCAATTATTATTGCAGATATAGCCCTTTTCAATCTCCAGAAAAAACAGTCTTTTCTCAGTGCTGGGGCCAGGTGTGCCCAAGCAGGCTTAACAACTTACAAGACCTTACACACCTTACAAATTACTTCATTTCCAAGGCCTCCTTACAGTTGTGAGGTAAGGAAGAAAGGAAGGTAACACTATGTGACAGTTGCTGGGGGTGAAGGTACTTGGTCATTATTACTGAAGTGAAGGAGTTGGACTTCCTCCAACATTATCCTGCCTCACCAAACCCACAAACGCTAAATGTGAATAGAAACTTGTTATCTTTAGGGCAGGACTGAATCTGAATGCTTGTGTTCCACTGGCTAAGGGGAGAGATGGGGGACCGGGGAGGTGGTATAGAACTTTTAAGTCTGATTTGGAATTTATTGCTGTGAACCAGTACCCCATGTTAAAAATAAACTAGAGAGAATGTGTGAGAGAACAAAGGGGGAGGGGTAGTATCCTCACTGATGTTTTTTTTTTTTTGCTTTTTTTGAGGGGGGAGGATAGGGCAATTGGGATTAAGTGACTTGCCCAAGGTCACACAGCAGCCAGATTTGAACTCAGATCCTCCTTACTCCAGGGCCAGTGCTCTATTCACTGCACCACCACCTAGCCACCCCACTCACTGATTTTTTGGGGGAGGGGGAACCCACAGGTGTTTGAGATATATGCTAAGCATTATAATTTACGATTCACTGAACTAAATTGGGTTCTGACACGCCTAGCATACACTTGCTTAATAAACCAAGGTCTTCGTCCCTTTAGTGATCATAGAAATTCAGGGAGACATACACTTGAATGTCACAAGTATATTCTGCCAGGATCACTGATCACAGAGCCAGAAGGGACCTCAGAGGCCATCTAGATGTTCTAACGCCGTCACTTCACAGATGAGGTACCTGAGATCAGATTTAGTAATTCATCCAATGTCACACAAATAGGCAGTGTCCATTCCAATGTACTACGGAAAGTCATTTCTCACTGGGAGCTACTCTGGCAATATATTTTGGAAATTTCTCAGGAAGCCACAGGGTCTGTATGTAATTATAACAAACAGTTGCTTTTTACAAGAGAGCTATAAAGAGGAGCCTAATTAAGCAATCTGTCAATAATTGTTCTGTGTTCATAGATATTAGTCATGCTTTGGCTTAACACATGCAAACATCTATGCTATAGGCCCATCAGATTACAAAACCACACACAAGATTATTGTGATATATGACATGGACTTACCCAGATCCTTCAGCTTCTGAATAGAGACTCTGTCCTTTTCATCATCACTGTCCAGAATATCAGCCACTGACCAATCATTACCTAAGAACAAACATGTTTGTTATTTGTTCAGTTTTCCCCCCAGATAAACAGATGGAAACATTCAAAGCCACTTGCAATTATCAAAAGAAGGTTCCTGCAAAGAATAGTGGAACTCAGAGGACGTAGGTTCAAATCCTACCTCTGATAGCTACTACCCGTACAATCTCACAATCAACTCCCTGGGCCTTAGTTTTCTCAAAAGCAAATTAAACAATATTAGTTTAATGGCCTCTGAGGTCCATTGCAGCTCTAACTCTATGATCCTATGACTCCAAGGGGGCTCATGGACAGTGAACAAACATTACAAATCTATGAACCCAAAGTACTCAGCCTCATGAAGTTCTATGGGTGGAAGGTATCTTGTGACATTCAAGCGTATTTCTCCCTGAATTTCTACTCAAATCCAGCTCCATCCCCACCAACAGTCATATTTTGGATACTATTCCCAGCAATTCTTAAAAAGAGGAAGAAAGAAAATTTTAAGCTAACATTACTGCATTCCAGCCAACAACATCAGTATATATTTACTGAGTCAGCAATGCAACATATTCAACAGATAAACATTTCTCAAGTATAGGTATAAGTCGCTATGCTAGAAGTTGGAGGGATGAGAAAAGTCTTTGCCTTCTAGGAACTTACAATCCAAACAGATAGATAGAACAATTCAATGAATGCAAGGTAAAGTGTGAAAAGAGCAAAGGAATATGCAAATGTATGCCCTCAGGAAATTCTGAGGAGGAAGAAGGGAATACCCAGCTTAGAGGATCAGGACAAATTTCCTAGAGGGACAACCTAGCAAGAACGCCCACCCTACGATTCCTGCTATCCTCCTGGGAGAGGCCTGAACTTTGTGTGTCCCACTGAAGCACTTATAACATTGAGCTCCAGGTGTGTTCTGTAGGTGCTCAATAAACACTTAATTGAACTCTCCATCTTTATGTCTGCCACCTGTGTCAAGTGAAACCTGAAATAACTGAGGGAAAAGAGTTCAAGCTTCTGAGCATATCAGTTTAGTAAGCAATGCATGCCAGGTACACAACAAATTAATCAGAACCAGGCGTCCTCAGCTTTGGCACTTGATCCCATATATAGGAGGAGACAATTTTTTGTGCAATAAAGCAAACAATAGGATATAAACCAAGATACGAGATTAGTATTCTGACTTCTAATTGGAGGAAAGATTAGGGGCTTTTCAAGTTGGGAGGGGGAAAGCAAACAGGTGTAATTCCCCAAAATCAGAAAAAAAATGTCCCATTCCCCCCTCCCCACAAATGTCTGGATTCAATCAAGGGAATAAAGAAACAGTAACCGACTGACCGGTATTGGGTCAGTTTTCAGACAAGACATGAGTTGCTTGAGATGAATAATTGCAAGAAAACTCCCTACATCAATCTTTGAATCTGACTGGGTTTCTGGTCAGCATGACAGGTCCTTACTTAAGGGTTCTAAGCAACAAGTAGAGGTGTAAGGGGCGGCCAGGTGGCTCAGCGAGTAAGAGCACCGGCTCCAGTGTTGGGACGACCTGGAGACCGAATCCCGGGCTCAGACACTCAGCACCACACCCAGAAATAACTGGCCGTGTAACCTTGAGCAAGTTACTTAACCCCAATTGCTTAATAATAAGAAGAAAAAAAAACAAGTAGAGGTGTGGTCCAGCCTCCTAGCCATGCAGGGCTTGCTTCAAACAATGCAATAAAGTTTTCTCACAATTCCCATAACTAAACAAAACTTTCTCACTAAACATAAATTGGACTAGACCCCAATAACTAAAGAGAAAAGATACTAAGCTAGAACTAGAATTGGGTCACAGACTAGTATGGTTCACTTAGTTCCCACAATTCTCTCACAACCCCTTGCTTTGGGCACAGGGCATCTAATATACCATGGGACCCTTCATCAATTCCTTAACTGAAAGGGAAGAAAAATGTCAGCCAATCTTCACTCTCTGAAACCCCTGAATCCATCACTACCCAGGACCTTTGGCCAAACCTTACCAATTCTGAACCCTTGGGAATTACTCTCAACTGATTTCTCCAGGCCCAGATAGCTGAATGGACACAGTCCCGTATCTAGGCCAGGGCATCTCCACTACTAATACTCTTTATCCTGCTACCATCTACTATATGACTACTACAATAAGTCTACCAAACCTCTCTCCTCAAACACCCCCCCAAACCCTTTATCCTTTTCTTTCCCAGCAGGTGACCTTACTACCTACTACTTAAAACATCAGATGTGAGCTTCCTCAACTCCTCTCCTCTATCTGAATATTTTTCTGCCCTTTTCTGCTTTCCACAGCATTTCAGAATTAAAGTTTTCTCTCATACTTTTGAAAACTATGTTGACCAATGATCCTGATCCCATCTCATCCTACAGCCTTGTCTCTCTCAATTCTCTGTCCTGCCTTCATTCCCCTCTGAATAAAAGCAAATTCAGGTCTCCATTATTCTATTGCAAAAGCCTCCTATTTGGTCTCCCCTCCCCATGTCTCACCCCATGCTATTCCATCCACCACCAAAGTGGTTTTCCTAAAGCATAGATCTATGTCACTCCCCCCCCTCAAATTCTTGTAGCCCCCTAGTACTTCCAGGATCACATATCAGGTCCTCTAGCTGGAATTAGAGTTCTTCATAACTTGGCTCCTTTCTATGTCTCTAGTTTTTTTTTTACACATTTCTTGTCTTCTCTAAAGCCCAGGTACAGGTCTGCTTCCTCACACTGGATGCTCCTGATCCAGTCTGTGCACTGCCTGAAAAGTTTTCCCTGCCACAAAAACGTGGCACAATTTTATCTTATAAATGCTTGTTATTCTCTCCTCTACTTACTCTTTTTATCTTCTTCCTGTCAAATTTTCCCTTGAGTCCTTAAGCCTTCCAGTTGTACCATTCCAAAAAAATCACTCACCTTTGTCCTCCAAGATCTTTATTTTCATGAGATGTGTATCTGAGTCTCCATTTTTCACAACAGGAGAGGGTTTGGAGACGCATTGCTCTGGAAAAATTAAAAACACCAAAGTCTCTTTACAAAGAAGGCAAACCCCATGAAAGCATGAGCCTGGATGGCTTGAAGGAGAAGGAAAAAGAACAGAAAGGGAATGAACGACAGCCTTCACTTATTTACAGTTCAAAACGAGAGAGGCAGCAAAAGACACTGATTCTGTGATTTTGGGACAATGAGGAAAGGAAGGAAAGAAATAAGGAAGGCAGAAAAGGGACAGAGATGGAATAAAGAATGGGGAAAAAAAGCTACAGACAGGATGAAAGAATAGCGAAGAAGAAAGTCTAAGGGGACAGGAGAGAATGGAAGATACAGGGCGAGAAGGGAAGAGAGACAGGAGAGGGGAGGGATGACGAAGGAGACTTCACAGGAGATGATGGGAGAGGGAAAGGCGGGAGCGGAGAGGGTGGAGGGAACAGGAATGGGCAGACAGAGCAGGGGAGGAATTAAGGAAAAGAAGCGACCTGAGATAACGGCGAGGGCCAGAGAAAGAATAGGAGAGGAACAGGGTGGGGGCGGGGCTGCAGGGCGAGGTCACGGGGTCTGCTGGGGGGTCGCACCCCTCCCTACCTTTATGCTTCTTGTAGCAGGGCACTGAGCAGCTGCAAGAGAACCAGGGAGAGGCAGGTTAGGGAGGGAGGGAGGGCGCCTCTTCCTCCGCGTGAGCTCCTCTGGGGATAGGACCCGGCACTGCCGCCGCCTCCCCCGAACCACCCAGGTCCCTGCCCACAACCCACGAGGGCCTCCCCACTCCTCTCCCCTCTCCCCAACGAGACCTCGAGACCTCACGTACTAAGGGACGCGGCAGGCGGGACAGCGGTACTTTGGAGCCTCTTCGCACACGGTACACACACCTGGCATTCCTCGCGAAGCCATAGCCGCCGCCGGGATTCGGCCGCAAACGCGTGCCGGACTTCCGCGCCACGCCCCCCAAGGTGTGTATATCGCGAGAGAACCCGGAAGTGCGTGATCTGTTTCTTCCATATTCTCCAATCCGGGCGCAGACAAGGCCAGAGCTAGCCCAAACGAATCGATGCCCGCTACATCCACCTAATAGACCCAGATAGTATAGCTCCAAGTATTCGATCTTGCACGGGGGTGGGCCGGGTAGAAGGAAATTCGATCACGTGGTTCTTTAGAAGACCTCAAGGTGGCCCAGTGAGTAAAGTTCCGGCCCTGGAGTCAGGAGTCCCCAAGTTCGGTTCCGACTTCAGACGCTTAACACCCACACACACAAAAAAAAACTAGCCTTGTAACCTTGGGCAAGTTACTTAACCCCAACTGCCCTCCAAAAAGGCAAAAAAAAAGTACGCAAATCCCTCCGGAGTTTTGTGGATCACTGAGAGACCTAATAGGTTTCGTAGGATCTTGAGATGGGCTATAGGGAAGGTCATTAAGTATCTATTAAGTGCCTACAGTGTGCCGGGCATTGTGCTAAGAGCTGGGGACATAAAGAAAAACAAAAGAAAACCTGCCCTTCAAGGAGCTCACGGTCTAATGGAAGCCGGAAAGGGGGGAAGGGCTAGGGTACCTGGCCCCAGGGCATGATTGAAGGGAGCGAAATGAGGTGACTGCCCTGGACCCCCTCCCTCCTTAAATGGAGAAACTGGGAGGTCTCCTATGTTCACCCTTCACCTCCTCCAGTCAGAGAGGGGTGTCCCAAGGACACGGGGTACCAAGACGGTGTTTCACAGCTGTAATCATCTGACTGGATGATGAGTTTCTGGAGAGCGTTGTGGAAGGATCATTTCTAAAATGAAGAGTTGGATTAAATTTCTAAGGTCCCTTCCATCTCTTAAATCCTATGATCTAGATTTTTCCAAAAGCACATACTTTGAAAGAACACAGCCAAGGGATCAGGGCAGCTCTAAGCTTCCTCCCCTCGTCTTTGGTGGAAGAGCATCCTTGGACTAGGTTCAAGGATGATTTATATATTCATTTCATATGTCTTTACACGAGACTGAGTTTTGTCTCTCCCTCTCCAATCAATCAATAAGCATTTATTAAGTATTCACTATGTGCCCAGTGCTGTACTTGGGATACAAAAAGAAATAAAATACTGCCCCTGCCCTCAAGGAGCTTACAATCTAAGGGAGAGCCGTGCAAACAAATATATACATGATTAGACCTGTGCTATAAGAAAATCACTTTAATGACTTAGTGACTGAATGGAGGATGGATTAGACTGGGGAAAGGCTTGAGGAAGGCAAACCCACAAGTCATCTATTGCAATAATTGAGGGGAGCTGATGAGGGGCAACACTAGAATGGTGGTAGTGTCAGAGAAGGGAAGGGGGCATATTAGAGAGATGTTTGAGAGAGCCCTCTGGGATTGTGAAACTAAAACAAGTACATCCAGCCTGGGAAAAAAAACACTCCTTGGGCTTTCATTGCTTGGGTGTGCCAGTTAGAGAAGAGCCAAGATTTAGAGTGGGACCCTGACTGTCACACAGGCCACCCAAAATGGACCTTCCCTTCTTGAATTGGTGACAGCTCCCGTAAGTCCCTTCTCTTCAACCATCTCTGAGAAAACTGAGGTGAAGGACTCAAACCTGGAGGGAGGAGGAATGAAGGTGGGCAAGGAAAGACTTGGGTCTTTCCTTCTGTGTTATTTGCTTATGGTGGCACCTCTACATTTCCATAGCCCCTCTTCTGTCCAATCTCCAAGAGAGGCTGGAAGGCAGGAACTAAGAGTGCTCCTATGACTAGAGCAGAAGACAGAGGCTTGGTGATTTTTTTTTTCCTGGAAGAAAAGAAAGTTATCCAAGGGAACACTCACCATCTGCTGGAGATAATGATCTCTGTTGTGCAGAATAAATGCTGTAAATACTTGGGTAGCTACTTTCTCTTCTGCTGTCAAGTCTGTTCCTATGCAGTGCTCAGGCCACTTAACTCTCATGCCCCACCCATCCCTCCTGATCCTTACTTTACAAATGGGGACTATTGTATTCTCCACCTGTTGGCACTTAGTAGATCCCTAGGCTTCCAGAATTTGGAAGGTATCAGAGAGGTCAATAGATTGGAAAGAATGAGGTGAAGGCCTCCACTGACTTTTTTTAAAAACAAACGAAACCAGTCACTAAAAACCTAAAAGAAAGACTGTTCCTTTGTTATAATCAAAGTCACACTGACTGTGCCAAGCTGAACCTGAATTTGAACCCTGGTTCTGCTATTTACTGCCCAAGAACTTTAGTGGGATGCCTAGAGCCTCACTCATCGTCATAATAGGCTGAAAATATCATTTTTAAAGAGCTAGGTCCTCACTGGGACTCAGTTTCATCTTCTGTAAAAAGAAGGGATTTAAACTAGACAGTCTCCAAAATCCTTTCCCTCTAGGAATTCTAGTATTCTCCATCCCACTCACTTCCCCTTGGGTGGCTCCTCTTTTGTGGCTAAAAGCCATTCAACATTGTCCTGTTGTTGTCCTGTATGATCAGAGAGGACCAATGACATCACAGATGTCCTGACTTGCCTGTGACCTGTTTTAACTAGATGTTGTGGCTAGAAAACTGGACTGAGATCTGAGTCCACATCCTGCCTCTGATACAAGGGGCAATTCATTTAACCCTTCAAAGTCCCTCATGAAGCTAAGACTATAAGTGCCAAGAAGGTGCCAATCTGCTTACATGAAGGTTCCTCATCAGGACCTCCCTACACCAATGAAGTCACAGATCAAGTCCAAAAATAAATAAATACAGGCATACATAGGAGTGAGTGGAAAGAGTGATTTGCCTCTTAAGCATGTCCCTGAGTTCCAGTGCCCTCCCCCACCCCAATCAAGGACAGAAATCCCTGGTAGATGGATGTGGGAGATGGGGTGGGGAGGGAATAGTAGGACTGGGGACATCAAGACAAAATACCTTAGAGACTAGTATTCAGCTCTACTCTTTTGACTGAAGGCACCACCAAATCTAACCTTCATCTTCCCACCAGGAAAATACAATTGGTGGTCTTCACTGTAAATTCCCAGGGTCCACATTGGCCCAGAGAAATCAGATTTGGGTTATGTTCTCTTCATCTTTATCTCAGGTGCTTTCTGGCTGTAGTGCCAGGAACCTACTCAAGTTGAGAAAATAGCTCCTGGAACTCATAGAAGGAGTGTGCTGAGCAACTGTATCAAGAGGAGATAAATTTATTCTTGGGAGAGTGAGCGAAAAATACTAAGGTGAGGTCTAGAGAGAACAAACAAAAGGGAAGGCATCTGGCCTGGAGAATCAGACTTCCCTTGCCCTCTCTCCTTCTCTCCCACATTCAATTCCTGGAGACACCCTTCCCCCCCCCCCTTTCCCTCACAGTCCCTTCCCAAAAGCACTGGGAGTGGAGAGGAATACTGCAGAAGTGTGAGGTACCTCAGGCCGCTGGCTCTGTTTACTTCAGGACTCAAGCCTGCAACTCCTCCAGCCCAACTAGTAAGATGGGAGCTGTCCAGCCCCTCGAGTGCTGAACTATGTCCAGTGTTCTCTGCCTGGAAGCAGAGGCAAGGAGAGGTCATCTAGGAGACATCTAGTATATGTGGAAAAATCCCTTCCACTATTGTCTCCTTCTGTCTTCATATTCTCCATCAAAACGTTAAAGTGACCTTGAATTCAGTCCACTATGTCAATAATCCTGAGGGCTCCCTGTCCATCTCAGTCATGCACACACTGCAGGCTTTTATTTGAATGAGTATGGAGCAGCCACCAAAATGATGAGACAACCTGATTTCTCCTAAGTGACTCAAATCCTTTCCATTTTATATCCAAATTAACCCCTGTCCCTGCTGCCTACACGGCCAAAATGGACTTCTCAATAGCAAGGAGAAGAAGCACATAGATCCCTAACTCACCCCCACTATGAGAAAGATTAGTTGTGATTATTAAATCCTACCAAGATAATTGAAGAATGTCCCCTCTGCATTATATACAATTTGGAATCTCCTCCCTTTCTTAATCCCCTGCCTCAGAATGAATCTAGTATAGATGATGCCCACCCCCTTCTGTTCCTGGCAATATCCAGTTTTGGAAGAGGGAATAATCATCAGGGTTTAATGTGCCTAACATCCCTAATGTCTTGCATTTGTATCTGGTTGATGGGAGAGCGCCTAGAGAACAGGAGAAGAAACTTGCTGCTCAGACTCTTAACCTTGAGAGTGTAGAGCACAGGGTTCCCTAGGGCATTGAGGGTGATCATAATGGCAGTCACATTTCGGAACACAAAGAAGCCAGGATATAAATCCTCAGGGCAATGCCAGGCAGCTACATCCACCAGAACACCAGCAAAGAAAGGAGCGTAGGAAGCCAGAGTCAGCAGCCAGATAGCAATGCTGGTCCGGACCACTGGAACCTCAGCTAATCTTGACCCCCCTCCTCCATGACTCTCCATGGCAGCCTCCTGCTTCCTCAGCACCAACACAATGTTCAGGTAGCTGAAAAGGGGCAGAGCCAAGGCCACCACACAGTGAGGGATGGTGATGAAGATTAGGTAGTTTATACAGAAGGGACCATAAAGTTCCGAAGGCTGGCAACCACTGTCCAGGACATTCCAGGATAGCAGAGGTAGTGAACCCAGAGTGACTGCAAGGGCCCAGTTAGCCAAGACCACAGTCACTGCTTTTCTCTTGGACACCCTAGCTGGAGCCCTCAGTCCCCCACCCACCACCATCAGGTACCGCTCCATGCCAATACTGACCAGGTTGTAGATGGTGGAAAAGATTGAGGTGGCATAAAGAGCATATGGTATCAGCAGATCACGGGAACCACGAATGGTATTGTCTGGATGGGCCAGGAATAGCAGGGAGATCCAGAGGCCAGATGAGCTGGACAAAAGGTCCGACAAGGCCAGGTTACCAAAGAGCATGAAGATGGGATGGTGGAGATCACGGGATGCCAAGATGACTATGATGACCACCCCATTGGAGACCAGGGACAGGATGTTGAGAGTTACCTGAGGGATGCCTAGTACCAGTACCAGCTGTGGGCTCCATAGTTGGCTACCATTCCAGGAGCAATTCTCATGCAAAGTCATCATAGCTCCCCTCACTAATGACACAGAGTTACACAGTCCCACTCCACACTGTTCCAAATGGAAGAGTAAAGGTGGCACCCCCAATTCCCCTTTCCTACCAGTGGCTGATTAAACTTTAACCACCTGCCCATTGGAGCATTTGGGTTACTAACCAAGGAAAATAGCTGCTGCCCACCCCCACCTCCTGGTTGCTATGATAACCCACGGGGCAAAATAGGTCTAATCACCAGCCAGCAATCTTCCCACAGGGAACTCTTATCAGGGACCAAAGGTGTGCCATCTGCAATGTATTTGGAACAATCAGATATTTTGTTAAGAAGAAATGTCTTTGACAGGCTAGGGTTCTCTTAGCTGAGTGAGTGTAATAAGGTCTGGGAGAAGAGAGAAAGCTTACTGCATAAGAAGCTTGGAAACATCCTAGTTCATTCAGCATACCTCTGCTACCCAGTAAAGATCTCCCCAGTCATATAGGGAAAATGAACAAGATAGTATTCACAGAGCACAGTTAGAGGGAGTTTTGGCTGGGTGAAGGAAACTGGGTCCTAAATTCTCTAAATGTTATCTCTTCAGACCATGGATTTGCTGATATCCACCACCAATTGAGAACTAAGAAGGAATTGAGAGAGTTTACAAAAGAAATTTTAGCTACCCTCAGGAAGAATCTTCCAGTTACTAATAGGAGGAGAAGATAGGAAGAGCCAATCACAACAGAATTTATGGAATCAACCTGTGCAGTGAGCGTGGACAGCAGAGGTCACTGTTGTCTCAGAAACATACATCTAAACACCCACTTTGCAGCTCCCCACACACATAGTTCATAAATTTTAACTATAAACATCTATTACATACAGGGGTGCAGCACTAGACATTAGGGATATACAAATAAAATAATTATACTTTCTACCTTCGATGAACCTACTTAGCCAGTAGCAAAGGACACCACAACATGTACACAGATAATTGGTGTTAGGGAAATAATTGGTGTTGGGGAAAAGATCCAGATGTGTTATAGGAAAACTTTAGAAGGGGAAGAACACTTTTAGCAAGGAAGATAAGGAAGGCTTTATGGAGGAGGCCACACCTGGTGGTGCAGTGGATAGAGTGGTGTTGGGCTTGGAGTCAGGAAGACCTGAGTTCAACTATGACCTCAGACACAGTCAGCTGTCTGACTGGTAAGTCACTTAACTCTTTTTGCCTCAGTTTCCTTCTCTGCCAAATGAGCTGGAGAAGGAAATGGCAAACAACTTCAGTATCTTTGCCAAGAAAACACCAAATGGGGTCACCAAGAATAGGACATGACTAAACAACAAATAATTGTATGAATAAACACACAAAGGAAGTTCCTAGGATCAGGAGACACTGGATGGATTTACCAGCTGTGGTTGACAATTTGGCTCTAGTGTGATATCATAGGAAGAGTAATTGGACTCAGAGTCATAAGATCTGGATCTTCGATCTGTTTTAGCTACCTCCTGTCTCTTCAGTACATCACTTCATTTTTTTGGGCCTCAGTTTCCTCATTTGTGTAATCTGTGGTTCAAGGTCTGAGTTCCCTTGAACTTGTTTCAATTTTTGAGCTGGCTTTTCTCTTAATCTTTAATGGTTCAGAACTCATCCAGAGTTCAGCTCCTAGGTATATTCAGGTGTGGTTCATGTCTTTTTCTAAGGGTTCTGATGCTCTACAATGCTTATCTACAAACTGACAAAACTTTTAACAGAGAAACACAGAAACAAATAAAAGAAACAGTTCCAACTGATAGTAATCTTCTCTCCCTTAGTGTTTAATGGAGTTATCTTAGCTCTGTAGTTCTCAAACTTTACATTCTTGAAAATTATTGAGCTCCCAGAGAGCTTTTGTTTGTGTAGTTTATATCTATTGATATTTACTGCATGAGAAATTAAAACATCTAACTATTTGAAAATAGTTTTGACATTGTAGACCCTCCGAAAGAGTCTCAAGGACCCACAGGGGTCTTCAGACCACACTCTGAGAACTGCTGTAACTCATAGTCCTGGACTTAATCATAGTGTAGCCCTTAGTCACAGTGGTCTCAAGGACGTCAGTGAAGGGACATCATCTCATGGCCCATTTTCATATTGCTGCTCCCAAGTTCACTCATTTGCTTTCCTATGCTTCAGGTATGCTAGGTGCCCTAATTTCTCTATCTCATTCTCTCTCTCTCTCCCCTCCCCTCATATCTTTCTCTTCCTCCCTCTACTGTATTCCTTCTTTATCTCTCTCTCTCTCTCTCTCTCTCTCTCTCTCTCTCTTTTTACTTTATGCATCATGTCAATTTCAGCAGACTTCCATTTCTGGTTAATTTTATCCAGCTGCTCCCATGACTGGCATAGCAATGCAATCTCTGCCCCCAGATCAATTCAGCGCATCACTTGTCCTTATCTACTCTGTACCCCCATAAAGAGGGGTACTGATGTGTGCTGCATCAACTATTCCATGGCCAAAGAAAAAAGGTCTTCTCCCGAAGGACACACATTGGTTCTCTTTCCATCTTGAGCAAAGGATGGCAGAGAGGTTACTCTGAGGCTTCCACTCTGCTCTCAGCTTCTGTATGCAAAAAGTAAAGAGGTTGGATTGAACGACCTTCAAAGTACCTTTCAGCTCTGTGGAGAACAGGTACAATGGATTCTGGGTTCTTCTCTTACCAGTGCAACCTTTGAAAATTCTTCAGCCCTTTCCTTGACTACTGATGCTTCTCTACCAACACAACTTCCCCAAAAGAACTGGCCCTGAAAAATAGTGATCTCCCCTAGGCAATAAATGCCCTTACAGGCATCCTAACTTTTATAACAATAAAGTATCTAGCACCTAAAAGGCATCATTCCCTTCAGATGATAAGAACAAGTACAAATAAGAGAAGCCATAATAACTCAGTTCCAGCTTCCTGCTTATCAAGATGAGGTAGGTTTTGTGACCAGGATGTTATAAAGGGCAGACAGGGAGAACTTTTGAATATATCTGCAAGGCTGGGGTGAGGAGCATGTTTTTTTTTTCCTTCATTGTGATGGCTATGGTTCTTAGTTTTGATTCTATTTTAGAAGATTTGATGTCATTTAGGTTCCCACCTCCTCCTTCCTCTCACCCTCCCCCTGAAAAGTGTCCTCTCCGCCCTGATGACCAACTCTCACTCTCTTCCTCCCAGATTAACTCTGCTATCTAAGGGTATGGAGGAAAGCAGCTCAAAGCCCCTCCTGGACATTGGCACAAAGGGAAGGTGTGCAGGACACTGGACTTTTGTTAACTGTCTCTTCTCTTACCACTCATAGATAGGGAGAATTGGGGGATCCAGGCCCAAAACCAGGGAGCCAGGACCTTAGTGAAAGATTCACAGTGGTCTAGGGAAAGGGAGAGAGTGCTGGGAGGTACTGCCCCTCAATCAGATCTCCATAATAAATTCCTTTGGGGCAGCTAGGATAGAATGCTAGACCTGAAGTCAGGGAAACTCGTCTTCATGAGTTCAAATCTGGCCTCAGACACTTACTAGCTGTGTGACCCTGGGCAAGTCACTTTAACCCTTTTTGCCTCCATTTCCTCATCTGTAAAATGGGCTGGAGAAGGAAATAGCAAACCACTTCAGTATCTTTGCCGAAAAACCTGAAATGGGATCGCAAAGAGTTAGGTATAACTGAACAACAACAACAATAATAAAATGAAGGGGTTGGCCTCCAAGGTCTCAGTTCTACCTAAATGATGTCCTTCCATAAACCTGTGGGAATTCCAGGATGTGAGTTATGGAACAGCTTCCCCCACCTCACAGGAGATGAAAGTAAAACAAGGTCCCATGAATATCTTCATATAGTAAAAGGGAACTGAGTACCCCAAGCATTCATTTTTCAGGTTGCAAACACTGTCCCCTCTACACTCTGGAGCACACCCACATCTCCCAAGAGCAAATACTCAGAGTCTCTGTGCCACACCCTGTAACTCTGCCTTTCCTTGCCCTATCCTCTACTGTATTTCCTCCAAGCCTAGTTCTAATTTCTCTTCAAATCATTGGCCTGTTTCTTATTATTGTGGATAAATATTTGTTACTCAGTCATTTTTTCAGTCGTGACCAACTGTTTGTGACTTCGATAATTTTGGCAGCAAGACCACATTATTTAAACCCCAAGAGGGAAACAGGGACTGAGTGCATGGGCAGGGTAGCCTATCCAGGTTTGGTGGATGGGATTGGGGATTGGGTAGAGGGTTTAGGGCACTTAAGAGAAAGAGAGCACACAGAAAAACTCCAGGAAAAAAAAGGAAGGAAACAGGCATTTACTAAAAACCTATTTGGACAGTCATGATACAAATATTGTCACATTGGATCCTCAAATTCTCCCTGTTGTGAGAGGTAGGTGCCTTGGTTATCCCCATTTTTCAGATGAGGAGACTGTGACCAATGGAGGTTATTTTACTTGCTCTGCCAGTAAGTGTCTGAAGCTGTATTTGAACCTAGGTCTTCTTAACCCCAGTCTCTGTGCTCTTTTACTGTGTCACCTGGTTGCCTCTAGATCTAAAGGAGGAATAATGAAAATTATAAACTATACTATATTCGTATACAAATGTCAATTCTTATTACCAAGCAGCCTCATGTCCACCATTTCAATAAAGCTTTTTAAGGTAAGCTTTACTATAAAGGTAGACAAGGCAGATAAAATTATTATTCCTTATTTTTATTATTTTTACTTCTTATCATTATTTGAAAATGAGAAAAATGAGGCCCAGAGAGGTCATAGGACTTATCCATGTTCACATAGCTAGCAAGTGGCTGACCCAGAGGAAATAAGAGTGTAGAATTCCTGGGTCTCTGTCCTGGGATATGAACAGAAAAAAGAAAGAAGAGAAGGGGGGAGTGGGCATGTAAAGACATGGAAAGCAAGGGTTAGGAAAGGGGAAAATTACAGAAGAAAGGAAACTCCCCAAACCTTATCCATCTGCCTCTAGTCCCAACTGGGTCCCTCTGCTTAAGGATGACACCTCTGACCTGACAGCCTTAACACAGATGGGAATAGAATTTATCTCTCCTTCCATGACCCATGGGCTTGGCCCTTTCTAATTTACATTCGCAAGCTTCTGTACAAACAAAGCCAATGTAACCAAAATTAAGAGGAGGTGGGAAATTGGGAAAGAATTTTTACAACCTATGTCTCTGACAAAGGACTAATTTCTAAAATATACAGAGAATTGAGTCAAATTTATAAGAATACAAGTCATTCCCCAATTGATAAATGGTCAAAGGATATGAACAGGCAATTTTCAGAGAAAGAAATTAAAAATATCTATAAGCACATGAAGAAATGCTCTAAATCACTATTGATTAGAGAAATGCAAATCAAAACAACCCTGAGGTACCACATCTCACCAGCCAGATTGGCTAAGATGACAAAACAGGAAAATGACAAATGCTGGAGAGGATGTGGGCAAATTGGAACACTAATGCATTGCTGGTGGAGTTGTGAACTGATCCAGCCTTTCTGGAGAGCAATCTGGAATTATGCCCAAAGGGCTATAAATAATTTCATATCCTTTGACCCAGCAATACCACTCCAAGGTTATATCCCAAAGAGATCATAGAAGTGGGAGGAAGACCCATATGTACAAAAATGTTTATAGCAGCTCTTTTTGTGGTGGCAAAGAATTGGAAATTAAGGGGGCACCCATCAATTGGGGAATGGCTGAACAAGTTGTGGTATATGCATGTTATGGAATACTATTGTGCTATAAGAAACGAGGAGCAGACGGTCTTCATATTTACCTGGAGAGGCTTATACAAACTGATGCTGAGTGAGAAGAGTAGAACCAGGAGAAATTTGTACACAATTACAGACACAACGTATGTGTGATGACCAGCTTTGATAGACTGGACTCTTCTCAGCAATGCAGTGATATAAGTCAATCCCAAAAGACTCATGATGGAGAGAAATATGTGCATCCAGAGAAAGAACTAGAAAGAACTGAGTTTATATCCAGGTGGAAGCAAAATATCTGACCTTTTTCCTTCTCTTGTTTGGTTTTATGTCCTCTTTACCATTTTTCATTCCATCTGATACAATCCGTCTTTATAACCTGACTAATGTATAATGTGAAAGTATTTACAGATCCTATACTTGACTATATGCCACCATGGGGGAAAGGGAGGGAGGGGGACAAAATGTGAAACTCAAGGAATTGTGGAATTGAATCCTGTAAACGAAAAGGAAACAAATTAATTTAAAAAAATAATTTACATTCTCTATGATTTTATGAGTGAAGTGGTTGTATATCACCTGGATGGGCAGCAGCCCAGCCCTGCAGTGATTATACCTGGAGATCAGAACTTGCTGTCCTCAGGGTAAGATTTAGAGGTAGGGGAGAAAGAGAGGCAGGTGACTGTTAATGACTAGGAACAAGAAATGAGAATCGAGTTCAGAGATAAGAGAGAGAAATAAAAACCCATAGAGTGACCCACCTAAGAGCTAGGGTCATTTCCCTGGAATTATGGATAGAGGAACAGGGTGAACTCTGATGCGGGAGGAGAGGGTTACTGCCCTCTTCTCAGGCAAAGCAGAGTCAAGTTTATGGGAGGGCTTTGCCACACACAGCCTCCCCAGAATAATTCCAACCCTCCAGGGGTTCTGACAACCTTATTTCAGCCAAGAGTTTTACAATTCTCTTCCACCGCCCCCCCACCCCAACTTGAAATACAAAAGAAACTGGGAAGGTAATTTATCCCTTCTTCATGCATACATTTAGGGGAGCTGTTAGTAAGGAGCTGGAGTAACTCTAAGGTACATAAGAGAAATGCATTTCAGGGGGCTGCCCCTCCTTTTCCCTCATTTAGGCCTGAGGCTCCCTGAGTGGATCAGTTCAATGGAAGGAAGCTTTGATGTTGGGCCAAAGGTCCTGAACAAACCCCCTCAGGCTCCAGACAAAGGTCCCTGAGCCCTCCTGGCTTACAGAGGGAGGATTTCTCATGAGAGAGATAGGAAACCGAGGGGCACCCTAATCCCACTGTAAAGTCTCATTGCTAAAAGAATGCTTACACATATCTCTCTGAGCACGAACAGCCACTGGAGGGGGCGGGGTGGGGAAAACATACCTTGGGTTTGGGGATTGGGGGAAGGGAAGAAGTGGAGAAATTCACTCTTACTTTGGCTCCTTCATTGGCATTTGCATAAAGGACCAGGATGAATTTCTCCCTGCAGAGAGACCTCCTTGGAAATGCCTCATTTAGAAAACTGAGCCCATGCTACCTCCAGGCTATCGCAGTTAACGTCGTTTTTCTCCTCCTAGTCCAGAGTCCTTTATCATTAAGTTGCATTTGGCCCTTTCATTGGCATTTGTATTTAAGGCAGAGATGAAGTCCCACCTGTAGAGAGACCTCCTAGAAATGCCTCATTTTGGGAGTCTGAGCCCTTGCAATCTCCAGACTGTAGTAGTGGGTAGCTTATTATCCCCTCCAAATCCAGAGCTCTTCATTATTAAGTTGTAATAGCTAACATTTATATAGGTTTACAAAGCATTTTACAGATATCTAATTTAATCCCCACAACAGCCCTGGGAGGTGGGTGCTATTATAGGTGAGATGAGCAGGTTAAGTGACATTCCCAGGATTATAGAACTGACAAGTGGCAGAAGATTTAAATCTTGCTGATTCCGAGTTCAGCAGTCTATCCACTAAGCAACCTTGGGGCTTCTTGTACTTGAAGGGCTGGCATGAGCAAGACACTCTTATTTGTTCTGGCCCCAGGTGAGAGATCTGGGACCAATCAAACACCAATTTATTAAGCCTCCACAAATACTAAAATGAGACAATCCTTGCCCTCAGAGGGTTTACATTCTATCAGTGAGTGGAAATTATAGATAGTAATGTTCCTTTGCATAACAAAAAAATTTAATAAATGGGTTCCTGGTAAGACAGCTGTTATTCAGTTGTTTCCATTGCTTTCAATTATTTATGACCCCCGTTTGGGGTTTTCTTGGCAGAGATACTGGAGTAGTTCGCCATTTCCTTCTCCAGCTCATTTTACAGATAAGGAAACTGAGGCCAACAGAGTTAAGTGTGCCCAGGGTCACATAGTAAGTGTCTGAGACCAAATTTCAACTCAGGTCTCCCCAACTCCAGGCCCTATACTCTATCTACTGTGCCACCTAGCTGCCTCTGGTAAGGCAAGAAGACAAATAAATGGAGTTTCAAATATAGGCCCCCTTATGCCTTATTTTAGGTGTACTTTGGTCCCCATCCATAAAGAGTATAACATTATGTCTGCCTGACAGTTCTGTGGTGGACCCAATGAAATAATACCAAAACCCACTATCCTGTCTATTGAAAGCAGTTCTAATGCCAGCACTCTTAATTTAGAGTTTGATACTGAGTCATTGAACAGTTTGAAACAGGAGGTTTGAATATAGCAGGGACATGAAACAAGGATGCAGCAGCCCTTGGCTTATCTGGATGCCTGCTGTCTAGAAATTAGTCTGGCCATCCAGGCAGAAGATGGGGAAGGATATGGTGATTGGCATGGTTTTCAGAAATTCACCACATCCAAGAGGCCTGGACTAAATGTGGCTAGAACTTTTTATGTTCTTAGGCTGGCCAGGAGGTTGTGTCAGCCAAGCTTAGGCCAATCAAATTTAGGGTTCGGCTTTGCTTCCTTGTTGTTGTTGTTGTTCTATTGTGCAACTGTGCCCCCAAAAAGGTATAAACTGTGCATGCATGTATGCCCTTTGACTTAGCAACACTGGATTGTTGTTGTTGAATAATTTTCAGTTGTGCCCAAACCCATTTGGGGTTTTCTTGTCAAAGATACTGAAGTAGTTGCCATTTCTTTCTTGAGCTCATTTTACAGATGAAGAAACTGAGGCAAACTGGGTTAAGTGACTTACCCAGGGTCACACAGCTAGTAAGTGTCTGAGGACAGATTTGAAATCAGTCTTCCTGACTTCAGGCCAAGTACTCTATCCACTGTGTCTCCTTTTAGGGAAAGCTAATCCATGGTATATAGGGGCAGCTAGGTGGTACAGTTTATAGAGTGTAAGACCTGAAATCAGGAAGATTTGAGTTCAAATCTGGCCTCAGACACCATCTATGTAACTTTGGGTAAGTCACTTAACCCTGTTGGCCTCAGTTTTCTCATCTGTAAAATGAGCGGGAAAAGGAAATGGCAAACCGTTCCAGTATCTTTGCCAAGAAAACCCCAAATGGTGGTCACAACAAGTTGGATAAAACTAAAAAACAACAATCCATGGTGCAGAAGAAGGGGAGAGACCTGGACCTACTCCATGTTGTGAGAAGAGATAAATATGAAAAGTCCTATCACATCATCTCAGCAAACAGGAAAGAGCTGAAGAAGTCATGGTTCACAAATGACAGTTCACAAAGCCTTACTCGGTTACACGTGAAAATTTCAAAAATTTTAATTGGCAACTAAAAAGAAACCAATTAGGTGTGAATATAATTAATGCCAAAAGATATACAGGTCCCTACAGGGTGCCTACCTGCTGGATTAACACATCAAAACACAGCCACCTGATGGGAAGAGGCAGTGTGGGGAGAGCACTGAATTTAGAACTAGATGTCTAGCATTGCTGTTTACTATCTGTAGGAAATTAAACAAGTTGCTTAATTTCTCCATGAAAATGGAGGGGTTAATGAGATCATCTCAAAATCTATGAACTGAACCTCCTGACCACCCCAGCCAAAAGGTAAAGAGCTCTCTAGCATGTTCTTCTAAAGAATGTTATTAACCCTTTACAAATGGAAAGTTTGAACTGTAGGAAAACTGAGCCTCCAGAGGAGGCTCCGCTGTATTTCTAAGATCAGGGAACAGTACTCAAAGATCACTGATGAACAATGAAATAATCTGTGGACATATATCAGAGATAGAAGATTAGAAAGCCACTTATTCAAGATCAGATTTCTTTTACTGTCCCATATTTTAATATCTGCCCATATGGTGGATATAATGTACCCATATAAAAGAACAAAGGGCCACTTTTCAAAATGATGCATTAAAAATAGACCAGTTCATCATACTTGGCCTTGTTGGTTGATAACTGGATAAATCCAATGGCTTGTTTTCATAAGAGAGACTTTTGAACACTCACATATGTGCAAATTCCTTCTCAAGAGCATAAAACTTAACGAAGAGTTTGTTCAGCAGTCACTTGAGTTCCAAATTGCAGTCTTTAGAAACTTCCTCTTTTCTTTCTCTTCAAGCTGTGTCTGTAGCTCCTTTTCAATCTGGTTTGTTTCAGCTGTCATCTAGTTTAACAGCCAGAGCTCTCCTAGGTAGCATGCTTGCAAACTGACTGGTAAAAGAGCAGAAGTGGTTAGCTTTGAGACCCCCTCCCTCTGTTCTTCCTCTTTCCTCTCCCCACCCCCACCAAGGTCCTCTTGGTGGGAAGGAACATAGAGAAACAAAGGATTAAAGATTTAGAGTAGAAACCCAATCCCCCTCACCTTACAGATGAGGAAACTGAGGCTTATAGAGTTGATGTGATTTCCCCAAGATCACAGAGATGGCAGTCAAAATCTGAATCCAGGTGTTCTGATTCCAAAGCCAGCCTTCTTGGACTTCTGAGTCTGGCTAGTTACAGGGTCATAAATAACCCTAGTGGCTTTGGGGTTGGTGGTGTGGGAGAAACGGGTGGGGGACTGGTATATGCTCAGTATTCAACATGTCTGGAAGGATGAAAGGGACTCCATAGAGTTGTGTGATCCTGGGCCAGGGATTGCTGGATTGTAAGGGTTATTTATGTGCATGTGTTTGTAGATTGGGGTGGGGGGTGGTAGGGGAAGGTATCCTTGGGACAAGGAAGGTCTATATCTGTGGAGGGAGTTATCTCCACCTAGAGTTCCAGCCTTCATTGTTATGGGGGGAGGGGGTGGGTGTGTGGAACAATTAAATAAGTCAGATTCCCCCACACTACTCATATGGTTCAAAGAAACACTTCTCAGTCTTGGAAGGGTTGGGGAAGATTTCTATGCCAGGACTATAGAGGGCTGTCAGCAAATGGGTATCCCTCAAGGGTTAGGTGGTAGAGTGAGATTGTCCAAAGCTTATCTGGCAAGGCCCTGGATTGTACTATGTATGTCTGGACTGCCAAATTCTCCCCTCACAGACTCACCCACTCTTCTCTTTCCCTCCCTTTCTCAAACAAGTAGATTCTTGGTCCAGTAAAAGTGACTATTTTGGGGGTGGGGAGGGGAAAAAAGAATTGCACATGCAGTCTCTGTCCAGCACTAGAGGGTTCCAGAGGCTAGAGATCCCTCCTCACAAAATCTTTGCAGCAGGTGCATTTGGCATCCAGGAGATGGGGTCTCTTGAGATTTGAGGGGGAAAATATACTACACTCAGATGCCTCCTCCCCTCTTCTACAAGCTCCACTTCCCCCAAATGGTTCTCTTCCTTTGTCTAAAGATCTCCTCCCTTCCCACATAGTTCCCATCACCTAAGGTGTTTCTGGGGAGAGGGCCCTAGGGAGATCCTGGAGGACAATGGTTTTGGAGAGATTGGGAAAGCAAGAAGAAACCTCCCAAGGTCTTTTCCAGTTGCTTCTGATTCCATTTAATTTTCCCCTCTTCACATGGTCTCCTAGGGTTGGAAGGTCTGATCTGGCCCTACTCCTCTCAGTCCCAGAAGTGTCCTTTGTTCTCAACATTCTTGATCTCCCACCCAGAAATTAGGAGCTTCTACAAAGGCCTGGTTTTCAAGGAATGCCCTTATCATCTGTTCAATGGAAAACTTCAGATCTGAGGCTTTTGCTGATAGCTAGAGGTTAAAACTGAGTGACAGAGACAGCAAGATAAAGAGAGAGACTGAGACACAGAGTAAGATATACAGACTGTATCCCAAAGAGATCATAAAAAATGGAAAAGGGCCCAGATGTACAAAAATATTTAGAGCAGCTCTTTCTGTGGTGGAAAAGAATTGGAAATTGAGGGGATGCCCATCAATTGGGGAAGGGGTGAACAAATTGTGGTATATGAATGTAATGGAATACTATTGCTCCATAAGAAATGATGAGCAGGCAGATTTCAGAAAAACCTAGACTAACATGAACTAATGCTGAGTGAAGTGAGCAGAACCAGGAGAACACTGTACACAGTAACAGCAACATTATTCTGTGACCAGCTTTTATAGACTTATCTCTTCTCAGCAAAGCAAGGATCTAAGACAATTTGAAAGGCACATGATGGAAAATGCTATCCACATCCAGAGAAAGAACTATGGAGTCTGAATGCAGATAGAAGCAGACTATTTTCTCTTTTTTCTTTCTTTTTCATTGTTTTTCCTTTTTTGTTCTGATTCTTTTTCACAACATGACTAATGTTTAATATGATTGTACATCTATAGCCTATATCAGATTGCCTGCTGTCTTGGGGAGGGGAGAAGGGAGAGAAGGAGGAAAATTTTTAGAACTCAAAATCTTATAAAAGTTAATGTTGAAAACTAAAAATAAATAAATTTTTAAAATTAAAATTAAAAAAGATACATAGACTGATACTGTGTCAGAAACGAAGAAAAAGACACGGAGACAGAAGTTGGAATAGAAGCAGGCAGAGATAGACAAAGAAATTGAAGCAGAAACTGAGAGACAGAGACAAGGTCAGATAAAGAGACTGAAGAAGAGAGAAAAAAAAGATTGAGATCGAAGTTTAGGGACAAACAACCACCTCCTACACCCCGAAGTCCATTCTGTGCCCCTCCCCTCCAACCAGTCCGACAGGACACTATGGGTAGTTTGCCCTCCACTCTACATCCCACCTAGGATACAGTTCCAAAGGCTGAAATGGGAAGACACCACGTCCCGACCCCTAAGTCTCTCCGGTGAGGAGAAGGAGGGAAAGAGAAAGAGGAGGGCAAGATCTTTATTCCAAGGGCCTTTGGGTCCACCCTCGAAGTTTTAAGCTTGAGTAGATTTCGTCTGCTTCAGAGGCGAGCTAGAAGCCTAATGGTCGGCGCTAGAGTCTAGGCAGATGACATCTGAGCGTATAGGGAAAGGAGGTTGTGATTGAAGAAGAAAGGGAAATTCTCAAGATTCTGGGACCCTTTAAAAGAGGTAGTTCTGGAGACCAGGATCCTGGGTGTGAATCTGACTCCCATTTGAGTCCAACCCCTCTTTCCATGGGGAGAGACCAAGAACAGAATAAGCGGGAAGGTAGTTGATAAAGGACTAAGTGTTAACTGGTTGCGTAGGCTGGATGTGTATCCTTTCCATTGGGATACCCTGCTTCCAGTTCCAATTTTACCCGGACCCTCTAAGAGCTGAGCGGCTCGGAATTCATTAATGGGAAAGTCAAATGGCTTTTCAGGATCGGTTACTAAGCCCTCCCTCTCATTCTCTTCTCTCCTCTGCCCCCAAGAAGGCAGGGCATCCCCAGTCAGACCCTCCCTGCCTCTCCAATATGCATCCATCAGAGAAAGTGACCAGGGTGAGGAGGGGAGAGGCAAAAATTAATGAGATTTTTTGTAGAAGGAAAGGAGAAGAGAGGGAAAGATGGTGAGCTCCTGGAGGGCAGGGGTTCTCTTTTGTCATTCTTTGTATCTCTGCGCTTAGCACAGTGCCTGGCATTTAAGAAGCACTTATAATAAATGTTTATTGACCGAATGATTGATTGAAATGAAGACCAAGAGAGGAGAGGGGAGGAAGAGGAGAGAGAGTGAAATGAAAGAGAAGGGGAGATAGGGAGAGGGAAAACAAATGGGGAAGGATGGAAAAGAATAGGGGAAGAGGAGGAAGAGGAGGGAGGGAGAACTGCAGAGGGGTTAGAAAATCAAGGAGAGGAAGAGAATTCCAGGAGGGTGGGGAGGGGAGGGGAGGAGGGGGGAGGAGCCTGACTACGGGGTCCAGCTCTCCAGGCTATCCGGCCCAGGCTCTGTGTTCCTCTATAAAAACCCTGGGACAGAAACATGACCACAGGACAGACCGCGGCTCATTCTTGGCGGGACACGTGGCCAAGCGGACAGACAAACGGACCAAAGCTGAGTAGCAGAAGATGATCCCGTTCCTAATGCTGCTGGCCCTCACGTTGGCCCAGCCAGTGGCCCCAGGTGACTTAGCCTTCCCCACCTCACCCCAGTCTGGGTCCCATTCTCCATTGGGGATCTATTCCAGGGACAGAACCCCTTGCCCTGTCAGTTGGGTAGGTGGGTAAGAAGAATCCACTGACTTTGGAGCACAGGAGAGGTGGGAATAAAGCGAGACATATAGAGAGATAGAAAACAGATACAGAGAGACAGAAGACAGACAGGAATAGGTAGATAAGAGAGAAATAGAAAACAACAGGTAGAGACAGAAGAAGAGAGAAAGGGAAAAATCTTCAAGAGACGAGAGAGTCATAGTCAGAGAAAATTGAGACGGAAAAGAACATAAAGTTAGGGACAGAAAAGAAATACTAGAGAGGATATATTGAAAGAGAGAGAGATAGAAAATGGAAAGAGACAGAGACAGATATAACGAGACAAAGACATTAGAACAGATAAAAAGAAATAGACAGAGACAGAAATGACAGACAAAAAGAAATAACAGAGACAAAGAATGAGAAAACGCAAAGCTGGGGGGGGGGGACAAAAAAAAAACCAAGAAAAGATGTAGACAGAAACAAAGGTGGAGACTGAGAAAAGGACAGAGAAGAGATGGAGACAGAGGCACAGAAAAGAGAAACAATGAGAAAATCAGGCAGAAATAGAAACTGACAGAGACTAAGGACAGAGCGACAGTGACTGACAGAGACAGAGAAAACAGTGAGACCAGACTCTCGAAGAGAGAAAACAGTGTCGGAGAGGAGCGTAAGTTTCTTGAGTCCCAGGCATCCAGTCATCGCGCCTTTGCCGCTCTCCCTGTCCGAGCTCGTTACCCCTGCCACCCTGCCTCTCCCGGGGTCTGCTGATACGGGCGGAGTTCGTGTTGGGTCTCAATGCCACAACTCTCCTGGGAGCGTCAGGGTCTCTAGGATACAAGGTTGGTCTGACAGGTCTCACGGAAGGAGAGGGTGGACTCTCCACGGTTGGTTTGCGGGTTTCCCTGGCAGTGTACCCCTAGCAGCACTGACCTGGGGCTCTCCTTTGGTGGGGAGGGGTTGTCTCCTGAAGGACAGCTGAGCTCTTTTCCCTGCTGGGCCAGCTAGCTAGCTTCTCCGGGAGGGGAGTGGGGGGAGGAGGGGAGGTGCGATCCCAGGAACTCAGAGGTCCTGGATCAGCCGGTCTTTCCAGCCGGAGTGATTTTCGTTTAAAGATTAATAGCGAGGCAAGGTTCTTAATTATCAGGTTGAGGGGGAGGGTGTTAATATTTGATAAGAAGACAGGATCTACACAGCTGGGGGGCCCGGAAAGGGGATTATCGCATGCCCTGAGTCGGCCCCTGTCCGACCCCATCTCCCCAACTCTTCCCTCACCACACATGTTTCTCCTGAAGAGAAAACTTCAGGAAAACAGGTCTCACTCCCTCTTTCACCTACAAGCAACCCTTACCTTCTCCAAGCCCCTTCTCAGTAGTCTTTCCGGGAAGGCTAAGATTCCCAGGCAGCGATATACAGAAGAAGGCAGCAGAATTGGAGACAGAAGAGTCTCCAGACAGCCATCTCTGACAAGGATTAGTTCTATGACCTTGGACAAGTTGCTGAACCTCAGTTAGCTCATTTGTAAAAAAGGGAATCGGTACTGGCACTTTTTACCTCACAGAAGCTGTCTCCCTGTATATGATTTGGGAGCTTTATTATCTGAGACTCTGGCCAAGGTTTTCCTTTAAACCTTTCAATATGGTTCCCACACCTGCAGTTCTCCATCTCTTCTGGGAAATGGAATAGAGATTGGGGATTGGGGTCTTTCTCCTGGTTGCTAAGTGGTTAGATGCTAGCTCCTTCTCTTACTTCACTCATTCTTCCTCTCATCAGTGTCCCAGCCAGAGGATGTGTGGGGAGGCTTATGTGGGTTTTTGGGGTGTAGGTCAAGGGTGGAGAGAGAATTAGGAACGAAAGGGACAAGACTAGTGTACCTGGGAAGGAAGCTGGTATTGGGTTAGGCATCAGCCAGCAATCTAGCATCTGTCTGCCCTTTCTTCCTTGTGGGTCTTTCCCACTCCTTTTCTCTTTTTCTCCATCCTTCCCCTCAGCCCCACAAAATATACATCCCCACATACTCATAAATAAGATAGAACTTTTGCCTACATCTCAGAGAACCCTAGGTTAGATTCTTAAAATCCAAACCCTTCTCCCTCCCTCCCAAATATCTAGTCTCTTTCCTTTCAACAACTCACCAACAAGGCTACCACTTTCCACTACCTCCAGAGCTTCAGGGTTCAGGTTGGATATCTGCACAGCTGTTTTTGGTGTTACTCCCTTTTCATTCACACTTCTCCTTCAAAAGTCTCATGGCCCTTTGGAGAAGTAATCAGAGGCCTTCCTCCCAATAAACTCATTTTGTGGAGGAAAGGCAATGAAACCTGGAGAGAGGTCAAATTGTTCCCCTCCCAATGTTTGTCTAGATGGGGAAAGAGAAGAATGGATCTATAAGTGGGGCTCATATTCTATTCCATGTCCAGACCCCTGTCCAAGAGAAGCTGAGACTTTGCTCAGAAACATGGGCTTTGCTGAGCTGGAGCTCAGGAACCCTGGGGGAGGAATGGAGGTGGGGAGGAGTTGATGGTCAAGGTCCACAGGGGCACTTCTTTACTCTGCTGTCAATCAGCATGTGAGACATGCTGTGTGAGCTGAGTGGGATGCAGAGCCTCTGGAGTGGGGTTGGAATGAAGAGAGGGTACAAATACCCCTGTACTTCTGACCCCATCCCTTCTTGGGACAGATGGACAAAGACCTGGGAACAAGGAATAGAATGTTAGCAACCCTCTCTCTAATTGGGCTTGAATGCTCATGGGCAGAGGGGGGAGATCTGGGCAAGGTTGGGGTTCAGAGACAGCAAAATGTTAGTGACTAAGCTGGTGCACCTTAAAGCTTAGGGCACTATTTTTCTTCATCTGAGACTCAGATTTGTCCGCCCTCACCACCTACTAGTACCTTAACTGTTCCCTCTCATTCTCCACACCCCCTTCACCCCACACCCCACACTCAAGGTCCTGACCTCTTTCAACACTATTGTTTCCCTGGCTCACTTCCTTTTGAAATGAGTAGGTAAAAGCATACAACAGTTCAAAAGTCAGTAAGATTAAGAACAGAGCAGAGGTCATGGCTAGAGACCAGGGGAGCCTGGGGAGAGCAAATTCCTAGTGAGGGCACTTCTCCCAGGGATGGGAAGTGATGTGTAGCTCCCAGCTCTTCCTTAGCCTCGACCAGACTAGCTGCCTTGGAAGAAGAGGGCTGAGACCTCCACTTTTTTGCTTTTCTTTTTTTCTATTATTTCGAATTTTTCTATTTACTGTTTTATTAACTCCTTTTGTTTCTGTACCACAATAATTTCCCATTATATCCCACAATCACCACTGAATAATCTCTTGTAATAAAGAAAAATGTTTAAGCAAAAAAGGTGAAGGATTTGGAGTTAGAGACCCTGGGTTTGAATCTTGTCTCTGCCACTCTATTCCTCTGGGCCTCAGTATCCTCACCTCTAAAATGAAGGGATTGAATGAGATGTCTTCTAAGATGTCTTTCAATACTTTTTTTTTTTTTTGCCTTTTGGAGGGCAATTGGGGTTGTCACTTGCCCAAGGTTACACAGCTAGTTTTTTTTGTGTGTGTGGGTGTTAAGTGTCTGAGGCTGGAACTGAACTCAGGTCCGCCTGACTCCAGGGCCAGCGCTTTACTCACTGTGCCACCTAGCTGCCCCAGATGTCTTTCAATCCTAAATCTTAATCTATGATTCTATGTTTTTATGCTCAGCTGACAACAGGCAGAGGAAAAAATATCTGTTTGCAGAATAGATGTGGAAAAGTTTTCACAGCTGTTTCCTTTCCTGAAATAGACTATTGGGATATGTGCTATTGGGGGAGGGGTGAAGGTGGGAAAAAAAGAGGTTGCCATCTAGACATTTGGAAGGTCCCAGACCCAGGTATCAAAGAAGGTGAGAAAGACCCCCAGGGCAGGGGTAGGGCTATAGCATCAGCAATGTGTTCCATGTGCATTGAGGAACCCCAAAAAGTCTCTGAGTCATAGCTCCCCACCAGAATGTACTACCCTCAAGGGATGACAGAACACATGCCCAGCCCCTGTTGCCTTTTCCAGGCATGGAGTTGAGAAGTCCCCAAATATCTGAATCCTATGACTCAGTTTCCTGGGAAGAGGCTTAGTCAGATTTGGGGAGAGCAGCCCTCCTTACTGTCATCTCTATAACTACCATGACCTGGGTGAGGCTGAGACTTCCAGTGGTGTAATCTGAGCTAACCTCTCCCTTCCCTGGCTAATCCTGGTGTCCAAGTCTGGTCCATCATGTACCACCACCATAGGCCAAGATTCTTCCTCTTTGGCACTCTTTCTGCTGCCTTGGAGGGATGCATTCCTCTGTCCCATGCATTCCCCATCCTCCATGCCTTCTAATTTCCAGAAGAAATGGTCCTCCTGACTTTGCAATAGAGACACCAACCCAGACTCGAGGTCATGTTACATGAAATCATCTTCCCGTGCCACTTGAGCTTCTAACACCCTCTTCCCAGCCTTTACTGAGGTAGAAAAGAGACATGAACCTGGAATCAGGTCAGGCCCTGGCCCTAAGAAGAGAGGTAGAGGATAGTTTTTTTAATAGAAGTCCTTGCTTTCTGGATCAGCCCAATTTTCTCCCCACTCCCAATGATCCATAGGTTCATAGATCTGTCAGGGAAGACACAAGACAGGATCATAGACACAGAGCTGGGAGGGCCCAGAGAATGAAGCAGCAGCCCTAGGAAGTGTAAGAGGTGAGAGTTGACTTGGCATCATAGAGAGGAGAGCTTGGCCAAGAATTTACTTTAATAACACAGTCGGGGGGAGGAGAGGAAGGGGAGAACAGCTCGAGGGACTTCTGTTAGCTTTCCATCATCTCAAATAAACTCCCATGGCTGAGCCAGCAAATCTGATTGTTAAGGAAGGGGGAGGCCCCAGCAAAGTTAATCCTCCTTAGCAGAGCAAGCCTGATGGAAAAAAGAGAGAATTGAATGTTCTAGAGGACTTGGCTGGCGGATGGGGGGTGGGGTGGAAGGTTCACATGATTTGAAGGGCTTTAATATGTAGCATATATAAATATATGTGTGTGTGTAAGATGGAGTGGGGTGGGAGACAGGGAGAGACAATAGGATATGTGCTAGAATCTGTTCTGTTTCTCTACCCTTGTTTGCCCTCTGGGAGCTGAGAGACAGCACCTAGGGTGCTATCATGCATCAGTGCACTGGGGCAGGAGAATGGAAATCTCTATTTTTTGAGGGACAGTTGGGGTTGACTTGCCCAAGGTCACATAGCTAGTGTTAACTGTCTGAGGCTGGATTTGAACTCAGGTCCTCCTGACTCCAGGGTCAGTGCTCTATTCACTGGGCCACTTAGTGGCCCTGGAAATCTCTATTTCTACCCCCACAATAGCCTACCCCAACCTACATTCTTCCTGGCATCAGGCAATGCATCCATCCTCCTAGCTAATCAAATTCTATCCTAATCTCAGAGGGAAAGGGCAGTCCCTTACCTTATTTATCATTCTCACTTCAATTCCACACATATTAAGTAACTAACAGTACTGTCAATACAAAGATAACTTACACTAAAGACCCTATTCTCAAGGGGTTTACAACCAAAGTGGGGGAGGGGTTCAGAAAAAGCTATCTGTAGTAAGAGGTGATACCTGAGTTGGGCCTTGTAGAAAGAGAAGTTTCCATGGTGGGGAGGGGGAGGGGAGGAAAGTGGAGGAGAGAACAGGAATAGAACTGGGGTGGAGGGTTACCTGCTTTCTCTGGATATAGGGTACGTAAAGAACGAAAGAGAAGAATGTAAGGCAGGTTGGAGCAAGAATCTCAGACTGGAAGTGTATGTCTTGTTGTGTAAATGATAAGAAGAAACCAATTAAAGTTTTTTGAGTAGAAAATTTTTGCAATCAAGACAGTAGATAAAAGAAATGACTGAAGTTGCTGGACAAAGAGTGAATTCAAAAACAGGGAGGCAAAAAGTTCAATTGGAAGGCTATTACAATAGTCTGGGAAAGAAGAGTTAAGGGGCTGGACTATGGTTATAGGAGTGGGAATTGGAGGGAAGAGATATTATATAGATGTATTTGACAGCTGACTGGATGTGAAAGAGGGGCAGGGCTGTAAGAGAGAGAGGAGGAAGGGAGGGAGATCCCTCTGAGGTTGCTAGTCTGATGGTGATGCCATCAACAGAAAATAAAGAAAGTTTAGAGGAGGGGGAAGTTTGGAAGAGATGATAAATTTCATTCTGGATATGAGTTTGAGATTTCAGTAGGGATCTACTTGGAAATGCCCAGGATGGCAATTGGAGATATGGAATGGAGTCCTAAGGAGACACAATTTGGGGCATCATTTGCATAGAGGTCATAAATAACTGAAGCTATGAGAATAGAGACAGTACAGTGAGGGAGGAGGAAGGTCAACCACAGAACTTTGGTGGACATTCACACTTTAAGGGATGAGAGGAAGATGAGGAGACAGCAAAATATTCAAAAGAGTAGCAATTGGAAATGTAGGAGAATAGCCATGAGAGTTCAGTATCATAGAAGACTTCCCATTCTCCCCATATCCACTCCACCCCACCTGTATTCTGCCACTCCCACTAACTGACACTGTGTCCTCTTTTCCAGCTCACTGGTGCTATGAATCCCAATCCAAGGTAATATCATGTACAGGTAAGTTGGGGACTTCAGAGTCCATCCCTTTTCCCCAACTCAGGCAACCCATCCACCCTTCAATAATGCAACATGGCTAGCCAGGGTTAGAGCAACTGAGCAAGTCATTTCCCTCTGTCTGCCTTTGTTTCCTCATCTGTAAAATAGAGGTGTTGATGCTAGCACCTATAGTATAAATAAATTCGAGGTAGTTTAGGGAGGGAGGGTCCTCGGAGCTGGAGGTATCTGGAAAGACTTGTGTAGAAAGTGGTACTTGAGATACATCTGGAAGGAAATAAACTTGAGAGCAGCCTGAGGAAGAAGTGAACTTGCAGTATGGAGGTGAGCCAGTGTGAAAGATAGGCTCACATAAGATACACCCATCAGTGAGGAATCTTCCCTCACCCTAAACCCCTTTGCTGTGACCAGTCTCTCCTCCCCCACCTTTCCTTCTCTCCTTTCTAATCCTTCAGCACCAAGCCAGTGGCCTGGGAGTTGCCAAGGTCAGCAACAATCCCCAATTGACATTGACACTGACAAAACCATTAGAAACTCTTCACTGAAGCCTTTCAGTTTCACCAACTATGACTGGAGGGAATTGTGGAGCCTTAAAAACAATGGGCACTCAGGTTAGTTTTTTCTCAGTATTATGGGGAGGGCTAGAGGAATGGCATTGATCTTTTTCCCCTCCAATGAGGTCAGCATCTCTTGGGACCTGGGAGCTCTCTGGAAAGGGAGGGAGAAAGAAGGAAATGGCAGCTTCCACAGCATCCTACTCTGCTCTCCTCCATCTTCTTCTGTTCCAGATCCACGTCACCACGTTCTCTTTCTTCTTGATTACATGAGGTCTCACTCTACTCCATTTCTCCTCCATCCTCTTTCATTCCATTCCATCTGACTCCATTCCACTACATTCTTTTCTTTCTTATTCCACCTCCCTCTAGTTCATCTTTCTCCACTCAACTCCATCTTGTTCTTCTTCATTTGTCTCCGTCCTGTTCCAATTCCATTTCATCTTATTCCATTCTACAATATTCTCTATTCTCTCTATTCTCTATTATTCTACTGTACTCTATCCCATCTTTCTGTATTCCGCTCCATACCACTCTACTCTGTCTTTCTCTACACTATTCCATCTCACCCCACTCCATTATTATTTGCCCATTCCCCCTTGGCTTACATTCAGAGGGTAAATGCTCTCCACGTTCTGGCAGCTCCTGTTTGTAAAGTGTTGTACAAATGGGTAGGAAAAAGTGAATGACAATCTGCTCTTAGCTTTTGCTGAGTTCAAGTTCCATCTCATCGGTATTTGTTAAGGTGAGTTTTTCATGCTGAATCTGGGAAATGACAAATACCTATTCTTCAGGTGAAAGGGAAAATATACAAGGAAAGGTTTGGAGCAGGGACAGAGAATTTGGTCAGGGTGATGACTCTAAGGTGGAACATGAAGCACCTAGAGTAATGGAGACCAGAGAACGCCCCCCAGACCTTCACCCTCTTTTTTCACCTACTTTTGTCCCAAGTGGAAGTGAAGCTTAATGACAAAATCAAGATCTCTGGAGGTGGCCTGAAGGAAACTTACAAGGCAGTCTCTTTCCATCTGCACTGGTCGAACTCTTTGGATGAGGGCTCTGAACACACTATCAATGGAAGGTCCTATGCCATGGAGGTGAGGGGTTCATCCTTCCTAGGTTTGGAGAGCCACAATCCCCTCCCAACCTGGGGTAGGGCCTGGGGTCTCTGGGATTGGCTTAGATCATAGAATGATAAAACATGAAAGCTGGAAGTGATCTTAGGGATCCCCTTTCTTTTAGATATATGAGAAAATCAAGATCCAGAGAGGAGAAGTGACTTGCCCAGAGTCACATGGTTAAGTAGCAGCAGAGCAAGGATTAGGACCCAGATATCAGAGCTCTTTGCCCCTACTTCTTTTCCAGTCTTCCCTTTGGCACCACAATGAAAATCCTCTCACCCCACTCCACACAAGCTTGTGTGAAACTCCTCATCTCCCTGCCTTGATCTCCATACATCTTACTCATGGCACAGTAGAAAGAACACTAGATTTGGTGTCAAAGGACCTGGGTTCAAATCCTACCTATCACTGCCTATGTGACCTTGAGCAAGTCATTTCACTTCTCTAGGTTTCCTCATTTCTAAAATGAGAGTGCACATCACCCCAAGAAGACATTGGTCTTCTTCAAAAATGAAGGATGAACAATAACAAAATGAGAGAGTTCGACTAGGTGGCCTCTAATCTCCCTCCGAAATCTAAATCTAGGATCTTAATATTTCCTAACTTACTTCATCTCTCTGGGCTTCCATTTCCTTATCAGTTTCCTCTAAACCTTATCATCCTCAGCCCAAAACTCTGAGACCACTAAGGCCTGAGGAAAGGGCCCTGGGGGAGACCTAGACATAGGGGGTACCCATTCTAACCCTTCTCTCCTATTTTTTTGCCCCAGATGCACATTGTCCATATCAAGAACAAGTATGGTGATTTGTCAGAAGCACTCCGTGGGAATAGCAATGATGAAATCGCTGTACTGGGATTTCTAATAAAGGTTAGAACCTCCTCTCCATTCTCCTGTCCTCTTCCCAGCCTCATCTACCTGTCAGAGTCTGCCTTTCCCCTTTTCCACTCTCCCCCTCCAACCACTAGAGAACTAGGAATTGCAGCAATGGAGGAAGAGAGGGACTATCTATATGTCTTTTCCTCCCTCAGACACTCTCCCTCAATCTCTCTTGATCTCTCACTCAGTTCCCCTGTAGGTGTATTTGCCTCTCTCCTCTCCATGTCCTACAGGCATGGCCGGCGGGGGGGGAGACAGAGGAAAGAAAGGTCAAGCCCAAGACAGAGGACAGGGAGACCTTCTTCCTGCTAATAAATCAGAACACCATGCAGCATCTCATTCACTCATCAGTCAAACAAGAGGCAACCTGAGACTGAGCCTAGGAAACTGAACAGAAAGATTCTCCCATCCTTCCCTTTAATAACCCCCATACCCTCCCACCCCCCCACCCTCAGCCTGTCTGAACAAGATGGTTGTCTTTTCAGCCTTCACTTCAAAACCATTCTGGCTTCATGAGTCTGGTGGAGGGCCTGAGCAGAGTCCCGTACCAGAGTGAGTGTTATGCCCTAGCTAGGGACCTGGGTAGAAAGAGGATTGATGGTGGGAGGAGGAGCCTGGGGGAGGTTAAGTGTGTGTTGGGACTGGGGGAGGGTAGAAGTGAAAGAACCAGATGGGAGAAGCCAAGAAGCAGGACCCTGAAGTTTGAGCTACCCTGTCTCTAAGTTGCTAAAAAAAAAATGGTTGGTCAAAGGAGCTTTAGGAAAGAATGTTTTTGATAATCTGTGATTAAGGTAAAAGGTTAAGGTTGAGGGAGAGTATTGGGGATGAGAGGCTCAGAGATTGGGGTGTAGGGCTCCTCTATCTGTAGTCATCAGGAGCAGGACTGTGGTAGAGGAGAATTACCCTTAGGAAGAGTGATGGGCAAGACTAAAAGAATAGTTCTAGGGGCTGGAAGGGAAAGATCACAAGGCAATGTGTTTGTATATGTGGTTTGGGTAATTCTGAGGGAAGCAGAGACTCTTCTCCCAAACCTCATACTAACAAGTCCTTTGTTTTTTTGTCTCCCTTAGTCTATGATACCTCCCTAGAGAAATTCAGCCTTTTTGACCTTATCCCAAAAGTTAATCTTTTGAAAAATTACTACCGATACTGGGGCTCCCTCACTACTCCTGATTGCCAAGAGAAGGTCATCTGGACTCTGTTTCATGAGCCTATCCATCTCCATCAAAATCAGGTAATAATTTGGGGATCTTCAGGCTTAGACTAGGTCTCCAAGGAGGCTGTGGGGCTAAATAGGAGACCCAAGGCAAGGAAGGAATGGAATCAACATGCTGGTCAATTGATTAGCTTTTGTTGTGTGCCTAACTCTGCCCAGCCCCGTGTTATGTGCTTTAGGGATACACAAGGATATAGCAGTCCTTGCCTTCAAAGAATTTGCAGTCTAGTTAGGCAAACCAAACTACAACATATAGAAGTCAGAGAACACTATAAACAGTCCATGGGATTTAGAGCTGGAAGGGTCCTTTACAAACGGTGAGTATAATAAGCACCTGATTTTTTCGTTGACAGCATTTGGCCTCTGCTGGATTTAGGTTGAGTATCTGTCATCCGAGGGTTAGTCTAGTTAAGAAAGGTTCAGCATGCATGGAAGGCTGGACACCAAATGATCATTTTGGGGCCTCTCTAGTCAGGCTAATAATATCTAGCCAGTCCCCAACAAGAGAAGCAATAACATGTCCCCGTACCTTGACTCTCCTACCATAGCTACCCTCTTCCAACCATGCTAAAAAGCTGAATTATGTCCACACAGTCTCAATTGGGTTATGCCCAGGACCCTTTGAGTCACTTTCTGTCTATAAAGACAATAGAAATTATTTATGTGGGGCGGCTAGCCCTGGAGTCAGGAGGACCTGAATTCAAATGTGGCCTCAGACACTTAAAAAAACTAGCCTGTGACCTTGGGCAAGTCACTTAACCCCAATTGCCCTACAAGGGAAAAAAAAAAAGAAATTATTTATGTAACACAGAGGAAGAGTGGAGGGATGGAGGAGAGAGGGTTGAATTCTTTCTGAATGGGGCAAACTAAAAGAACAGGAAGAAGGTAATTCACCCCAGGTTGACCATCACTTTTACTTTCACCCACCCATCTTAATTAGGCAAGAGTCAGGGTCAAGAGGTCATCAATAAATGGATATAAAGACCTCAGCCAAAGAAATTAGGGCTCTAAAGTTTGAAGAGGGATCAATCAACAGACATTTATGAAACCCCAACTCTGAGTCAGGCACCCTCCCAGGCTGTAGAATTACAAAGACAAAAAAGAAATAGCCTCTTTTCCTCAAGGACCTTGCATTCTGTTGGGTGAAAGAGAATATATGTGTGCAAATATACATATATATGCAAAACAAATAGATAACTACAAGATAACCTGGGGCAGACACTTGAAGTTGGGGCATTGGTTAGGAAAGGCTTTTCATAGAAGACGATGCTTGAGCTGGGAAGGATAGTAAAGTCACTAGAATTTCTGGTCCTTTACAGATCTTCGAATTCTCCAGGAAGCTGTACTATAATATGGAGGATGAGAAACCATCAATGGCCATCATAGACAACTTCCGGAAAACACAGCCAATAGGGAACCGTGAGGTCTTTACCTCTGGGGTGGGAATACTATTGTCCCAAGCCTGGCCTGTGCTTCTGGCCCCTCTGCTGACCTACCTCCTGCCTGTCTTCCTCTACTGAGAGGCCTTGAACTTGAGTCCTCTGATCCCTAGACATTTCACCTGCTGGACTCTGGGTTTTCACAAATATACTGTATATATATATATATATTTTTTTTTTAGATAAACATTTCCTCAGCACCTTACTGCTGCCCTTGATTGCCACTGTTCCCTGTTACAAGTATGACATGGCTTGTCTTAATAATGCTCCCCATTGCCCAACTCAAACCTGCCCCAGCCCTTGCCTTGTTGGAGGGGATGAACTTCAGCTAGAGCTTCTTACACCCCAGGCCACCATGGATCCCAATCCATATTGTGAAAGACTAATGTTTATTTTTGATGGTCTTCCTCTTACCTGCCCTGTCAGCCTATCATTGCCCAGCCTCCACCCTGGGCTGCCTGGTCCAGTCTGCCCATTTCTAAGCTAAGTAACAATCTAACTGAAGTGTTAGCTGATATGATCCTAAGATATCCCTTTTGAGGATAGCTCTACTTTATCAAGGTCCCTGTGACACCATAAAAAGCATCAAGACCCGTGGGGGGCGGCTAGGTGGCGCAGTGAATAAAGCGCCGGCCCCAGAGTCAGGAGGACCCGAGTTCGGGGTTCGGTTTGGCCTCAGACATTTAACACCCACACAAAAAAACTAGTCATGTAACCTTGGCCAAGTTACTTAATCCCAATTGCCCTCCAAAAGGCAAAAAAAAAGGCATCAAGACCTAGAGAAATTGATAGAAAAAATTAGGAAATTTCACTAGCCAGGGAATCTCCATGATCTAACTAAATGAAACATCTAGTCAATGAATCCCAATCAAACTCAAGAAATCAAACTCAGTCCCTTAACTACCCTGTACTGGGCACTGTCCTCAGTGCTGGTGATACAAAACCAAACTTGTTATAGGATATGTTACCAATGAGAAGGCTGCTCTCAAATATAGAAGATGTCATGGGGACAATGCCACTCCCACAATGGTACCCCTCCTCCCTCCCCCTCCCCACTTTCGAGGACCCTAGTATGGTAGAGTTGGAATAGACCCTAGTCTATTGTAGTCCTGAGGTGGCTAGGTGGTGCAGTGAATAGAGCACCAATCCTGGAATCAGGAGGATCTGACTTCAAATCCAGCCCCAGACACTTAGCATAAAACTAGCCATGTGATCTTGGGCAAGTCACTTAACCCCAATTGCCCTGCCTTCCCCCCTCCAAAAAATGAAAAAAAAAAAAGAAAATTGTAGTCCAACCCTATCTTTTATAGGGGGAGAGATTGAAGTCCACAGGAAAATTAACTTACCCAAGGTCACATAACTGGTTAGAGGCAGAGTTTCGACCATAACTCAGATCTCCTAACTTTCAGCAGCAATGCATCCTGTACCATGATAAGAAAGGGAAAGGCAGAGAGAGGAGAGGAACAATAACTCACTCATAATAGCTAATACATCAATTTAAGTTTTACAAAGCACCTCCTTTTGAGAATCACAATGAATCAGTAAGGTGGGTATTGTTATTTTCATCCTCATATTACAAATGAGGAAATTGAGACTTTGAGGTTAAGTGACTGGTCCAGGGTCACACAGGTATCTAAGATTGGCTTTGAATTCAGATCACCCTGATTTTAAGTCTAGCATCTTAGCCACTGTATGCCACCTAGCTTGCTGTCAACAACACAACCATACTTTTTATGGGTAATAGGGAATTGTCCCCCAAAAATCCTCTGAATGAAGCTGTGAGTGATCATTTTTCTCTTTCCAGGGACCCTGTGGTGTCTGTTCTTTCCTTCTCTGTCAGTGGGAAGAAAGACTCATGGGGTGAGGGGTGGGGGTGGTGAAAAGGTTTGGAATGGAGAGTCACAGGATGTAAGTCAACAGGTCAGACAGATAAAGAAAAAGAGGTGAGTCTGGGGAAGCAAAATTCCTAGAGAGATGTGGGAAACCAAGGCCACCCAGGGACCCCTGCCCTTCTGTGGCAGAGTCAGATAGTGGTAGAGAGGAGCCCTGGCAGTTAAAGTTAGGTGAAAAGATAGATAACAGATTACTTACCCAGAAGTTGACAATCATAAACGAGACGGGATTACAGTATGGTGGAAAACTGAGTCAACTTTATTCAGCTAAGAGTCCAGTTTATATAGTGTAAAACTGCATGGTCATCATAAGCCACTGTCTTTGGGATTACACCATTCGCCTCGTACGTGTCCCCTGTACTCTATCCTTGTTATCAGGGTACGAGTACCAGGCAGGATGTTCCAAACCTCCCTAAACCTCCCTAGAACAGGATGGAGTGGTCCCAAGGCTTCTAGTTAATACGTTGCTATATTATGCTGGTTTCCCCTGAGAACACTGCAAGCGTCCATGTTCCCAGGCAGGGAGCACGTACCACTCTTCTCATGGGGATGTGAACCCCATGCCTGTGAGCCTTCCTAGGGGATGGGGAACCGATCCAAGCCGGTTTAGCAGAGTCTTATGCTGAGAGGGGTTATTCAGCCATCAGGGTCAGAGCCCCACTGGCCGTGGTCCTCAACAGAGAGAGAAAGGAAGAAGAAGATGAAAAATAAAAGATAGAGAAACTGCCCTTCCCAAACCTGCCTGGATTTCCTCAGGCTACAGGTGCACCTTCTCCTCTTTGGCTTTTCTCTTTCTGCTTCAGCTTTCTGACCCCCTCCATACTTGGAACATCCCTGGGAGAGTGCCTGAGGGAACATGGGAAGGGAAGGGCTCTTATTTGGAGCCCAGGCCGTGGGAGCCTGTCTGTTCTGGCCTTCAAATGGCCTTGGGGTAGGGGTCAGAGGGGGAGTGAGAGATGAAGATTTGGGCTACACATATTACACCTGAAATCCTTAGTTCAGGGGACTACAAGTGAAGAAAGAACTTGGCAACCTTGGGTGGGTTCTAGGTGACCAGAACAGGGAGGACCAGGACTGGAGATGGAGTCATTTAAGAAACAGTTGTAAGAGTTGTCAAGAGAAGAGAAGATGTAGGGGAAGAGAGAGAAGGGTCTTCAAATATCATATGTATTTACTGTCAACCTTTAGAAAAGGTTTGGTTAAAGGAGACAAATAGTGGTATACAGCTACAGAATTTATTCCTTATTCCCTTAAGCCTAGGGATACTAAAGTCCTGACTGACGAACAAAAGGATGAGAGAGCTTAAGTACATTTTAGGACCATCCCAATTAGGGTGTTTGAAACACAAACATTTATGATCCCCATAATGGTTTAAACATTGTATGAGAAAGGAATTTCTTAACTGAATAAACAATAAATACAGAAAAACAAGAAAGCTGGCAAAGTGTCAATTGAAATTACGATTCAGAACATCTGTGTTTCCTTTACCATTAACATTTCATAACAAGGTATATGTTCAGAAAATCTTAAGATAAGAAAACGTCCCATTTCTCAAGTTAATGCCGTGAGTTGAGGGTCTCGTCCTGAAGGGCCATAAAGTAGGTCTCTTTTGGTTTGTTGACATAAGAAGAGGTATTCTCTGGGCGCACTCAGAAAGCAAAACAAAGGTAGGTCTATTTGTAATTTAAGATCCTACTCCCAGCCTTATCTGGTCTCTGGAATGGCTGAGATAGAAAGAGAGCCTCTTTTGTAAAATGAGGCATAGCAGTCTGTTTGATTTATTCAAACTTTGGCCAAATATGATATTAAATGATTATCAGTATATATACAAATCGAACAAGTGTCTAAGGCTGGCTTTGAACTCAGATCACCCTTATTTTAAGTCCAGCATCATAGCCACTATATGGCACAACCATAACTTTTATGGGTAACAGGGAATTGTCCCCCAAAAAACCCCTGAAGGGAGCATGTGAGTGATCCTTTTTCTCTTTCCAGGGACCATATAGTGTCTGTTCTTTCCTTCTCTGTCAATGGAAAGAAAGACTTGTGGGGTGAGGGGTGGGGCTGGTGAAGAGGCTTGGAATAGAAAGTCACAAGATGTAAATCAACAGGTTAGACAGATAAAGAGAAAGAGGTGAGTCTGGGGAAGCAAAATGTCTAGAGAGAGAGAAAGGAAGAAGAATATAATTTGATATTGTTTCAGACATGTAAGGGGAACTACCTGTTTGATTCTGAAGGGTCATGGGTGAGGTGGGGTGATGGGAGACCCTGATAGGGAGGCAGGTTTTGGTTTAAGATAAAGAAATTTCTAACATTTATGGTAATAATAATAACAGCTAAACGTTTCTGTGCTAAGCACTTTACCATTATATCTCATCTGATACAACCAATTTTAGAAATAGATGCTATTATTATCCCCTTTTTTACAGATGAGGAAACTGAGGCACACAGGGGTTGAGGCTTGCCCAAGGTCACATAGCTAGTAAGTATCTGAGGTCACATTTGAATTTGAGTCTTCCTGACTCCACTCCTAGTGTTAACTGCTACACTGGATTTTAAGTTACGGCGTCTGGGTTTCAATCCCTGTTCTGCCTTTTATTAGCTGTGCAACTTTGAGTAAATTACTTAGTCAAAAAGCATTTATTAATAGTTTAGTATGTACCAAGTACTGTGTTAAGAGAGGAACAAGCAGCCCCTGCCCTCAAGGAGCTCACATTCTAATGGGAGACAACACACAAACTGTGTCCATATAAAACATATACAAAATACATGAAAGGTAATCTCAGAGGGCAGCCTCAGGCTCCTCTTCTGTAAAATTAGAGGGCTGAACCAGATGATCTCTAAGGCTCTAAATGTATGTCTCTATAAACAAATTTTTTCTTTTTATAAAATTTTGTTTTTATTCTGAACCTAACAAACAACAAATAAAACATGCATTTGCATATACATAGTACAGAATCAGAGGATTGTATATGAAACTGCAGGTCTCTTCCATAGAGCTTGCTTGAAAAAAAAAAGTATATTGTAAGATAAACCTGTGTAGCTTTCAAAGCTGTCCTGTTTGTTTGGTCTCCCCTCTAGTCTTCCTTCTTTTTCTCTGCATTTTTTTAAGTGCCTCAATGGCCCTTTTTTCCTTTTCTTTCAGTTCTTCTCTTTTCTTTTCTTTTTGTTACATTATTCCAATTCTCATCCCAACCCCCACCCCTAAAATCTTTTTCACTCCCACATTGAAAAAAAAAAAAGAAAGAAAAACAAACAGGTTTCCCTTCCAAAAGGTAGTAATGGCCACTTTGAAGCAGATTGAATGATGACCTTTCAGGAATGTGGAGAGGTTCTGCATTTGATAGAAGCATACCAATTGTCTGGTATACTCTTTTACAGCTTGAGTTAATGTGGTCTTGCAAACATTTGAGAGATCCTGAAGGGTTCCCCTACCCCACCCCACCCCCATCACCATGGGGAACCTGATAGCAAGAAGAATTTAAGTTAGATGATCTTTAAGGACTTTTCTAGCAGCAGTGGAGTCTGTTTATCTCCTTCCCAAATGCCTTGGTTTCTCTAGTTCAGCCCCAGCAGGAACTCACAAGCTGACCTTTCCTTGCTGACTTTAACATCTACACTTGGCGTGACTACCAATAAATATCCATGGGAACAGCTCCCTACCTCCACACCCTGCCCCCCTTCTTCACACATACACAATCTCTAGTCACCACTGACCTGACCACATGTCCTGAGCTCCCAGCGACCAGCCTAGTTTCCATAACAGCGGCAGTAGTGAGGGAGGGCCTGGGGGCTTGAACATTTGACTCAAATTCTCCCTTAGGCTTCGGTTCCAGCCTGTGAGGGATAGTGGAATGGTTATGGTTGGGATGTAGTGTACCTGTGCGTGTGTGTGTGTTGGAGGTGGTGGTGACACCCAGGACGATACCAGGGGCCTAGAGACCCTCAGACCTGGGCACCTGGGAAGTCAGAGAGATCTTTTCCTTTGGGGGATGAATAGATCCTCTGCCTCCCATTTCCTAATGGAATGTGTTAGTTCTAGGGCTGGATTTGTGGTGGGAAAATTTGGGTTCAAATTCTGACCCTGTCACTTAGTAACTATATGACCTTGGACAAGTCACAACCTTTCTGGGTCTCAGTTTCCTCCTCTATAAAATAAAAGGGTTGGGTTGGATGACCACTAGGGTTCCTTCTAGAGATACTCTCATTTCAGAGGTACAAAGAAGGTGAACCCTATTTTCCAAAGCAAAACATTCCTCCTTTTCCCTGGAATACCCTATCCCAACAGGTTGTCTTTCAACAAAACAATTCAGGTGCTCAAGACTCTCAGAAATCTTTGGAGGGGGCATCCTTAGCACCCTTGACTTCAATATGAACTCAGTTAATATAGTAAGCCCCATCAAGAAGAAGAGGTCAAGATACCAGCACAATATCTCTGGGACCAATTGGAACAAAAGCAGAATTAACCAAGAGATCCATACCGCTCCTCCCAAGCCATTCCCCCCTCACCAGGTCCCTCCTCACCTCCAGAGGGTGACCCTCCAATAATAACTTGCAGAATTAGCCCTGAGTTTCCCATCACACCTCTGTGTGGGGCCGGGCCAGTCCAGGGGCTAGAATGAGCACAGCTTGTCCAGTGACAGGGAACAAACCGGCCAACCTCTATTCCGGCGCACATGGGAAAATCAAGGAGGGAGGTGGGGGGTGGAGGGGTTGGGAGGGGAGGGGAGGAGAGGCGTGTTGGGCAGGAAGGTAATAACTGGTGCCAGCTGGCTCACTGACTCTCACCCAAGGTCGTTGGAGGAGATACCAGAGGAGGGGGGACAGGGACCCATGGGCTCCTATCTCCCAGCCTAGGGGTTCTCAGGAGAGGTCTGGGCTTGCTAGTTCTACTTCCAGTGGGGAATTCCAGCTGTCAGAAATAAGAGACAAATGTCTTCCCCCAGGGGATCCTGGAATGACCACCCCAGCTGGTGTGTGGCTCTTTCAAGCTTTTGTTCCCAGTTAGCCCAAGTGGAGGAGAATCTTTTTCATTTTGAAAAATACCCTTTTCCCCATCAAAGAGGTTAAACCACCTAAGCCTCCCTCCCTAGTAGGAGAGATTACACATATTCCTTGGCAGCACTGTCTGTTCTAATGCCTCCCAGTTCTCCTTCTCAGAAAGGATCAACTGAGTCCTGTCTCAGTCCTGACTTTCTTCCTCTCAGTAAGGATGTGTCCATGTGTGAGGCTAACTTTCTCCATGTACCAAGCCCTGAGTCCTGGAGATGCTGGCAAACCAAAGGCCAATGCTCAGGCCTGCTACCTAGGGTTTGCCATTTCATTCTACTCGTTTTTATTTTCCATGAAGTTTAAATAGTAGTGGGTCAATATTATTGCTCTTTTGTGTTTGATGACCCATGGCTAAGGGGGAAATAATTGATTTTTGTGATAGAAGCTTGTTTCCTGTAGACCCACAGAAGGCATCTTTGAGGAAGCTACAGTAGTCAATCAATTAAACAAACATTTATTAAGTGTCTACTATGCAACAGGCACTGGACTACAGTTCTATGGGAATGTTATTTTATATCTCAGTTCATCCACTGTCATGATTACCACCATGCTTCATTTTTCACTTTGTTCCATTTGCTATTAATCATCAACATAATAATAACAGAAACACATATAGTTTTAAGATTTACAAAGTACATAAATACCTCATTTCACAACAGCCTTGTACAGTAAGTGCTATTATCATCTCCATTTAAATTTTTTTATTTTGTTAAATATTTCCCAATTATATGTAAAAAATTTCTAACACTCATTTTTTTATATTTTGAGTTCCAAATTCTCTCCATCCCTCCCAACTCTCATTCACCCCTTGAGAGGTCAAGTAATATGATATCAATTATATAAGTATCACCTCCATTTTACAAAGAGAGAAACAAGGTTGGGAAAGATAAAGTGACTTGCCCACAGACAAACAACTAGTCAACTTCTGAGGGAGGACTCATTCCGTTCTCTATTATCCAATCTGTTATCCACTCTGCTTCCTCAGTTATCTTGTCCTTCTTTCAAAGTACATGCTTTCCCCACAATCATCTTTCTGTAGCAAATACACAAAATTCAGATCCAGAAATTCACAGGAACCATGGCAACCCAGAGTCAGGACCAAGCAAAGTCATGTCTTTAGGACCATCACCTGGTTTCTCAAAGGCTCAGGACATAAGTTAATTTCCTCATCGTTTCCATTCTCGGGGTATTTTTTTGGATCTCCTTTTGGCCTTGAGAGAGTGAGTACAGAGGGATTTAACATGTGTAACTGGGCTTTCACTTACACCTGGTACATTTTACATGCAGCTGTGTACTGGGAGATTTGACTTAGAATTACTGGGGAGAATACTGAATGAAAGGCAACCAGAGGACCTACATAAGGGGCAGAAATGGTTCTAGAGGTAGTTCCAAAATTCTTCAGAAGAAACACATTGGAAAGCCCTTGGAAGCTGCAGACATGTAGGAGAAGCTTGTTCCTTAACACATTTTTAGCTTGTCTCCCTAGATACTTCAGGAAATTTCCGAGATTTGAACTCAGCTATCTCACAGCTACAGAGCTCACTCACTCTATTCATCTTCTAGTATATCTTTTTCCTCTTTTCTTCCTTCCTTGCTTCTTTTCTTCCTTCCTTCCTTTCTTCCTTTCTTTCTTTCTTTCACAATTTTTAATTTTATTTTTTCTCAATTATATATAAACAAAGTTTTTTAAATTATTTTTTTAAATGTTTCAGTTCCAAATTTTCTCCCTCTTTTCATCCCTTCCATCCTCCTTGAGAAGGCAAGCAATTTGATACAGATTATATATGTAGAGTCATGCAGAACATTTTCACGTTAGTCATGTTGCAAAAGAAAATACAGGCCAACCCCCTCCCAAGAATAATAAAGAAAACTTTAAAAAATATGCTTCAATCTGCACTTAGACTCCATTACTTCTTTCTCTAGGGGTAGATAGCATTTTTTTTTTCATCATAAATCCTTCAGAATTATCTTGGATCATTGTATTGCTGAAAATAGCTAAGTCATTCACAGTTGACCATCATATAATATTGCTGTTACTATGTACAATCTTCTCCTGGTTTTATTTATTTCACTATGTATCAGTTCATGGAAGTCCTCCCAGGTTTTTCTGAAAGCATCCTGCTCAGCATATCTTATAGCACAATAGTATTCCATGACAATCTTATACTATAATTTGTTGAGTCATTCCCCAATTGATGGAAGTTCCCTTAATTTCCAGTTCTTTGCCACCATAAAAGATCTGATGTAAAATATTTTTATTGCTGTGTCAAAGGGTAGGCACAGATTTCTAGCTCTTTGAACTTAGTTCCAAATTGCTCTCCAGAATGGTTGGATCAGTTCACAACTCCACCAACAATGCATTTGTTGTTTAGTTGTTTTTCAGTTGTGTCTGAATCTTCATGACCTCATTTGGGGTTTTCTTTGCAAAGATACTATTTCCTGCTCCAGCTCATTTTACAGAAAAGGAAACTGAGGCAAACATAGTTAAGTGACTTGTCTAGGGACACACTAGTGTCTGATGTTAGATTTGAACTCAGGTCTTCCTGACTTCAGGTCCAGCATTCTATCCACTATGCCATCTAGCTACCAAACAGTGCATTAGAGTCCCAATTTTTCCACACTCCCTCCAATATTTGTCATTTTCTTTTTCCGTCATATTAGCCAATCTGATAAGTGTAAGGTGGAACCTCAAGAGTTGTTTTAATTTGCATTTCTCTAATTAATTGTGATTTAGATCATTTTTTCATATAATAGATAACTTTGGTTTCTTCTAAAAACTGTTTGTTCACATCTGAACATTTATCAATTGAGAGGTAACTTGTTTCCTTAAAAAATTGGCTCAATTTTCTATATACTTAGGAAATGAGGCCTTTATCAGAGAGATTTGCTATAAAAAGTAATTTCCCAATTTCTTGCTTTCCTTCTAATCTTGGCTACATTGGTTTTGTTTGTACAAAACCTTTTTAATTTGATGTGATCAAAATGATCTATTTTACATCCTTTAACGTTCTCTATCTCTTGTTTGGTCATAAATTCTTCTCTTATCCATATATCTGACATGTAAAATATTCCATTTTCCTCTTATTTGTTTGTGATATCACCCTTTACATCTCAGTCATGTTCCCGTTTTTACCTTATCTTGGCATATGATGTAAGATATTGGTTTATATCTAGTTTCTGCCAAACTGCTTTCTGCTTTTCCCCGCAATTTTCATCAAATAGTGATTTCTCATCCCCAAATCTTGGATCTTTGGATTTGTCAAACACTACTATGATCATTTACTACTAGATTACTACGGTCATTTACTACTCTGGAATTTAGGATATTGTATACCTGATCTATTCCACTGATCTACCATTCTGTTTCTTAGCCAGCACCAGATTGTTTTGATAATTTGTTATTGTTGTTCAGTCATGTCCAACTCTTTGTGACCCCATGTGGGGTTTTCTTGGCAAAGATACTGGAGTGGTTTGCCATTTCCTTCTCCAGCTCATTTTACAGATGAGGAAACTGAGGCAAACAGGGTAAGTGACTTGCCAGATTTGAATTCAAGTCTTCCTGACTGCAGGCCTGTACCACCTAGCTTCCATATTGATGATTTTTGATGATTACTGATTTATAATAAAGTTTTAGATCTTGTAATGGTCCTAATAATGATAAAGTTCTTAGGAGTTACAATTATCTTCTCATATAGGAATGTGAATGTCTTACACTTATTGATTCCCTCATGATTTCTCTTTCATTTATAGTCTTTTATGCTTCTCTTGAGTCTTATGTTTGAAAGTCAAATTTTTCTACTCAGCTCTGGTCTTTTCATCAGCAATGCTTGAAAGTCTTTTATTTCATTAAATATTCATTTTTTCCTCTGACAAATTATGCTTAGTTTTGCTGGATAGGTTATCTTGGTTATAATTCTAGCTCCTTTTCTTTCCAAATATCATATTCCAAGCCCATTGATCCTTTAATGTAGAAGCTGCTAAATCTTGTGTTATCCTGGCTGTGGCTCCAAGATATTTGAATTGTTTCTTTCTAGCTGCTTGCAATATTTTCTCCTTGACATGAGAGCTCTGCAATTTGGCTATAATATTTCTGGGAGTTTTCATTTCGGCGTCTCTTTCAAAAGGTGATCAGTGGATTCTTTCAGTTCCTATTTTACTTTCTGGTTTTAGGATTTCAGGACAATTTTCCTTGATAATTTTTAAAAATATGATGTTTAGGCTCTTTTATTGATCATCGTTTTCAGGTAGTCCAATAATTCTTAAATTATCTCTCCTTGATCTGTTTTTTAGGTCAATTATCTTTCTAATGAGATATTTCACATTTTCTTCTATTTTTTCATTCTTTTTATTTTGCTTTATTGTCTTGGTGTCTGGGGAAGCCATTGTCTACCATTTGCCCAATTCTAATTTTTAAGGAGTTCTTCAGTGAATTTTTGTACCTCTTTTTTCATTTGGCCAATTCTGCTTTTTAAGGCATTCTTCTCTTCAGTGGATTTTTGTACCTCTTTTACCACACCGTTGACTTTCTTTTCATAATTTTCATGCATCACTCTAATTTCTTTTCCCAATTTTTCCTTTATCTCTCTTATTTTATTTTTTTTTCATTTTTTGGAGGGGGGAAGGCAGAGCAATTGGGGTTAAATGACTTGCCCAAGGTCACACAGCTAGTAAGTGTTAAGTGTCTGATGCCAGATTTGAACTCAGGTCCTCCAGGGCCAGTGCTCTGTTCACTGCACCACCTAGCTGCCCCTCTTATTTGATTTTTTTAAATCTTTTTTGAGCTATTCTAAGAGTTCTGGTTGAACTTGTATACATTTCAAATTTTTCTTTAGGGCTTTGCTTGTAACTGATTTGAAATCATTGTCTTCTAGGTTTGTGTCTTGATCTTCCCTGTCACCATATTAATTTGTTATGGTCAGGTTATGTTTTTGTTTGTTTGCTCATTTTCTAGCCTATTTCTTAACTTTTAATTTTGTGTTAAAGCTAGGCTCTGCTCCTGGGGTGGAAGGTATACTGTCCTAACCTCAGGCCTTTCTTGCTGTTGTCTTCAGATCTAGCTCTGGAGGTCTGTAGGTTTTTGGTTCTTCTAAGGGGGTATGCTCTAGGGAGAAGTGTAGTCACTGCTCTCCTTGCCTGTACTCTGGCCTTTACCCAGGAAGGGGACTTTGTTCCCCGGTAGCCATTCCTCCAGACCCTGAGGCTGTGACCAGGTCTGTTGCTCTCCTACAGTAGCAATTGCTAGTTCTTCCCTCAGTCTTAGAAATCAGACAGGGGCCATCTCCCCTGTGAATGTCCACAAGCACTCTTCTCCATCCTGGAACCTCGACCAGGGTCTTTGTTCTCCTGATAACAGAACTACTATTGCTCCTTTTGGCCCTAGGCCTTTGGCTGGGAATTGTGCATGGGCAATACAACAGGGCCTTGAACCTGTCCCTAGCAAAGGGTCCCTTGTGATCTCCTGACAACCAGTTATTTACCTTCCCTACCTCCCTCACTACTACCACCCGTGCAATGGGCTGAGGGTTCCCAAAGTTGCTACTGCTAATGCTAATGCAGCCACTTCCAAGGTCCCCTGCTGGTTTGCAGGGGGAGAGTCTGTGCTGTGAGGTCTTCCCTTTGCTTTACCACCACCCTGGGGAGATAGACCTTTCCTGCTGACCTACTGACTTGTCTTGGGTTACAAAATTGTTTCCCTAACTTTTTGTTGGTTCTGCCACTCCAGAATTTGATTTGAGGCATTATTTTAGAGCTATTTGGAGGGGAATTTGGAAGAGCTCAACTGAGAGCTTCTCTACTCCACCATCTTGGCTCCTTGCTTTATCAAACATGCTTTCTTTCAAAAAGGCTTCATTTTCCTCTCTAGCATTCCTTGATCTTAGTTCTACCTTTCTGAGGCCAAGCAGAAATCAGAACCATTCCAACCTGTTGTCCCTAGTTTAGTAGTATCAATTATAGCTCACAGTTCTATAATACCTTTCAGTCTCAATGTTAAACCTGTCTCTTCACTCTCTTCAAGGCCAAAGTCAGGGGCAAACTGCCTGGGAATGTGATGAGACTCCTCTGCTTCCCTTTCCTTAGTAGCTGTCCTAAACTTCTTTTCCCCACTCCCCTTCTGGACCACTTCCCCTCCTTCTCTCTCAGCAGAGAACCTCTCCTAGTTTACTAAGAATAAAGGCCAGCCATCAAGCTCTCTATTCTTCTACTCCATATCTCACAGCCCCTCTTAGGCACCTCTTTCTCTGATAAATAAGTGGGTCTCCTTGCAAAGGTCAAATGTAGAATCATAGCTCTAGGTCATCTGGTCCAAATCCCTCTTTTTTCAGATCAAGAGCTGATGCTAGAAAGGTCAAGTGACTTCCCTGTGTTCACACAGATAAAAAGTGGCAGAGGGAGGATTCAAATTCAGGACCCTGAATCCAAATACACTCTCTCCACTGAAGCAGGATGGTGTTCTTGTGCTCTTGGTTTTGAGAGAGAAAAGCTCTGTACTTTGTATTTTAGCCAAAGTCTGTCAGGGAGAACTTATTAATATTTACAAGCATTTCTTCATGGAGAACAGTCCAAATGGGCAGAGTTCCATCCCTCTTCATTGGAATTTTCTCTGATCCAAGTAATATCAGCTTAGATTTTATAGTACTCAAGGAAACAAAAGCTGAAAATTCCACAAGATAAAATACAGGGTTTAGAATTAATGTTTATTTTTTAAAATTTCTTTTTGCTTATAGCTAATATGTAATATGAATATAGGAACACCATTAGAGAAATATCTTCCTGAAATCAATCACTCATCATGAATCCCTCCCTCTCTTTCAACCTGGTCAAAGGTGGACAAAGAAATATTCCTCTTAGGGCAGCTAGGTGGTACAGTGAATAGAGCACCACTCCTGAAGTCAGAAGGACCTGAGTTCAAATTCGGCCTCAGACACTTAACAGTAGCTATGCAACCTTGGGCCGGTCACTTAACCCCTATTGCCTTGCCTTCTCCCCTCAAAAAAGAGAGAGAGAAAAATATTCATCTTAACTGGATTCATCAAACAATATTTCCACTGTTAGTCTTGTCACAAAGCAGAAGTCTCTCTCTAATCTTAGTTTTAGAGAATAGTAAAGCAGTCACTACTTAGACTTTTTCTATCTTTCTAGTCTTCTGACGTCCCTTTACAATCCCTCCATTGCACTATGTAAACTAGGGACACTGACCTTCTTGGTATTCCTTCCACATACCAACCCATCTCCTAACCTTTGTACTATACTCCATGTCTGGAGTGTTTTCCCTTTTGACTTCCTTTAGAGTCAGGTCTAATCCCATTTTTCCAGTGCTTAACTCCCCTCCCCTACTATTTGTACATTCCCTCTGAGATTCCTTTCCATTTACACTATGTATTTCTCATATGTGCATAGTTGTTCAGAGGCAGCTAGATGGTGCAGTGGTTAGTGCAGTCCTGGAGTCTGGAGGACCTTGAGTTCAAATCCAGTCTCAGAGATTTACTAGCTGCATGACTCTGGGCAAGTCACTTAATCCTCTTGGCCCCAGTTTCGTCATCTGTAAAATCAACTGGAAAAGGAATTGGCAAACCACTCCATTATCTTTGCCAAGAAAACCCCAAAAGGACTTATGAACAGTCGGACACTGCTGAAAACAATTGAACATCACCACACACATAGTTGTTTGCATATCTTCCCCATTAGAATGTAAGCTCCTTGAGGGAGCTATTCTTTGTATTCTTAGAGCTCAGCATAGTACCTGGGACATAGTAAACCCTTACTAAATTCTCATTGACTGACTGATTTAATTGATTTCAATTCTGAAAACTGATTAAATGAAACCAAGGACTTCAGATTAGAATGTTGCCTCTTTAACGTCCTAGTTAAGTCTTTTATTCAAGGAAGAATGACAAGGTTCTTAAAAGGTTTTTTATTTTGGTAAGACGGAGGACTCCAGACTATAAAAGTGTAGCAGCAGCCATACTGGCAGACCCAGGATGGCTGCTAACACAGGTTCTTAGATTTGCTCTTCTAGGAAAGATAGCTGTTCAAGGGTTCAACGATCTTTTTCATTATATTCCTTAGTTCAGGTGAAAAATCAGCACCCTGAACTTCAGAGAAAATTCAAAGAAAATAGAGAAAATATGAACGGAGAAATAAAGACCAAAAGACAGGGCTTCAAACTGTCTGAGAAATTAGCACAGATCAACAGACAGATCCAATTGTCTGACCAAGGCAATATATACATAATTACCTGAAAGAGAAGCACCAACATCTGTGTTCTTCAAAGCCAGGGGGTACCCAGAGTCTCATCTGGCCAAATCTCAGGAACACTTCCAATGAGTGAACCCCAAAGCAAAATGCTAACCTCAGAGTATATATACTCTTTTTAGAGCTAGAGGACATCACAACACTCTTGACCCAGTGCCTAATTAGAAATTAACAAAAGGTGTGAAAGCCTTCCTACAAGCAAACCTCCCCTAAGTAAGTTTCCCTTAGTGGACTCCATGTGAGACCTATTAATGGATGGGGGAGATGTTATATCCCATTAACATTACACTCAGCCCCAAGATCTTACATGGCCATTATATAGGCAACTTGTACCTGGCTCTTAAGAAATAAGTACAACATAATTCTCACAAAATAAACACATCATGAGCAAAATACATAGCAACATAACAACTCATTATCAGAGTGGCCACACAACCTTAAACACAAAGTATATAACATCATAATCCCTTCAATCCAAAACAAAAATGTCCAAGTAAAAGTTCTCTTGGGAGTATATCCTTCTCCCCACACTACCCCTGCAGTCTTCCTCCTGGCACTCTCAGGTGCACGCTCTAATGAGCCAAGTTCCACTCTTAACACTGCTCCAGCTCCACTTCCAAGTCCTGATGGGTGGCTGGGTAACAAAGCCAACCCAGGGTTCCATGATACTTCCCCCCACCTACCGTAGACAAGTCCACCCTCCCCCTTGGTCCCAAACTGTCCCAGAAGGCATCACAACCCTCCTGACTCAGTGTCTAATTAGAAATTAACAAAAAGTGTGAAAGCCTTTCTACAGGCAAGCCTCCCCTTAGCAAGCTTCCCTTAAATGGGCTCCATGTGAGGCCTATTAATGGTTGGGGAAAATCTTATATCCCATTAACATTACAAACAGTCAAAAATTATTTCTTAATATTTTGTAAAACATAAAGAGCCCTTAGTGCTATTTCCACAATTCTCTCCCTTCTCATCTCCTTCAGAAGTTTGCCTTCTCAACCATTCTTTCTCATTCTCTCCATCTTCACCTTATACATTGGTCCTTTTATTCTTCCAAATATATCCACGTATTCCTGATCCTCAAAGAAACCTTCATTTGGCCCTGCCATTTCTTCAGATTAGTGTCCTTTATCTTTTCTCTTTCCCTCAGTGACTTTAATTCTTGCCAAAATGTTAGAATATATTTTAAAGGGATGATTAGTGAATGTCTAGAAAAGGAAGCAGGAACTGATGCAGAGTGAAGTGAGTAGAACCAGAAAAACAATGTACATAATGACTACAGCAGTATAAACTGAAAGAACAAAAAAACAAAATAAAATGTTAGATTATTATTATTACTGATTGTATCCCAAAGAGACCAAAGAAAAAGGGAAAGGAACAAAAATTTCTATAGCAGCTCTTTTTGTGGTGGCAAAGAATTAGAAATTGAGGAGATCCTCATCAGCTGGGGAATGGCTGAAGAAGTTATAGTATGTGGTTGTGATGGAGTACTTTTATGGTATAAGAAATGACAAGTAAGATGCTTTCATAAAAAACCCAGGAAGACTCATAGGAACTGATGCAAAGTGAAGTAAGAAGAACCAGGTGAATGTCATACATGGTAGCAGTAACCACGATCAACAATGAAAAACTTAACTAGTCTGATCCATGACAATTCCAAAGGACCCACGATGAAAAATGGTGTGCACCTCCAGAGAGAGAACTATATAAATTTTCAAGTGTTAATTGAAGAGAATTTTTTCAGGCTTCTTTATTTTTTCTTGGTTTTTTTTTCAACTTGGATAATATGAAAATATATCTTATATAATATTCACATGTATAATATATTGCTTGCCTTTTCAATGAGTGGGAGGGAGCTGGAGGCAGAAAGAGAATTTGGAACTCATACTTTAAAAAAATGAATGTTAAAAAAATAAAATTTTTTTTAAATTATCATGACCAAATTTGGTTCCAGAGGAGAATTGAGAAAATATACATTTCTTCTCTTCCTTGCAGAGGTGAGAGATTGTGGCTTGGAATATTGAATACAGTATGAGACATGGTCAATGTGTGTTAGTTTTGATGAACTGCTGTTTTTTGTTCTTTCTCTTTACAATTTTGTTACAAGGAATGACCCACTGGGTCAGGGAAGGGCATGTTCAAAAATTAATGTCATGTTAATTAAAGTGTGAGGTAGAGATAAAAATGATTAAATTTTTTTAAAAGAAAAGGAATTAGTGGCCACTAACATTTAGCATTTCTTTATCAAGAATAGGTGATGACAGACTAACTTCATTTCTGTTATTAGTTGTGTACATCAGGGAAATACCTATAGTCACGTTTTACCTAGATTTCATCAAAACATTTGACAAAATCTTTCACGCTAGTCTTGTGAACAGAATGGAGACATACGAGCTAGACTGGTTTGGATAGCCAGCTGAAGGAGAAGTTATTAATGGTCCATTGTCTACTTGAAATGACATCTCTATTGGAGTTCTCCAAGGATTTGCCCTTGACCTTATATTGTTTAACATTTTTATTAATGCCTTTCATAAAGGAATAAATAGTACGACATCTTGAATGACAGAATCAGGATTCAAAAGCTCTCTCCAACCTAGAACATGGGGCTAAATTTAGTAAGATGAAATTTAATAGGGATAAATATCACTTTCTACACTTTAGTTCAAGTCAATTTTACCAGTAAAAGATGGGAGACATTTGGCTAGGTAGCAGTTCATCTGAAAAAGATCTTGGTGTTTGAATGTACCACAGACTCATTCATACATTTCATACAAACTCAATATGCCGCCAATAGTGTAATATGGTAATAAAAAAACAAAACAAAACAAATGTGATCTCTGCATTGAAAGAAACATCGCATCTAGGAATATGGAAGAAATTGTCCTATAGTATATACATACTCTGCCCTAATCAGGTAATCTTGAGTATCATGTTCAAGACATTAATGTACTATTTTGGGACTTCTCTGACTTTTCCAACATACTCTCCCCAGCTAATCCCCCTTCCCTTTTCAGCTTCTATTTGTGTATTGTCTTCCTCCATTAGATTGTAAGCTCTTTGAGGGCAAGAACTGTTTCTTTTTTCACATGTGTATCCCTAGTGCTTAGCACAGTGACTAGCACAAAGTAACCACTTAATAACTATTTGCTGACAGACTAATTAAGAAGATGGAGAGTGTCCACTAGAAGGGCAACTAGAATAATGAATGATCTCAAGAACCATGTGAAGATAAGTTGGATGAACTGGGTGGGAACCGTTGAGTTTGGAAAAGAGAAGACTGGGAAGACTATATTTGGCCTCTGATACTTTAAAAAAGTACTATGGGAGTACATGTTATTGGCCTTGAAATGCTGTGGAAGAGGTATTCGATTTGTTCAGTTAGTCCCAGGGGGCAGAACTAAGAGCAATTCATGGAAGGGAAAGCTTCCAAATGATTGGTACTATTGAAAAGTAGAATGAGCTGTCTTGAGATGTGTGTTTATCCTCAGTGGAGGAGTTAAGGTAAAAAGTAGCAGGCCAGGGCAGTTAGGTGGCACAGTAGAAAGACTCCCTGGAGTCAGTTCAAATGTAACCTCAAACATTTACTAGTTGTGTGACCCTGGGCAAGTCATTTTGCCTAAAAAAAAAAAGTAGCTGGCCATTTTGGTCTTATAGAAGCAATTGGTGGTGGTCTTATAGAAGCAACTATTTGGTTAGTAAAGCGCCAGCCCCAGAGTCAGGAGGACCCAAGTTCGGTTCCGGCCTCAGACACTTAACACCCACACAAAAATAAAACTAGCCATGTAACCTTGGGCAAGTTACTTAACCCCAATCGCCCTCCAAAAGGCAAAAAAAAAAAAATATTAAGAAGCAATTATTTGTCTAGGTTAGACTAAATTGCCTCTGAGGTCCCTTCCAACAGTGAAATTCTACGATTTTATAGGAATGATCTGATTTTTTTTTTTTTACTCAGGGAAATTTACTAGACAAACAAGGGAATCTAAGTAATAGAGAGAGGGGAGATGAGGCAGACAACCCAAGTTTACTTGACGTGGGTCAGAATGGAGCTGAGATTAGAATACTCAGGCTCCTCTTCCTCCATCCGGAGAGCTTCTGTCTACAGAGACAGTGCTGTCTGCTGGGACTCCTCTCTTGTCTGTTGTTTAGATCAGGAATCCGGAAGGGAGCCACACGAATCCGGAAGGGAGCCACACGCTAAAAATACCCTCCGTGTGTTTAGATGTTTCTTGGAAAATAAACTTCCTTGCCTTAGCTCTTGGTTTCCATACTCACTAGTCCTGTTTCCTGAGGCAGAGGGTGGAGTGGGGAGGGTGAGTCGTCTGCCTGCCTGCCTGCAAGAAGTAAGACCCAGGTATCCCCTCTGTCCTGCTACTGGAGAGTTAGAGGGCCTTGGGGTCAGGGCATGACAAGCAGAACATGCTGAAGAGGTGGGGAGAAAGAAAGGGAAATGAAACTAGAGGGTCAGGGCACCTGCTGAACTGGAAGGCTGGGTACTGATCATTCTGACCCTTATAAGAGACATCTTGATATAGTAAAAGGAATACTGCAACAGAAGTCAGGAGACCTGGGTTTTAGTCTCAACTTTTCCACAAATTAGCTATGTAACTTTAATTGTCATTTGTCCTCTCTAGCCTCAATTTCCTTATCTTTAAGATGTGTGGCATAGTAGATGGGTCAAAATCTCATCTCAGACACTTATTGTGTGACCTTGGACAATTCACTTAATTCTCTTTGCCTCAATTTCTTCATTTGTAAAATGAAGGGGCTGGATTCGATGGCTTCTTTCAGCTCTGAATTTATGATCCAATGATCCTAAGAAGAGACAGAGTATACTCTAATATGTTAGTAGTTTCTAACACTGATCCCTACCACAATAATATCTTAATGCCTTCAGCTCTAACATTCTGATCTATAATTCCCAGCCATAGAGCAGGCCTCTAATTTTTTTTCTCAAAAAATAAGGACCAGACTTGCCTTGGCCCCATCCCTGCCCAGGGGCCTGATCATGACCTTGATCAGGAGAAGAATATGATGTGGGAGGGGACAGTGTGAGGCCTGAAAGGAGATAATGGGTCTTTAAAGGTTGGGGTTCCTGTCCCCAGGCCTGTGAACTGCACACATCTCAACGACTCTGTTTATTTACAGAAATGGGGACAATGGCCATCCCTGGGGACACAGGAAAGCTGGAGGAGGGGGCCAGGGAGGATATACATGCAGGAATCTTCTGTTTGTTTGGGATGATAGGGAAGAGAGAGAAGTAATTGACCCAGGATGTTCCCCAAAATGGGGGGAAAGTGACTAGGGGTCCCCACAATACATTCCAAGGTACAAAAGTGGGTGTGGCCCAAGAAACTCAGGTTCCAGTCTTCTCAAGACCAGTTTCACATGGGTTAAGAATTTAGAGGGGAGGGGGGAAGGATTGGGAAAATGGAGAGGGGGTGGATAATGGAGAAACCAAGACCAGACAGTGGAGGAACAGGGCAGAAGGAGGAATTTGGGGGTTTGAGGGTCATTTTAAAATGATAAACAGTCATTATAAATGAGAACAAACATTCAAATGAGGGCAGGAATCTGGGTATATTTCGTATGCAGATAAATGTGAAAATAACAATCATAACTAGCATTTACATCAGTCATGATTCCAGATCGGTGATGAAGAATGCTACCCATCTCCCCATCAAGAGGTAAAGCCTGAAACACACGTTTTTAGACAAGGCCAGTGTAGGAATGTATTTTGCTAGGTTACACATATTTGGTGCATGGTCTGGTTCCCCCCACCCCCCTTTATTCCCCTAGGTCAAGGGGATGGGGGAGTAAAGAAAATAAATGTTTGTTATTTTTTTTATGTAATTTTTAAAAGTAAGTTTTATTGATTTCTTTTTACTTCATAGTCATTTCTAGATCTACTTCCCCCTTCCCCTACCTCCTCCCACTAAGCCCTACCTTTTTAAAAATTAATTTTTATTGATATCTTTTATTACAATGACTTTGTTTCTCAATGCATCCCTTCCCCCAACCTCATCCAGGGAGCCTTACCACCAAGAAGAAAAAAGAAAGGGAAAGCAAAGCAGTTCAGCAAAACTAATTAGCACACCAGTCAAGTACCTCTTCCCCCACCCCCTCACCCCTCACCCCTCACCCCTGTCTATGGGGTCCATAGTATCCTCCTGCAGAGAAGGAAGGGAGACACACTGTCAGATGTCTTCCTTTGAACCTTCTCTTGAAACAAAGAAAAACAGGAAAGTTTGTAAATGACTTTAAATACTTTATCCAATTTGGGCCTCTAGACAACTAGTTTCTATAAGCCATTCTTATCACTATCCTTCCCCACCCACCCTGTTTTTGTTTTTAAAAATGAGAAACCTTTAGATCATAAAAATTAGGAGGTTTGTTCATAGTCTCACAGCTAAGAAAATACCAGAGAGGAACTTGATCCAGGTTTCCCTGGCTTTGGACCCTTCTACAAAGGCAATATGGTACAGTATATAAAGTGTTGGACTTAGAATCGGGGGGACCTAGGTTTGAATCCTCCCTCCTGCTCTTACTAGCTGAATGACCCTGGGCAAGTCACTAAACTTTCTGTGCTTCAGTTTCCTCATATTTAAAAATGTAGTTGATACTAATAACCCCTCCCTCAGAGGGCTGAAGTGAGGCCCCAGATGAAATAATGCCTAGGTGGATAGCAAATGGCATCACCACAGAAGAATCAGAATCACAGAATCTGAGGGTGAGACGGTAACCCTTCCTGTTGTTATTGTTCAGTCTTTTCAATCCTGTCCAGCTCTTTATGACCTCATTTTGGGTTTTCTTGGCAAAAATACTCGAGTGCTTTGCCATTTCCTTCTCCAGAGGAAGAAACTGAGGCAAACAGGGTTAAGTGACTTGCCCAGGGTCACACAGCTAGTAAGTTTTGAACTTGATAAGATTTGAACTCAGGAAGATGAGTCTTCCTAACTCTAGGCCCAGTGCTCTGTGCACTATGGCACCACCTAGCTGCCCTAGTAACTCTCAACTAACTAATAATATCTGAAAGGGATCCCTACTACTATATACTCAATAAGGGGTCCTCAGGCTCTGTGAGCAGACCTATAACGTAGGAAAACCCAGATTGTATCCCTGGGGTACTTCTGTGGAGACTTCTGGCCATGCTGGCATTGATCCATTACTCTTTGGGGTCTGAATCCATCTGATTATTTTTGTCTAGCCAACATCTTTCCTCCACCTCTTGAAGGCAACTCATCCCATTAACATTTTTTTTTGTTTTTTGTTTTTTGGAGGGGGGAAGGCTGGGCAGTTGGGGTTACGTGACTTGCCCAAGGTCATATGGCTAGTGTTAAGTATCTGAGGCCAGATTTGAACTCAGGTCCTCCTGACTCCAGGGCTGGTGCTCTATTCACTACACCACCTAACTGCCCCTCTCCATCTTTTCCTTGAGAACTGTGTAAGATACTTTCCTTTTAAAAATGCTTTTCTAAGATCTAGGTAAATTATATTGAGAGTCTTTCTTCATGTACTAGTTTACTATAATATTAAAAATAGAAGGGGTCTTAGACATCTTAGACAGACTCAGGTTAGTCTGTCACTTTCATTTTCTAAAGGAGCAAATTGAGACCCAAAGAGATGATGTGACGTGCTCAAAGTCACACGATGTATTTATCAATCAATCAATAAACATTTATTAAGAGACTGGGACCTCAGTTTACCAGAGCCACAAGTCATATCCTTGTCCACCTCCCACTTTAGTATTGAAAATCCTGTTGCTCTATTGCCTTGGGAAACCGCAAGATGGTACCTTTACCAAGACCCCTAGCTATAAACTCCAGATCTTTTGTTCCCAGAATACATCATCATTTTTCTCTCTTCCCTCCTCCCAGCACATACACATACACAACACACACACACCACGTTGATCAGCCTATAGAATCCTGGAGAACTGCCTAAAACTAGCCCAGAGAGGTGCAGCCAGACACTCAAGGTCACACAGCACGTCACTGGGAACACTAGATTAAGGGCTTTGAAGTAGCATTGGCAGCTCCCACTTCCCTGAATTGTTGGGGATGAAGAGGGGGGCAGGACTTCATCCCACATCTCTTTCACTGCCCCCCACCCCCATCTCTACACAGGAGGTGGAGGAGGTAGGAAGAGCAGTGCAGACATTGGCTCTCAGGCTGAGGATAGAAATAACTTCTCTGGGTTCATGAGTTATTGTCACTGCAGTGGAAGGGGCACATTTCTTGTTTACTTCAGAGAGCCCTCTTGACTTATTGGTGAAACTCTGGGACTCAGTTTTCTAGCTATGAAACAGGAGTGAGGCAGAAGGGAAGAAATCTTTTATCCTTTAATAGCCAACCTTCTATCATACTCCAACCATCATCCCCATCACCCTCTCTCCCTATTCCTCACCCCCAATTTTGGATGACTCTGGGTAACTGGGTTCCAATGGGAAAGTTATTGACTAATCTTGTCTGGAATCAAGACACCAAGCCACTTCTGGGCTATCTCCACACCTTGCTATCCTTTCTTTTCCAGCTACCTCCTTAGAGCATAAACTCCTTGAGAGCAGGGACTATCTTTCTTATCTATATTTAATTTACATGCCCAGCACTATGCAAAGTACTTGGCACATAGTAAACACTTAACAAATGTTCATCTATATATCTATCCATCCATCTATCCATCTATCCACCCACTCACCTATTCATCTATCCATCTATCAATCCATTATCTATCTACATCTATATCTGTATCTATATCAGTCTTTTTTTTTTTATCTTTTTGGAAGGGAAATTGGGGTTAAGTGATTTGCCCAAGGTCACTTAACACAGCTAGTATTAAGTGTCTGAGGCTGGATTTGAACTCAGGTCCTCCTGACTCCAGGACTGGTGCTCTATTCACTGCACCACCTAGCTGCCCCTGTATCTATATCTATCTACCAATCAGACCAAAGGTATAATGGAGTAAAAGGCTTTGTGTGGAGAAGTGTTTTAAGCTCTATAAAGAGACGTACCAGTGCTTTTCTTGGGATGCATACAGCTTTCTCTTTCTTTCTCTCTCTGCCTTTTTCTTTCTTCCTCTCTATCCCAGTACCCTTCTCTGTTTTTCCTCTTTCCTTGTCTAGGACAGATTTTTCCTGCTATCTTGCCTCCATAGACAAAGTCTACCATTTGAGGTCTCCTGGGAGAGAAATTTCTCTTTTGTTCTACATCATAGGAAAAGGCAACCCAGATGTGGTCAGACCTCTTGTGGAAGGCATTCTCCATTCAGTTCTTGGAAAAAGATTTTAGGAAGGACATTGGCAAACAGGAGCATGCCCAGAGTTTGGCCATGAGGATGGTTAAGGGGACTGAATGCCATGCCATAAAAAGATTGATCAGTTGAAGACATTGATTATATTTCTCTTGAAGAAGATAGTCTTAAGTATGGGTGGGGTAGAGGGGACACATGATAACTATCTTCAAGTATTTAAAGGGCTGAGTGTAAAATAGACATGAGTGTTGTGCCTGGTCCCAGAGGGGTGGGGGTCGGGACAGTATCTTTTTTATTTTTCTCATTATCTGCCTTTGTCTATTTTTTTTTTTTTTTTTGAGGCTGGGTCTTCCTATCTGACCCAGGCTGAAAAGTCTAGTGGCTACTCACAGGCCTGATCCCATTGCTGATGATCTCTGAAACTTGAACCCATTCTGTATCTGACCTAGGATGGTTGGATACTTCTTGGGCAGCCTAGTGACCCCTGCTCCTGGAGGATCATTGTACTGGTACCAGAGTTAGTGCAGACATTTCATCAGCTTTAGCCCTACTACAATTCAGAACTTTTAAGCTCAAATGATCCATTAGCTTCAGCTTCCCCATAACAGGCATTACAGGTATGGGTCACCATGACTGGCTTCTGTTACTTTCTAAAAAGTGTACATATGTTGGGGAAGAGGGGATGGAAAAAGGTGTGTGTGGGGGAACTGGGAAACAGGGAGTTGAAGGTTTCTGCTCTATGTTAAGGGAAAATCTTAACAATTAGGATAGTCCAGAGCCAAGAAAACAATATAAACAATGTTCAACAATGTAAATAGAAAGAACAACCATGAAAAACAATTGAAAATGAATATGATTTTATCATAGTGCTCAGTTAAGGGTTTGGTTTCTAAGACATTTATATATCTAAGACAATTTATATATCTAGACATATGACCAAGTATATAATACATATATACATATATATGTACTTACCTGACCATAGATACACATATGCATGTTTATATACAGGCATATCACCAAAGGCTATTTCCCAATAGATAAATGATCAGAGGATATGAACACACCGTTCTCAGAAGGAACATATTAACAGCCATATGTAAAAGACTAATAATGAGAAATGCAAATAAAAAACCCTAAGGTTTTGCTTCACACCCAGCAAATTGGCAGTTGACAAAAGATGGAATAGTTGATGTTGGAGGGGTTGTGGGAAGGTAGGCTCACTGATATATTGTTGGTGAAACCTGAATATGTATAGTCATTTTGAAAAGCAATTTGGAATTATGCAAATAAAGTGACTAAAATATCCATAACCTTTGATTCAGAGATGGAAATACTAGGCATATACCCTAAGGATATCAATGGTAAGAAAAAAGTCCCCCATACACACTAAAATGTTTATAGTTGCACTTTTTTTTAATGGTAACAAAGAATTAGAAACAAAATAGATGTCCACTGACTGGGGGAGTGGTTAAACAAATAGTGCAAGATGAATGTTATTGCATCGGACTGGGCTGGAAGAAACAAATGACAGGATGAATATGAGAGAAGCTTAGAAAGATTTACATGAACTGATACAGAGGGAAGGAGAGCCGAGAAAAACAATATCATACAATGACTATAATGATATAAATGGAAAGAACACCACAAAAACCACAAATCAATCCAAAGTAAGTGCTACAAAGAATGAGCTTGGCTCTAAAGAAAGAACAATAAGTCTCAGATGTGAATTTGAACCCAGATCCTCTGTGTCCTTTCCACTGAAAAGTTTCCTTTTCCCTCCCAGTAACCTGACACTCCTTAAACTGACAAGGTGCCCTTGCCCTCTTTGATCACTCTAATGGAGGGGCAGATAGATAGAGAGATAAAATGTCAATTAAGGGCTTACTCTACAGGCATCAGATCTGCCTGTAGGGTCTTTGGTCCATAATTCAACCTGATCCTGCTACCGGCAGGAAGGGCATTCTCCCAATGCACCAGCCAGGGAGGAGATGGTTGCCTTGGCTCTACTTATTACAAGTCATGTAGAGAAACAAAAGAACTGGGGGGGGGGGGGTTAGACAGACTCTGGGAAGCCTTCACACCCACTGGATAATGTCTTCACTTCCCCTCCCCTTTTATTTACTGGAGCCAGGGTGGTGGGAAGGGCCCAGTCCCAGGATGGGAAATAATGCCTCCCCATTCTCACCTGCTGGTCAACCTCAGGAAGAATCTTTTCCTATCTCTGGGTTGCCCTGGAAACTGACCTTTCCTGACTCCTGGATCCTTTCATGGCTATGGAGAATCTAGGAGCTGAACCAGGTAGTGCTGGGTGTGGGCAGATTCCTTAAACCCCTTTTGCTGGCTAGGAAGTGCCTCTTGAGAGGCAAACCCTTCCTGCTCCAGCTTACTCCAGCTTCTTCCCCTTTTGCCCTGTAGATATGGAGAGGAGTCAGACACCCATCTACAATCCATAATTCCTGAAAGCATCAAATTTTAGGAAGAGAAATCCAAGGTTGTTTCTATGGAGAGAAAGACCTCTACATTGTTAGAGGGCTCCAAAGAAGCAGCAGACTCCCAAGGATCACAAAATCAGAAGACTGGGGGAGTGGGGGGTGCTACAACCCAGGCTTCCACTCTGTGTGGAGTCTAGAGTTGCCTTTACCCATCCCTTGGGGCCTGAGAAGGGAAGCTGAGCCTTGTCCTTATCAGGTTTTTATCTGGGGAGCTAATATTTCCCGTAGGTGATTCATCTCATCCCAGCAACTGACTGAGAAAGAAGTGAATGCTGCCCCATTCACCAGGAAGGTCAAATGGGGGACCTTTTCTCCAGTCATTGACAAAAGGGAGAGTCCAGCAAGTGATCGTTCCCCACCCATCCCGCCCTTTCTGCACCCTCCCAGCTTTCTCACCAGTTTTATTGCTCCATCCCAGTCCTTAAGTGCACTCAACAATAACTTGAAATCTCCTAAGGGAATTCTTCCCCTTACAGTCTCATTCCTCATCATTGTAGTCCTAGCTTGCCTTTTTATAGCATTTTGGGGGGAAAAAGTGCTTCGGGGCATATAACAGTATCATTTAGATATCAACCTTTTGTTTCTACCAGGTAGTTGTCTAAGTATTATTAACCACCACTTTATGTATAGATAATCAATCAATAAATAAACATTTATTAAGCATCTACTATGTGCCAGGTCCTGTACCAAGGGCTAGGGATACAAAAAGAGGCTAAAGACAGTCCCTGCCCTCAAGGAGTTTATAAGCTAATTAATAATAAAAATAATCATAGATAACCTTTAAGCTAAGGTCTGTAAAGCTTTTTTTTTTTTGCTTTTTGGAGGGCAATTGGGGTTAAGTGACTTACTCAAGGTCATGCGACTAGTTTTTGTGTTAAGTGTCTGAGGCTGGATTTGAACTCAGGTCCTCCTGACTCCAGGGCCAGTGTTCATTGCGCCACCTAGCTGCCCCTAAAGCTCTTTTTTTAATAAAGAATTTTAATGTATGGATTACCAATAGCTGTGAGGATACAAAAAAGGCTCTTAAAAAAGTGCCCTCAGAAATATGTGAAGTAAAGCTCTTTATATATATAATCTCATGTGATTCTCACAACAACTCTGTGAAGTAGGCATTATATTTATCCCCATTTTGCAGATGAAGAACAATGAGACAGAGAGAGGTTAAGGGATGACTTTCCCCAGAGTCACATAACTAATAAGTGTCAGAAGTTGACTCCAAGATCTGAGCTCTCTCTCTCTGTCTGAGGCTATTGAAGTTAGGAAAGAAGAGGAGCTAGGACAAGTTTTCTGATTGCGTTCATTTTTCTTTCCCCACTATCAATGCAGTATGGTTTCACTAGGGTTGGAAGACCTGGTTTGGAGTTCTGCCCCTCTCACTACCTTTGTGACTTTGGGCAAGTCATTTCCAGTCAAGTGAACAAGCATTTATCATACTTCCTTTGTACTGGATACCATGCTAAGTGCTGAGGACACCAAGAAAGACAAAAGATAGTTTCAGCCCTCCAGGACCTTCCAGCCTCATTTCATTGAACACTCTGGAGTTCAGTTGGATTAGATGACCTCTAGGCCCTTCCAGCTCAAGAGCTGGTGATCCCAAGGCACAGATGCCACTTCCTTGATCAAAACCTTTATCAAAGGCTGAGTACCTAAGACATTCACAGGCCTGGTTCACAGACCTCCAGATCACAAAATCAGTCCGATAGCTAGCTATTCAAGGTCAGGATCAAACATGGATCTCATGCAGCCATCTACTCTAAAGGCTCCCTGAGGAAAAAGCCTAGTTTTTGAGGTTGGTTTACCAGGTATTTTCTCATTCAGTACTTGTAAGTTTGATCTAGTGAGGCTCCTCTTCCTCCAATTGTTTCTCTTGGTTTGAGATTCCCCATTTATTGTTTCAGTCATTCTCCTTTAGCCATTTCGTCTTTGGCAATGTGAGCAGCCCTTGCATCTCTTCATGTAGGTTCCCACGGGGACCAAGCCTGAGCTACTGTCTCCCATGTCGCTGCAAGAAACCTCTCTCAGCTGAGGTTCCCAGGTTCAGGATCCGTGGGGGATTCCAAGCATGAGGGACTGTGAGGAGAAAGAATATCCTTAGGAAATTAAGAATGTAAGCAAAAGCATGAGTGAAATGTCTCACTAAAGATGTTGGCCCAGTATGTACAATATGGATGCTGGCCATTTCAAATGAGTTTTCCATATTTATTAAAACAGGGCCTGTAAGACTTTTACTGGTTGAAGTACTTTTGACACTTGGAAATCATGACATCTTGCCTTTTCTGAATCATTTCCTTTTAAATCTCCATCATATTCCAGTACATTTTCCCCTGCCCCCAACAATGAACCCTTCTTTGTAACAAAGAAAAACAGTTAAACAAAACCAGTAGTAGGTGCTTAACACCTGATTATTGACTGACTGACTGACCAACTGACAAATCAAACATATCTAAAAGCAAATATAGCAACATATCATGCCCATATTTTTCCACCTCTTCAAGAGAGGAAGGAACATACTACACCCACATTCCTACACCTCCAAGCAAATACAATAAAATACTGTGCCCATATTCCTCCACCTCTTCTCCAATGAGAGGAGAGATATCAGTCAATAAACATTTATTTTTTTTAAATAATATTTTTTATTTAAATAATCTTTAATTTTTTCCTAATTACACATAAATACAATTTTTAACATTCTTTTTAAAAAATTGAGTTCCAAATTTTCTCCCTTCCTCCCTGACTTCCCCTTCCCTGAGACAATAAGCAATTTGATATAGGTTATACATGTGCAATTATGTAAAACATCAGTATACATTTATTGAGTGTTTATTATGTAACAAGCACTGTGCTAAATGTTGGGGATGCAAAAAGAGGTCAAAGATGACTTGTCCTTGCCCACAAGGAGCTTGCAAACTAATGGAAGAGACAACAAGCAGACAAATTTGTATAAACAAAGCTGTGTTCAAGAGAAGTAGGAAATAATTAAAAGAGAGAAGGCACTAGAATTAAGAGGAGCTGGGAAAAGCTTCTTGGAGCATGGGATTTTAGGTGGGACTCAAAGGAAGCCTGAGAAGCCAGAAGATGTCGATGAAGAGGGAGAGTCTTCTAGGCACTCCAAGCATGGAAGACACACATTCAGCTGTCTTTCTGTATAGCCATCATTTACATGATGATGGTCACCATGTATATTCTTTAGTTTTTTGGAGGGGGAAAGGCAAGACCACTGGGGCTAAGTGATTTGCCCAAGGTCACAAAGCTAGTATGTCAAATGTCTGAGGCTGGATTTGAACCTCCTGACTCCAGGGCCTGTGCTCTCTATTCATGGTGCCACCTTGCTGCCCTTATGCTTTTGTTTCTTGTTTCTTCTTCCTTTACTTTCTTACTCTATGTGAACCTTTCCCTGAGTCTTTGCATGGCTCACACGCATCCTTTCTTTCTGCACAATGAAATCCCATGGCATCACATGCCATCATTTCTTCAGCTTTTCTGCAATGATGAGCACCAACTTTGTTTTCAGTCTTTTGGGGTTTTTTGGAGGGAGGGGCCATCACAAGGAGTGCTGTGCTATATATTTATACACACATCTATGTATGTATATGTGTATATGTGCATGTGTACGTGTATACATCTCTTTCTGTCACTGACTTCCTTAAGACACACTCCCAGCACTGGAATCACTGGGTCAAAGGGTCAATACCTTACATTTGCATAGTATTTTATGATTTACAGAGCCCTTTAGACATATTATCTCACTCCATCTTCTGAGCATTTTTATTATTACTCAATAACCTTGTTATTGTCAGGCTTGGACCTAGGCCTGAGAAAGCAGATAAATGCCAAAGGAGAAGATTAATAAAGATTGATAGGCCTCTGGCCTCTTCCCGTGCCTAATCAGTATAGAACCTAGGGTCTGAGAAAGGATAAAAGGGAAGGAGGAGGGATAGATTGAAGGGAAAGATATATGTGAGAGCAGATCTGGTGTCCTGGCCTAATGGACATGTGGTATTTGGTTTAGAGTCCCCAGGGCTGGGGATGCAAACACCTGGGGAGATAAAGGCTTTTCAATTAAATTCAATTGTTCTCCCTCCCTCCCTGAGGAAGGGCCAGGAAGGAAAAGGCCCCACATCTTCACGGGAGAGGCATTGTACTAAATGGATTAAGCATTGTCAGGTAGGGGAGTATGGACAGAGGCCAAGTGAGAACATAGAAACCCCAAAGAGCCCCAAAGGAAACTGTCCCAGGAGCAGTTAATCCAGACTCTGACTTTCTAATCCCTTCCATTTTATCTTCTGGCCCAATATCTGTTAAATCCCTGATAAAATGCTATCTGAAACCGAAAGTGCAAAGCTTCAGGCCATTTTACTGATTTTTTTTCTTTCTGAAGTTAAGAATTTCTCACTTAAGCCCCCAAGGGGCCCAGACTGCCCCAGAGCTAAGGATAGAGAAGGCCTGGATTACTATAGGTAGTTATCCTGATTTTGGTTTCTTTCCCAGGCAACTATGTTGTTCGCTACCCTGGGAGCAAGGAGAAAAAAGAGGAGAATGAAGAGGAGGGACCACTATTAGTTACTCATCTGAATCCTAGGGGCCTATAGTGGCTGGGCTTCTACTACAAATCTCTGCCCCCCCTTCCCAACCTAAGTACACACAAGCTTTCTTCCTCTCCCATCATATGAGAAGATGTTTGTTCCCTAGACTGAGGTTGGTACCAAGAGCTTTAGAGGGCAGTGGGCACAGGCACCTTGAATTGCTATCAGGGACTGGGTGACTGCCATTCAATATGACCCTCCCCTCTCCATTGACACACCCTAGTTTGGGTCTTAATTACTGCTTGTCTACATTATTGAAATATTCTTCAGTTTGGTCTGCTTGACTCAAGTTTCTCCCTACTCCAATTTATCTTCCACAGAACTGACAAAGTGATTTTTTTTTTACCAAGGGGCTGTAATGTAATACCAAGCAAAGGCAACTTCCCAGGTTCAAAATACCAGCATAGGTGCTCTCTATTTTATTCAGTAACAAACCCAGAACAGAGAAGATCAAAACATGACATCATTCAAAATACAGCATTTACTAAGTGTGATTAAATCATCTCCAAGGCCTACCCCACCCCAGGACTTTCCAATCATTCAATCAATTACAAAGTCTCTGTTCCAAATACTTCTCCACCCCTAGGCTATACCTTAATTAAGTCCACCACAAAGCCCCTCTTCTCAAATGGAGATTAGTTTCCAAACATAAGTAAAATACATTCATTTGCTCAACCATAGAACACAAAAAGGTCAAAAGTTCCCCACCCCTGGATCACAATTGAATCTACCCCAGAGTTACATCAAGTTTAAACACAGCACTTAATACCCAAATGGAGGTCTTTTCTTCATCTTGACACGAGGCAAGTTCTCAGCAATCTTAGTTCCTGGAGAGACAAGGCTTAGCAAGGCCATAAGATACATTGCCAGTCCCTTCATGAATTTATCCTCTGTCTGTAGAACAGTCCTAGAACCCCTGAACACATTAGCAAAGCCCTCTCCCAGGATTTCTGTAAACATACAACAAGAAAATCCTTCTTCAGGGCTTCTGAACCAACAGAAAGGCTCCCAGACCCCTGCAACAACAGCACTGTCCTTCACCAGTGGACAGTATTCATTCTGTCTGCCGGACAGTCTCCAGACCCCTGCAACAACAGTACTGTCCCTCACCAGTGGACAGTATTCACTCTCTGTCTGCAGGACAGTCTCAGGCCTTCTTAACCAAATGCCAGGTTCCAGGACTTCTTCAACAGGACAGTCTTTCACCAGTGGACAAATCTGGCAAAATAACATCAAAACAGACAGACAAAGTACCAGCAAAACAGCCATGTCTCCCCAGTCCTTGGCAGCTCAGGGGGCAGGTCTCAAAAGTCCAGGGCAATTCAAAGCGGCCACCAGCAATCTCTTAGTCTCTCTCCACGAGGTGCAGCTTCCAAAAAAGAACTTCTGCCTCTCTCTTGTCTCTCCAAATCTACATCACCAGCTCCTCCCACTTCAGGACTTTCTTTTCACATCAAAAAGTCCATCCCACAGGTGGGATTAACAAGCTCTGGGTTTTAATACAATCAATTTGAAAACCAAGCCAATACAGGGGAATCTTTAATTGCCATTACTATCACAGGGGCATATCGAATCATGTCATTTTCTCTCTTACTCAATAAACTCCAAAGGCTCCCTATTACTTCCAAGATCAAAAAGAAACTTCTTCTGTTTGCAATTTAAAGTTCTTCATAACCAGGTCTCACTTTACCCAGTTCTTACACATTCCTCTTTCTCCAATTCACCCTAAGGCCCAGTTCCAGTGGTGTACTTACTATCCCTCAAACACAGAGCTCTCCATTTCCTTTGCATTGACTTTCCCCATGTCTGGAGTACTCTGCTTCCTCTTCGTCTGTACCACCAGAAATCAAGGGTTTTCTTCGACAAAACTTCAGCTCAAATGCTACCTTCTACAGGAAGCCTTTCTTGGATTTTTATGCCCTTGAATCTTTTCCTACTGCTTCCAAACATGCCCAAGTTTCCCTAAAACTTAAAAAAAAACCAAACCAACTTCATGAGACCATGTCATCCCTATGCCTTTAGCTTGTCATCTTATATCTTGCCTGCTTTTCTCAGTCAAACTCTTTGAAAAAACTATCTACATTCCCAGCCTCCACTTCTTCTCTACTCATTTCTGAATGCCTCGAAACTTGGCTTCAGATCTCACCATTCAACTGGAACTGCTCTCTTCAAAGTTACCAAACCTAGGGGCAGCTAGATGGTGCGGTGGATAGACCACTGACCCTCAAGTCAGGAGGACCTGAATTCAAATGTGACCTTCGACACTTACTAGCTGTGTGACCTTGAGCAACTCACTTAACCCTGACTGCCTCAAAAAAACAAACTTACCAAATTTGATGGCCTTTTCTAAGTTCCCAACCACTCTGTCTGTTGCATTTGACATTTGAACCATATAATCCTCCTGTATACCTTGTCTCGTCTAGGTTTATATGATATAATAATGATATGATGAGGAGATATCCTACTTATTTGTTCCTTCTTAGTCTTCCTTATTGCCTCTTTATATATATCATGACCCCCTAACTGGCTGTTCTTCAAGATTCTGCCCTGGATCCTCTTCTCCTGCAATTCTCTGTTGCTAATCTCATCAGCTTCTTTGGGTTTAACTGTCATCTCTAAGGGAATGACTGACTTCCAGATCTCCACATCTATCTCAATCTCTCCCTGAGCTTTAGTTCTACAATACCAGTTTCCTTCTGGACATTTCAAACAGGAGGTCTTGGAGACATCTCAAACTCAACATGTCCAAAATGGAACTCATTATCTTTCCCCCTAAGCTATCTCCCTCTTCCAAACTTTCCCTTTCTGTCACCACCATCATTCCAGTCTTTTAGGTTTATAACTTCTGAATTCCTAGACCCTTCACTCTCTCTTACTCCATATACCCAATGAATGACTAAATCTTTCTCTCCACCATGATCCTTTTTTCCTCCACTCAACAAAATTATCACCTTAGTCCATACCTCTCATCACCTCTCACCTAGATCATTGCAACAGTCTTCTAGTAGGGTCTACCCTACCCTACCTCAAGTCCACTCCAGTCCATCTTCCACCTTACTGCCAAAGCAATTTTCCTTAAGCACAGATTTGACTATACAATTTACCTACTCAGTCACCTTACCATGTTTCCCTGATAATAAGACACTGTCTTATTTTTTTTGGACAGAAAAACACCAGAGGGCTTATTTTCAGGGGAGGGCTTATTTTAATGAACATTGACAGCAATTTTAATAAACAGGTAAATGTGAACAAAAAAATGTACCTTTATTCAATAATTAATTCAATAAAGAACAGGATGATGCGCTCACTGCTGCAGCTCTGATTGGATGCAGCTCGAGTGCGTTTGGGGGGGGGGGGGAACAGTGCATACAGAGGGTACCGTAATGTATCGTGTAGCCAGGGGATCACCTTCACTACAGTAGCAATCTCAATAGGGCTTATTTTCGGGATAGGTCTTATTATCGGGAAACACGGTAGACGGCTTTCTATTGATTCTAGGACAAAATACAAATTCTTCTGTTTAGCTTTGAAAGCTATACACCAGTTGGCCACAGCCCATCTTTTCAGACTGTTTGAACGTTACTCCTCTTCCTGTATTCTTTGATGTACCCAAACTGGTCTTCTCTTTGTTCCTCATATATGATGTTCTATCTTTGCTCTTGTCCCACATGCCTGAAATATATTTCTCTCTCTCTGCCTCTACCTCCTAGAATCCCTCTTTTCTTTTAAGATAGGGCTCAAGGTGACACAATGAATAGATCACCAGTCCTGGAGTCAGGAGGACCTGAGTTTAAATCTGGCCTCAGACACTTTACACTTGCTAGCTGTGTGACCTTGGGCGAGTCACTTAACCCCAATTACTTTGCCTCCCCCCCAAAAAAAAGATAGAGCTGAAGTACCATCTTCTGCATGAAGTCTTTTTTTTTATCTCCTCAGCTGCTAGTGTTCTTCCTCCCAAACAACTTTGTATTTAGCTATCTTGTGTATGTTTGTATTTATTCAATTCATAATTGTGCTGTGAATATTCATATGTGTACTATTTGTCTCCCCATAAAATTTAAGTTCTGACTTCTACAGAAGAACATTGTACACAGTAACAGCAATATTGTATGATGAGCAATTGAGGATGACTTAGCTATTCTTGGCAATACAATGATCCAGGATAATTCCAAAGGACTTAAGAGGAAAAATGCTATCCATCCCCAGAGAAAGAACTGGTGGAATCTGAATGCACATTGAAGCATACTACTTTTCACTTTTTTCATGGGTTTTTGTTTTTTAGTCTGTTTTTCTTTTATAACATGACTAATATTAAAAAAAAAAATTTAAGTTCCTCATGAGTAGGAATAGTCTCATTCTTTTTATTTATGTTCCTCAGCATCTGGCACAGTACTTGTCATACTGCTATAACTTAACATGTATGGATTTTTTGCTGGTGCCTTTCCACCTACATATATACATGTTTCCTCCCTCACTGAAACATAAACTTCTTGAGGGAGAAAGTTGCTTCACTTTCATTTTTTTTAAATGGAGTATTTGGCACATAATAAATACTTATCATAGGATCAGAGATTTAGAACTGAAAGAGACCTCTGAGGTCATCTCATCCCAAACCTCCACTTTGTAGAGGAGGAAACTGAGGCCCAGAGAGGTTCAGTGAGTTCCCCAATGCCACACAGGTAGTACATGATGGAGCAGGATTCAACTGAGGTTCTTTGACTTCACATCCACCATTTTTGCCATGTTGTGTTTGATAGAATTCAATTCAGTTCAACAATTTATTAATCACTCATTGTGTGTGGAGGTTAGGGGAAGTGGTGTCACAAAAATTAAAAAAGACAACAAGTCCTAGTCTTCATAGAGGTCGCTAATGACTAATATATTGAGATAATAAGATTTAGAGGTAGGAAGAACTTTAGAGGCCTCTCCTCCAATCTCCTCATTTTGTAGAGAAGGAAGATAAATCACCATGCAGAAACAAGAAATTAGTGCTCTGAAAGTTGGGAAGGAGGAAGTCAACTTCAAAATGGGGGAGGCCAAGAGATTACCCCTGACACCACCAATCAATCAATTAACAAGTATTTATTAAGTGATTACTCTATACTAGGTGCTCAGCCAGGGCATGGTGACACAAAGACAAAAATGGAAAAATTCCAGCTTTCAGACAGTTTATGTTCTATTGTGAGAAACATGTATGGATTAAATAAATATATGGTTAAAAACATTTTCTGGGGGAAAGGGGAAAGGGGAAGAAGTAGCAGCTGGGAGGATCTAGAAAGGCTTAATTTAGAAGGTAGTGGTTGACTTGAACTTTGAAAGAAGAAAAGGGGATCCTAAGAGGGAGCGGTGTGAAATAAATGCATTCCAGACATGGGAACAGATTTTGCAAGAGCAGGAGACAGGAGATGGAGTGTTTTGTATGAGGAATAGCAAAGGACAATTTGGCTGCTATGTAGAGTTTGGGGAAGGAATACTATGTGATAAGCCTTTGCAAAGGGTTTTAGTATCAAACAGAAGAGTTTATATCTGAATGGCTTCTGTGTGGAAGGTGGATTGGAGAGGGTAGAGACCTGAGGCAAGGAGATAAATTAGGAGGCTGTTGCAAAAATCCTGGTTAGAGATGAAGGGGCCCCTGAATTAGGGTGGATGAGGTATGAATGGAGAGAGGAGATAAATATCAGAGTTTTGTGGAGGTAGAATGTACAAGATTTGGAAACTGATTGGATATACAGCTATCCCTTCCACATTGAGGGGGTTAGGGGCATGGTGCCCCACCCCCAACCCCAATCTAGAAAACCCAAATAAAAATTTTTGGCTGTCCCTTTGTACCAGAGAAGAAGTCTGATTTTTTTTTTCTTTTATTGGGTGTTTACAGTACCTTATTGTAAAATTTGGGTTGATATTATACAATACTATACATTTATTTTATGCATTTCTGAGTTTCTAAACTTTTTCTGTGTTGTTTGTTGGCCTTAGAGTGTCATCTGTGGCTTCTGCAAAACTCCCTCAAAATTCCCCACTTAATTTCTTATCCTAATCCGCTATATTTTGAAACTGCAATGGGGAAAGTCATGATGTGGAAGGGATAACTGTATAGGGTGAAGAAGAGCAATGAAGAGCTGAGAATAACTGACTCCAAGTAAGTGTGTGTGTGTGTGTGTGTGTGTGTGTGTGTGGTGTGTGTGTGTGTGGTGTGTGTATGGGGGAAGAGGGGAGTTTACTAAACTGGGTTAGTAAACCATGATGATATTCTCAATAGAGATAGGGCAGTTCAGAGGAAGGGAAAAGTTTTGGGGTAGAGATGAGATTTGTTCTGGATGTATTGGATCTTAGGTTATTAAATTGGACCTGAAGAGAATTCTCCTTGGGGAACAGAGTTAAGGGATGACATATGGTTGGTTTATCTCTCTAGCAAAGGAAACTGAGAAAGAGCGAGTTGTGAGCCACATAAGAGGAGAGCCAAAAGAGAATCATGTCACAAAAATCCAGAGAGGAGACAATACCCAGAAGCACAACAGTGTCAAATGCTACAGAGGGTTCAAGAAGGACGAGGTTGGGAAAAGGCCATCAGATGCAGCCATAAAAATCTCTGGCAACTTTGGAGAAAAAAGTTTCAGTGGAGTAAGGAGGCCAGAATTTACATTCCAAAGTGTTGAGAAAAGAATGAGAATCTAGAAGAAGAGGCAGTGAATGTAGAAAGCTTTTCCTAGGAATATAGTTGTGAAAAGGGTGGGGGTAGGGGTGGAGGTGAGGGGGGGGAAGAGACTTAGGAATGATAGCTTGAGGGCATGTTAGGTTCTACTGAGGTCTTTTTTCTAAAGGATCTGGGAGACCTGGGTATTTTTGTAGGCTGTAAGGAAATAATCAAAAGAGAGAGATTAAAGATTAGAGAAAAAAGAGGAATGATTGTGGGGGACAGTTTGCCAGAGGTGGGAGAGAGAATGGGATAAAAGGTACATGGAGAAGTTTGGGACTTGATAAGGAAAAGGGTCATGCCTTCTTCAGAGACCGAAATAAATATGGAGAATAGAGATGGAATCAAAGGATTTTGTGATGTAGATTAGAGAAGAGAGCTCAAAGCACAAGGCCTCTATTTTCCCCATTTTACTGGAGGCAAAATGGGAAGATGTTGGTGAGGGAGACTTGAGGAAATAAGTTTGGAACAGCCCTGTGGGGAGTGAGACAGAGAATCATTTTTTTGGAGGATGAAAGGATTTCCATGCTAAAGCGAAAATCCAGTTAAGATTCTATGTAAATGTAAGATTATATAAAAATTACATATTATATAAGTAAATACATTATATATGACATTACAAATAATTATATATAAATATATAAAAAGAAATATATAGGACACAAAAGGATTATATATAAATATAAATTATGTAAATATATAAAAATAAATATTTTCCACATAGTATATAAATGTCACACACACACACACACATATATAAAGGATTATATATAAATATAAATTTGTAGTGGGCCCAGTCAGCTTGGCTGTGATTTTCTTCAGCATTATTTAGCTGCAAGTGAGGAGCAGAGTTAGTACATGGTGAAAGCAATACAGGGTTAGAAAATAAGACAAAGGGGCATGGGCTTTCAGAGTTGAGAATAATATAACAGTTAACTGGTTAACTATAGGGTCAAGGTTTAGAAAGGAGGAAAGTGAAGACCATGAAGGGAGGGAATACTGAGTTAGCAATCTGAGATTAAGGTAAGGGCAAATAATAGGTTTAGGAGGAATAAGGTTTAGGTAAATGTGGAATGACAGCAGGTTATAGTTGAATAAAGCCATTTTAGAATTCTTGATCATAGAAGTGGAATACTTGTGAGTGATAGTGAGATCAAGGGTGTGAATGATCCTGTATGTGTGACTGTGAAAGCATGGGTCATGGGAATTGAGATTTAGAAACTGGGAGGCTAAGGTATTTGGGGGAACATAGAAGTCTCTTGGTTATAAGGACAGGGGTTGGGGTGGAGAAGAAAACTGTAAGCCAAGTACTGAACTCAATCAGTTGATCAACAAACATTAAGTGCCCCACTATGTTCCAGGCACAGTGCTAAGCATTCCCTTAAGAAAGGAGGAAGATATAGAGATCCATCTTGCCCTACTGGAAAGTCAGAGGGGGGATGGGGAGGATATAGAAGAGAGCAGATTGGGGGAGGGGGTATACAGTGGGATTGCTGTTTTGGGGTGGTGGGTAGGAGAAAGACGGGGAGAAAATATGTAACTCAAAATTTTGTGGAAATGAATGATGTAAACTAAAAATAAACATAAAATTTAATTTAAAAAAAAAGAAAGGAGGAAGAGTGACCCTAAAGCCAGTAGATTATAGTTTGGGTGCTATCTTCTTTGTTACTTATTACCTACATGACCTTGGGCCCCTCTGGGTCTTAGTTTCTTCATTTATAATGAGGGAGTTGGATTCACTAAGATAATTCACTGGATAAGGTCTCTTTCATACTAAGGTCTCTTCTACAGTTCCTATGTGGAAGGAGGTCATTCTCACCATCAGTCAAAAGGACAACTCAGCTTAAGCGAAACATAGAGCCAGGCTGCCCCTACACACCCTTGTTCCTTAGAAGCCATGCTGCTGGAGAGTTTTTCCTGCTCCTTAGGTTGAGTCAGCAACATGTTACTCATCTTCTGTGGAAAGTGGTCTAGAACCTACTTCTCCTAGACCCTTGAGTATTCTTTCTGGACTATTAAGGCCCATCATCAGCCTTTTAAATAGCTAGATTCCCTCATTCTTTCTGTCCTGTCTGCTGAGTAGATAAATGAAGAAATATAATTCTCTATGGTAAGGTGCCATTGGACACATCTATTCCCCACTATGCCCTGATCTAGGCCTCTATGGGCCTGAATAAGTCCCTGCAGCTTCTTGGCTCCTATCACTCCACAGTTAGTCATCAGCCTCCACTATAATTTGGAAACACATCTCCCCCTCCCCCCCCCAACAATGGGCTGGACTTTTCTCCCCTCAGAATCTCATCAGTCCTTCAGGACATTATTGGTGCTATTACTACCCAGAAATATTGAAGGATGAGTCAGGTAAGCTGTCAGCTGCCAAAGGGACAGGTGTACAGAGAAGGTTTTAAACTTGTCATTGTCCATCATTCAGTTTAGGCTAACTTCTCTTTCCCAGGTTCTATTATCAGTAAATATTATAGAATCATCTTTCCTAGTTCAGTTTCCTTATCACGTTTGCTCCACCCAGTCCTGATCACCCTAGTCCAGGTTGTCCTGCTTTTTAGTCCCTTCTTCCTGACTAGCTCATTTCTCTGACCTTTGCTCTTTTCATCTCCTCCTATGGTTTCAATTTGAATTTCAATGTGACTGTCAGATCAAAACCTCTTGCCCCTCTTAACCTTTCCCCTAAGTTGCAGCATAGCCTCTCCAACAGTCGATAGCTTGGATATTCTTCTGCAAACCTATAATTCAGCATACCTAAACCCTATCTCACCACCATACCGTTATTAGTAACTATCAGTTTTTTCTTTGTAATATCTCTTGCATTTATGCTGTTATATCCATACCTCATGTCTCATTCAAGACTTTATTGCCTTATGTATCTTGAGAGGTCTCTTTACCTTCCTTCCATTTTAGGGGTAAGTTCATTCCATTCCTATTCATGGTTAATTAAAATTGTTTCTTCCCTCCATTACATTTGCTCAAGAGATCAACTCCTAACCCTTGGTGAAAAGTGTCTGACGACCAGTATGTTTCAGTCCCTGTTTACTATAGCTTCCTCTGGTTTCTGCCTTCCTTTGTGGGACCTCTCTCCCAGTATCTACATGCTCCTGGCCACCTTCTTGTTGTGATCCTAGAGGGAGATTACTGCTGTTTACCTGTGGTCTTATTGATCATTGTTCTATCTGATGTTTTAGATTTTTGATGGAGGGAATACTAGAGAGCTGGGTTCTTCCCTCTACAAATCTTCATATTAACACTTTAACTAGAAGTCTATTTACTGTCTTTTTTTTTTTTTTGCTTTTTTTGGAGGGGGGAGGGAAGGGCAGTTGGGGTTAAGTGACTTGAACAAGGTCAAACGGCTAGTGTTAAGTGTCCAAGGCCAAATTTGAACTCAGATCCTCCTGATTCCAGGGCTGGTGCTATTTACTGTTGCTTAAACAATCTGTTCACTCCTGCACAAATGTCTTTTCTGCTTACCTACCTAGGATATTTTTTCCCATTTCCTTTCCATCTATCCAATTTCTAGTCTTCCTTCAAGGTCCAGCTCAATTTCTTCTTCTCTGATACCTTACCTAACTATAGCCGATGATAACTTCCTTTTAAACACTCCCAGTATTTATTCTTTATGACACACTATTTGTCAGTCATCTTAAAAATCTCTTATCAAGAGAGTCCCTTTTCAAGGTCTGTCTCTGACATACTGATTGTGTGACACTGGGCCAGTCACTTAATCTCTCAATGCCCCCAGGCAACTAGATATGTACTGATACTAGATATAGTAACTAGATATGTACTTCATCTCAGAATTCCTTATATGAAATCACAGGTCTAAGTCTCTATCCCTTTGCCCCCTTTATAAATGTGTGCCTTGTCTCTTCTAAAACTAAATTCCTTAAGGCAAGAAATATTTTAGATTTTTTTGCATTCCCCATGACACAACACTCTGAACAAAGAAGATTCAAAAATGGTTTTTGAATGTAGACGTATGGATTTGGTTTATACTGTGTTCCTTTTCCCCTTACCAAAGGGCAGGGATTTCTTGCTAGTACTATCCATTCTGCACTGATTTTGGAAGAGAAGCAACTCAATTCATGAACTCCTCAATTCATGAATGCTTTAATAGCAATATGTGCTCAGTATGGTATACGTGACAAAGAATGATAGGGACTGCAAAATCCATACGATAATAAATGCTCCTCCTAAATCTAGCCTGTTATCCAATACCCTGGGTCCTCTACTCTGTTCATGCAGGTATGTCCCAGCCTACAGTTTAAATAACTGCCAAAGAACATTGAATTAGAAGTGACAGCCATTTCAGTGGAACCAAAAGTAATCACTAGAAGACTTCCTTTAGTCAGTGAATAGCACCACCCTGTGGCAAGTCTGGTGCTTGCAGAATGACAACTGTCCCCAGCAGTTTAGTAGAGATATGCCATATAAGACCAGGAAAAGAAATTTTATACTGAGAGAGTATATGCTGTCATTCAGGAACTACAAATAAAACACATCTGTTTCCACATATTTGCCCTTTTCAAGATTATTCTTTAACCAGTGGAGGAATAAGTTCTCCCCGTTTCATTTTTATGAATTTTTGCCTTCCCCCAATCCCCCTACAAAATAGCATGTTCTTCCCTGTAACAAAACAGGGGTTTCAACTGCTGTTACATTTTGTATCATTCCATACAACTTTTTTAAGGTTTCTTTCAGACCACCCTCAGTCCCAACCTTGTTACTTTAAACATTTATGGAAATAAGAAGTTTTTCTTTGCTCTGCCTCAACTCACTTTTGGACAGTAAGCTCCTTGAGGCTGGGGGTCCAGCTCTTGTTGCATCCCCTCCACCACACCCTAAGCATAGTAAAAAGCAGACAGCCACGCAGAACCTGATTGCTGACGGCATGGAGCTGGCTGAATGGGGCCTTGGCTCTGCTCAGGACAGTTCAGATATCTCACTCTGCTCCTACCACTCTTGTTTTCCTTCTGGCATTTCCTGATGGGGGGTAGACCCTTTGTGTTTGTTTTCAGCATCTTGTTCTACTTCCAGTATGGCTATTTAGGGGTGACTTACTGGAGGACTCAGAATGGACTCTAAATGCTGGACAGCTATTACTAACAATGGAAGATTAACACATGGTCATCGAAGAGAAAGGCTGTAAGTGACTTTCGACTGACACTCCAACAACCATAAAAAAAAAGCCACACACAGGTGCATCCACAGTATTTAATTTGTTGTAATAATAGTTACAGATAAACAGGTTCACTCCATATACAATTACTGATGCTTTTTTTATACAGTTCATATTTCAATACCATCGACACTATTTTATTTACACTGTATTTATATACATTGACATCTTTCTAAAGTCAGTGCATTGTCAATAAGTTTTATACAGTAATTTACAAAGTGAATGTAATTAATATTAATAGTTAATTTAATAAATTTTCTGCTAATTCATGAATTAATTTAATTAAAAAATAATTACAACCAATATAACAAACACAGATCAAATAACATTAGTAGATTGTGCTACCTGCTTAAATAAAACATTGGTAAGGAAATTACTGAAAAATCTTTTTACTTTTTTATGGAGTTTGTCCAAGTAGGAATAGACAAAATTTTTGTGTACTGAAAGTTCTGAAACAAGAAAGTCTACATTTTGTTTTATTTTACCAGCCTCCTAAATCCTGCTGTTTACTTATGTCACCTTATTAAAATAAAATTTCAACCATTCTGAATTGGTAAGATCTTTTCCATGTGAAATGACACAATTTTTTCAATCCTTATTGGAAGAAAGATTGCAGGCAGATTAAGATCACGTTGCAAAATGCACAAAGGGAAACTGTATATTAACCAGTCTCGGAAATCAGAACACAAATGTTGATCACATCAATATTATTCCCCACCTCTAAGAAACGGTGATGGAATTTGGTAGCGTGGTGATTAATGACAGTCAACATATCAGGATTAAGTCAAACAAGGGAAGGCTGAAAAAATAAAACATTTACTTCAAATATATTTAAAAACATCAACACTGGAAAAATGTTAAAATGCTGTCTCAAATAAATAATGAATATGCCTTTCTACCAGTCCTGAATAATTAGAGAAACAATGAAGACCAAGGGAGTCACAAAATGTTATGAATAGTAAATATAAAATTTAAAAAGCCCTAAAAATTGACAAATGCCAAAATGGATACAGCGATTCTTTACTTTATTAATGAAATAATGCAAACCAATAGAAGATTTATTCTATTCCAAGTGTTGTATGATAAAAACATATTTACCAATTTCATGAGAGCTATCTAGAATCTATCAATGTTTTGGTATTGTGTTGTTTTTAAATTTCACAGTAGGGAACAAAAATACTCAGTTACTTTAGAGCCACCAAATATGTGGCTTTTGAACATTAAGCTGTACGAATTATGGTGTTTTTTAAAGTGCAAAATTAAAAAAAAACATTTATCACAAAACACAACCTAGCTCTTGTTGCCACTTTCCTTCAGTAACCCTCTGTGCAATATGTGTATTTTGATACATGGTGAAAAACAGCAAACACTCCTCCACCATCAGCCATCAAGAAATAGATACATGTTGGTGTATCCTAAACCAAAGAGCCTCTGCCTGGACAACCATTCCTCAGATGGTTCTCCCTATACACAGCTACCCAAAAGCCACCAAGCCACGGGCTGGAGGTTACACAACTGAGAGGCAATCCTTCCTGGGCAGATCATCAAACATTTCTGCCACCAATGATTTAGTTGTGTTCTAAATACAAAAACAAAACAAAAAAGCAAGATAGACATATAAATAGTGGCAAGATGGTTTTAAAAAAGTGTCCACACCAGAGTCACATATATACCTTTTCGTGATTTTGCTTTCCACATCTTGCCAATATAATGGAATAAAACTTCAGGAAAAAGGAGGTAGCAAATCATGTCGTCTCCAGACAACACTACAAGTTTTTTTGTTTTATTCTTATTCTAAGGAGACCTTTCATATTTTGTTAGGATAACCGGTAGACTCTACACTACAGACTAGCTCTTACTTGGTCCTAATTGGCTGACATGCCAAACGATTTTGTTTACCAGACAATGGCAGCCTTTGTCACTCCCCAGCAGAGAACTTGTGAGAGCTTGTAGTGAGATATTCCCAAACAAAAACAATCTTATCATTATGTTAACAGCTATTTAATTAGGCTTTTCATTTTGTGCTTCAGGGTCATAGGATAAAATAACTACATTTAGCTTGCCTGCTTCAGTGATGCTTTTGACAAATGTCAGCTGCAAGGAGTTAGTTTCCAGTGCCCCCTTCCCTGACAGGAAGAACCATGGGTTTACTGTAACACACAATACTTTTTGTAATCGGATTCAAAGTCTTCGTCCATGCTACTTGTGTCTGCCATCTTTTTGCCATCGATCTTTGGCAGAAATTGTGCATAGTCCATCCCCTCTTGCTCATAGAAAAGAATGTAGGCAGAGTCAGTGTCTATTTCATCTGGGTGGAGTTCCTGAAAAGGAAATAGAGACATTCAGTAAAAACCCTGAAACCAAACCTGAGACCTGGATTCTCCATGGAAGAAAGCGTGGTTTCTCTCTCTCTCTCTCTCTCTTTTTGGTAGGGACAACGGGGGCTAAGTGACTTGCCCAAGGTCACACAACTAGTAAGTATTAAGTGTCTGAAGACGGATTTGAACTCAGGTTCTCCTGACTCCAGGGCCAGTGCTCTATTCACTGTGCCACCTAGCCACCCTAAGCTTGGTTTCTCTTAATCCACATAACACTTTTAGCTAGGATACCTACTTTTAAAATGAGTATTTAATTTGTAAGAGGAAAATGCAATTATTTAGAAAACATTCTGACTACAGATAAATGTAAAATATGACATTTGAAATAACTTCATTCCTGGACCTCTCCTATCTATAATGAAGGCAGCTATATGCATTTTAACAAAAGGAGCTATTTTTCTTTCTTTTTTTTTTTTTGGAGGGGAAAGTAGGGCACTTGGGGTTAAGTGACTTGCCCAAGGTCACATGGCGCATGCGTGTGTGTGTGTGTGTGCGTGTGTGTTAAGTGTCTGAGGCCGGATATGAACTCAGATCCTCCTGATTTCAGGGCTAGCAATCTATTCACTGTGCTACCTAGCTGCCCCAGAAGCTATTTTTCAATTCAAAAGAATTCATCATCATTTTGAGTGTTCCCTGCCCATTTCTTTTTTGCCTTTCTACCAAAGATCTGAGACAGTTACCTTGCAGCTGCTGTCATTGTAGCAGTACCACTTGTTGTTTGGGTTTTTGGCATAAGTGACATAATGGCCCCCACCCATAATTCCTGAATGGCACTGAAAGAAATAAAGAAAAAAGTGAAGGCATGTTAAAAGTCATTGTAGCTGGAACTAAGGTTTCTCGCCTTTAGGTCATGAAAAAATGGTCTAGAATCAGTAAGTATTAAACTACTTGGTCAACAAACTACTTCAGCAGGGAAAGACTTTCTGGGGACCATCTATCATAACCATGTACCACCACTAATCCTCTTATCCCCCCATACTCCCTGCAAATTTTGTAGAACTTTAGCCTGGGTAAACAACTATCAATATGGTTAAATTTGGGGGATGGAGTTTATTTTTTACTTTATATTGTGGACTAAAATCTGTATGGCAAAGTACATGAAGGAACAAAACAAAACACAAAACCTCATAATTCGAAGTGACTTGAATTTTGGAACTTTCTTTGAGAAGCCCCAAACTAGAATAGGACCCAAAGATCCCTCCGTGATCAAGGACCCAATTTCACATCTCACTTACTGAAATTGCATATAAGTTGTAAATAGGTTTAACACAGACATCTTCTCTTGGGTCATCCATGCTGTCTTCCTCACTGTGGTTTTCCACATGACCATTGCTGCAGCCATTATTATAGGCATCATGCTCATAAAGGAATCCATTGGCCAATGTGGCCTCGTGATCTTGAAGAGTGAATAGCTCAGGCTGACTGCCACCCAGTACATGCCCTCTACTCATGGCATCTGCCAGTTCAAAAGTCTGGTCGGTGACATTCTCTCTACTGGCATCCAAGTTCTCTTTACTACTTGAGAGTTTGTTTTTGCTGCCAATTTGGGGCAGTCGGAGCCGCCCTTTGCTCCTTCCTAAAGTCCGTGGGCTGCTGTTTGGGCTGCTATTTTTGCTTGAGGGACAACTGGTCCCACTTTTTCTTGCTAAAGATGGAGAACCTGTAAAAGTGGATAAATTTACAAGAATTAATTTACCCATTAAAGCTACTTCTGGAATCAGTTCAAATTCCTATCTGAAAAGAAGATGACAAAAATACTCAGTATCTGTAGCTATTTATTTTGCATGCTACAGAAGAAACAATTTCACTTACTACACCAAAAGGTTTCTCCAAACTGAGTTAGTTTTACAGAAAGGTAGGAAAATCTTAAGACATAATGGTCCAAAGGAGAGAGTATCCTGAAAATGTCCTATATAAGGATATGGAAAGTGAAATGTTTCCACATCAGTTTAGTATAACAAAACACTTAACCTATACACTTCTCTCTCTTGCAATACAAACAAACAAAACAAGAAATTGAGGGTATATATTAACAGCTCACTGTTTCCAGGAATCCTCCCCAAGTCCACCTAGGGTCATGGAGAGGTGACTCATAGAGGTTGTGTTATCTCTGCCACAAATCTCTCTACCTCTTGTGTTACTGATGATGCTCCCGCTGAGTGAGGATGGGCTCTTGCTCAGCATGTCCCCTGCCCCAGTGGCCCATGGGTTTTGAGGATCCACTTTCTTCACTTCTCCCTGTAGAATCCTGGGTTCACAGAGGTCATCCCCTTGGGGTGTGAGTAGTTTTCGTTGGCACAAAGCTGGATCTCTTGGCACAAGAAAAGCACTGGGATCAAAACTTTCACGAGGAAATTTTACAATTTTCTGTGACTTTATCCATCGACCATTCACAAACTGAAATCGTTTTAGGTGAATTATCTGGAGGAAAAAGAGCAAAAAGCACCTGTATTTAAGGGTTGTGACCAAGGTACCTTTAAAAATTTTAAGATAACAATTTGGAAATTTTGGAAATAATAATTGCTCTTCAAGTACCATAAAACATCAAGTATGTTTTTCATACAAGACTTAAACTATGATTCGTTAAGAGCTTTACTATTCCTACTTAGAACACTGTACCACCTTCTATGGTACAAGTTTTTGTACTATTTCAAAAACAACCTCAAGACTAAGAACTTTTTTTTTTAAGACTAAGAACTTTTGAAATATTAATCTCACTTTAAAAAATCCCAACTTTCTAGCTACATTCTTTAAAGATGTTGAAGTTTGGTCACGCAATACCTATACTCCACTGGTCAATTTTAAATGCTACTTCTAACATGAAAAACAATCATATACACATTTTCATGATCCTAGGTCATACATTAAGTGTTTGAAAAGTGCCAGCGGATGCCTTGAAGTGCATTTTTGTTATAGGGACTAAAGAAACAGGTTTCAAACTGTGAGTGAAATGACACTTTTGATAAGTGAAGAAACAGGAGACGTGAAGATATTCTTTTACTCCTTTGTAAAGAAGGTCAGGGAACTTGGCTTCAAAAAATGTCAACTCTTTCATTTGCAGAAAAATTGCCTCGATTATAAGTTTCTTAAGAGCAGAGACTATGCTCTACTCAGCTTTACATTATCCACAATAACTTGCAGAATATACTTTTTACCTAAGAAGGTTCAAATAGATATTTATTGAATGAATAAATGAATTAATGAGTACTAGTATAATGTTCTCTTTTCATATTGAGTGAAAATGGTCACCTGACTTGCTCATTGTTTATGTTTGCTTGGGCCAAGAACATACCAGAATTGGGGGGAGTCTCCAAAGATCCAGCTTTTTGGTGGCCAAGCAATGGGTTTTACACTTGGAACAATAATACATCTCATTCTCTCCCAACTCCTCCTCATTGGTGAAGGCACACAGACAGTTGTCCAGGTTGATGGGCTCTGCTTGTGCTCTCCGGCTCTGCTCCACACTCTCATGCTCTTCCACAATCTAGATGGAAACAGGTCATTAAGAAGGCTGGGCCAATCTGTGTGTAAAATGTCAGTGCCCACTTGTACAAATACTATACTTTGTATAGGTACAAAGCTGATTGTACTCTTTGACCCAATGATCCCACTCACTAGAGCTATAAGGTGTTATTCGAATGGAAAATAAAAATGTCTATCTGTAAAAAAATATTCATTTAGGTTTTATCTGTAATAATAGTGAAATCTAGAAACAGTCTAGATGTTCAATAATTGGGAAATAGATGAATTTGTGGTATATTACTGTAATGGAATATTATTGCACCAAAATTGACAAATAGAAATAAAAAAACAAACAAACAAAAAAAAAAAACAAGCTTTAAAAGAAGTAATGCAGAGTGGAGCAAGTAGATGGTTCAGTAGATAGAGCACCGGTCCTGGAGTCAGGAGAATGGACCTGAGTTCAAATCCGGCCTCAGAAGCTTACTAGCTCTTGTGTCATTTGACCTACATTGCCTCAAAAAAAAAAAAGAAGTAATGCGGGGCAAATCCCTCCCCTCCAAATCAGAACATATACATTAACCACAAGTATATAAAAAGAACAGCAATAAAGTCTAATAAATACACAATAAAAAAATTGATAGAACAGAAACACCTGATATTTTATTAAAGGTTGTTTCTTTTCATGCAATAGATGGCTCTTTTTTTTTTTTTTGCCCTTTTTTGGAGGGCAATTAGGATTAAGTGACTTGCCCAAGGTTACACAGCTAGTTTTTTTGTGTGGGTGTTAAGTGTCTGAGGCCAGAACGAAACTCGGGTCCTCCTAACTCCGGAGCCGGAGCTTTACTCAATGCGCCACCTAGTCGCCCCGAATAGATGGCTTTTTTTGTCCTTTTAATAAACTAAATAGTTTGTTCCTATAGAAAAGAAAAGGGGCAGCTAGGTGGCGCAGAGAATAGAGCACTGGCCCTAGAGTCAGGAGGACCTGAGTTCAAATATGACCTCAGACACTTAACACAAAAACTAGCTGTGTGACCTTGGGCAAGTCACTTAACCCGAATTGCCCTCCAAAAAAAGGAGAAAAATAAAAAAGTTAAAAAAAAAAAGAAAAAAACAAGATGGTTCAGTGGAAAGAATGTTAGACTTGGAATTAGGAAGACCTGAATTTAAATCCTGCCTTCTTCACTTACTAGTGTGACCACTTAACCTTTCTCAGTCTCAGTATTCTCATCTGTAAAAATGGAGTTAGGAAAGGGAGAAGAAGGAGGGAAGGGAGTTTCTATTTTACAGATTAAGCATAAGACAGATCCTAATTCTAGAATTCTAGACAAATGTGTGCTGTAGGTTCTTTAGAAGCCAGAGAGAGAGAGTTTATCACAAATGCACAAATACCAAACTCAGAATAATCAGGAAAGGGCTTAGATAGGATAACAATAGGAAGATAGTCTACCAAAGCATTAAGCCCCACAGGGCATGCTTCACTTGCACATTTGTACCATGTACTACAGAGTTATCACAACACTGTGTGAAATGTTACTTGTGTTTATCTCTCATGTAGGATAAGAGATTGTGATAAAAGGAACAGAAAGCTCACTGAGAAATCAGAGTTAAACTCCTCCAGGCACATCACTTCAAACCTAAGGAGTCATATTAACCAGCAAGTCATGTTTGCTTGCTTGCTTGTTTGTAAGGGAGAAAGGATAGATATGTATTGATAGAGAAGAAGGAAAAGACAAACAATTTTTCTTTTTTAAAAATTTATTTATTTTTAATTTACAACATAAGCTTTCGAGTTCCAAATTTTCTCCCCCTCTCTCTCCTTCCCAAGACAGCATGCAATCTGATATAGGTTGCACATATATATTCACATTAAACATATTTTCACACTAGTCATGCTGCAAAGGAGACAAACATTTTATTTATTTTTTCCCTATACTGGGTTATAGCTTGATGAATAGCATTACAAAATCAGGATGTCCCCTGCTCTAAACTGAGAGACAGGTGAAGCTCCAGAGCAAAAATACTAGTATGTCTACCAAGTAACACAAAGATAAGGATGCCCAAGGGCTAAGCCTTTGTCCTGTGGGTAATGACTATTTTTTTTTTTGAGAAAAGTCACACATATGTGACACCATTTTAACATATGGTTGCTCCTACCTGTTTTCTTTTAGACTACATCCTGCATTGCTTTGTTTACAAAGGCCCATATATATTTTCCTACTTTATGAAGTCTCTGATGAGAAATTTCTGTGAATATGAAGCCCAAGAGTGGCCCTCTATCATTATTTACAAATTTACAAAGTTTAGACAGTTTTGGATGAAACTTGTTCTTCTGCTAAGACTCATACTTAATATTAAAGGGAACTTGAATCACATGAAATAGTCCCTATTATGAAATAACTTATTGAAAAGGGGGAATTTGGGAAGAGAAACAAAATTTTAAGGAAAATTTGGCTTGACTTGGGGTCTGGATTTTAACAGCTGTTACTTCTTTCATGAATATCTATTGATTTCATCAACTTCTAAGCTGTTCAATTACCAGAAAAGGCTATATGTTTCAAAAACACTAATGCCAACTAAAAATTCCTAGTTAATGTCTGAGAAAAGCATATAATAGTGGAAATTCTTACATACTTTTTGCTGGTGTAAGGGGATTTACTTCCTTCTTTAAAAAGTGGGCACCCCAAAAAATGAGCATCAGATATAGTTTGCCTTCCCCCAATCCCAGAAAAATATAATTTATCAAACCTATCCTTTATGGTCTATGCTAAACTCACGAAGAATATTGATTTTTTCTTTTTACTGATTATGCTTTGTTTAGTATCAGTTCTGCACCTAGATAGTAGTCTGGTGCAGTGGACAGAGATTTGAATCATGGAGTCTTGCTCCTGACACATAGGGCTGTGACCCCAAGCAAATATTTAACTTTTTTTTTTTTAAGCAATCGGGGTTAAGTAACTTGCTCAAGGTTACACGGCCAGTTATTTCTGGGTGTGGTGCTGAGTATCTGCGCCCCGATTTGATCCAGGTCATCTCGACACTGGAGCCGGTGCTCTTACTCACTGAGACACCTGGCCGCCCCTAAATATTTAACTGTTGAGTGTTCTATACAACTCTATTAACACTGAAAGTTGCACAAAACATGCTGACCTGCATTGTTGTAGGAAGTTCCCTCACCTGGGAATTCCCTATGCTAATGAAATTACAGATCTAGTCACTATCCTTATTCTATGCAGCTAGAGGCAGATGGGGGAAGGAACAAGAGTAGAAAAACATGCATACACTTATTTGGAAGTTCTCTTACATGATAAACCATTTTGGGCACATGTCTTACCACTGGATCCCCCATCGTCAGGTGAATAGCCTAAACTGGTTGATAAGATATCACATAGTGTCGATATAATCCACTACACAAAAAGACTTAAGAACACCTGCCATATATTAAAGGTAGAGAATGAACCAACAGGTGTTAGAATATGAAGTTGAGAAGAACCACAGATATCAGGGATGGAAGGGACCTTAGAGAAGTAAATTAATTCAATCTCAATCACCTCATTTCACTGTTGAGGAAACATTAAATAAAAAAAAAAGAGATTCTTTCCCTATGGTCAAAGAATGAGTTAGTAATAGCTAACTACTGCTAACTAGCTAGTAAAACCTTCTGACACTTCATTCATTATTCTTTCAGACATACCACCATATATCTCAGTCCTTTGGGCTAGGTAATCTACCTTTGCTGTGACACACTCCAAAAGAACAAGAGGGGATGCATAAAGTCAGGAATAACAATGGAGAATGATAACCATCTTTTTTTTGCCTTTAAATAATAATATTTCTAAAACTATATTTTAATTCTGAAGTTTACCACCACTAAGAATAAATGCTTATTTCCATATACATATCAGAACATAAAGGATTACATATGATACTGAAGTCTAAATTTTATATGGTTTGCTTTTTAAAAATGTGTATATATATTTATATACATTTAAATATATAAACGCATATACATACATACATACATACATACATTTTAAAATGTATGTATACACACAAAAAATAAATTACATATATTACTTTCAAAACTGTCCTGCTTGGATGTTCTCAGAAAAACCTAGAAAGATTTATGTGAACTAATGCAATGAGAAATGAACAGAACCAGAACAACATTGTACACAGTAACAGCAATATTGTATGGTGATGAACTGTGAAAGACTTAGCTATTCTCATCAATGCAATGATCCATGACAATTCGGAAGGACTTATGAGGAAAAAAGCTATTCATCTTCAGAGAAAGAACTGATAATCTTAATACAGACTGAAACAAGTTTTTTTCTTGGGTGCTTTTTTTGTCTATGTTTTCTTTCATAACATGACTAATGTGGAAATGTTTTGCATGACTGCACACATATGGCCTATATCGAAATTCTGGCCTTCACTATGGGAGGGAAAATGAAGGATGGAGGGAGAGAATTTTAAATTCAAACATTTTTTCCAAAAAGAACGTTAAAATTATTTTTACGTGTAATTGGGAAAAAAATAAAATACTGTCCTGCTTGTCTATGCTTTCTTTTGAATTTCTTTTCTCTTCTGTGCAACATGTTACAAAGCACTTTTTATTCCATCACTATAGTTAACCTGCTCCCCTCTTCAATTAAAAACAGAAAAAACGCAACCTTTCAACAAACAGCTGAGTAAAACAACAAATAGTAGTAAAACAACTCCACACAATGGTCATGTCCAAAATTGTATGTCTCTTTTTGCACCCTTAGTCCTTCACCTCTCTGTAAGCAAAATATTTCAGCACAGAACTTCTAGAGACATAGGTGGTCACTGCTTTGCTCAGAGTTCTTAAATTATTTTTCTTTACAAGGTTCTTGTCAATAAAATTGTTCTGGCTCTGCTCATTTCACCACCCTACACTAGTTCATACTGGCCTGGATTCTCTAAAACCACCTCTTTTCTCATTTCTTAGGGGGTAGAAATATCCTATTATATTTATATATATCACAGTTTGTTCAGCCATTCTCCAACTGATGGGTATCATGCTCATTTCTTTTTTCCTTTTAGTCCATCCCTCCATTCTCCCAAAGGGAAGTTTGTTTTGTTTATTGCTATTTCCCTCTTCATATTATCCTGCCTATTAACATAACAATCCACCTCCCTATCTCCCACCCTTTATCTTTCTGTTGAGTTTTATCTGTTTCTATATCAAACTTTACATGCATGTGTGTTTTCAATCATTTGTCTAAACCATTTGTTTAACAAGAGTGAAGAGGTTTGGGGCAGATAGGTGGCACAGTGAATAGAGCACCAGCCCTAGATTCAGGAGGATCCGAGTTCAAATTCGGTCTCAGACACTTAACACTTACTAGCCATGTGACCTTGGGCAAGCCATTTAAGTGAAGAGGTTCATATGATGCCCGCTACCTTTACCCCTCCGCCATGTTTATATAAAGCTGCTTCTCATGAATCACCATTATGAGAAATGGCAAATTGTACCCCCCCCTTTATCCTTTCTATAAGAAATTTGTATATTCCTTTTATCACTTTCCCGCCACCTTTTCCCTTCTTAAAATCCTCAAATTCACCCTTTGAAGACATTAAAGTTCAGAAGGGAAATTTGCTTCTTCTACCTCATTACAATATCAGTACAACATCCTACAGCTACTTCCAACCGCTCAAATGAAGTTACCTTTTCAGATTTCTCTTGAATTCTTTTGTTTGCATAAAACAGAAGCAGATAGCAGAGTGGATCAAAAACCCAAATCCTACAATATGCTATTTACAAGAAACATATCTGAAGCAGAGACACATACACAGAGTAAAGGTAAGGGGCTGGAGCAGAATCTATTATGTATCAGATGAAGTTAAAAAAAAAAAAAGGCAGGGGTAGCAGTCATGATCTTAGACAAAGCAAAAGAGATATGCAAGGAAACTATCTTGAAGGTACCATAGACAATGAAGTACAATCAATACTAAACAAATATGTACCAAGTAGTCTAGCATCTCAATTCTTAAAGGTTGTAAGCCTCTATCTTTTGCCTTCTGGAATGCTATATTCCAAGCTCTCCCCTCATTTTCAGGAGACGCTTCCAGGGCTTATGAGTCTGACTGCATAGCTAGGTCCTGATTAGTATGAACAATTAATCCTTTTAGGTGTCTGAAATATGTGAATTCACACTAATTGTATGTAAAATATGGTAACTGGTTCCAGATCAAAGAACTAGAAATGATCAATATCTGTAGCCTCTTGAAGTGCAAGGATTGTGAGAATGATAAATAATCACTGGTTTTCATTAAAATACTCTTTAACATTACTTCCCAATAAAAGTGTTAGGCAATCCATAAATACTAAATCTAGGCTGAGTTTTTTTCTTTCTTGGTAATGTATGCTCTGGAAGGCATCCTTTTTCATAGTATGCCTGTTTTAGCCACGTTAAAAATATGTTGATCAATATATTGATCTTTTTTTCCTATTTCTTTAAAACATTAGGATATTTATCTGCTGTGACCTCATTTCTACCAGCTGTCTTTGCTATGATAATTTTAATATTATGCAACTGAATTTGATTTTTAAAGTGATCAAACCTACTAATTCTTGAGTAAAAGTTTCTTTTTTATCCACTTCATTTTTCATTGTCTTTCACTGCCTCAAAAAAACTTGAATTATTGCATGAATGGAAGCTGTAGGAGCAATGTTTATTATTGCAATCTTCAATCCATACAGCTAAAAGACACCTCATTTCTATCACTGTAACATTTCTATTTCTGATAGTTGTTTGCATACCAGAAAAAGCTGATGCAACTTTGCTTTTTTGCCTTTTATTTCAACTGCATGCTTTATAGTATTTCATACTATAGATTCAATCATTCCAACATCTCATCATTTACCATGACTATTTTCATGCCATCTAATTAAAACAAATTTTTGTTCCAATGTAATTACAAGTCTCTTCTGCAGTGTTTCCTTCTGAAGTATTCTTCCTTTTGTCCATTCTGTTAAGGGTTCATTAAAAAAAAAGTTACAACCACTTTTCATAACATAGTATATTACAGCACATCACATCCACACTTGACAATGGGCAAATGCTGACTGATGAGATACCAGTGTGTTAAAAACCTTGACTAGCTCACAATGCATCACATTATCTGAAGTTCTGGCTTGAATTAAATGTATCATTTTATAATTCTCATGAAATTGAATTTTGCATCATTAGAAGCTGGATTAATCATGATTACTTTAGTTGTAGCTCCTTAGTACCTGAAATTATTTTTGGATACTTGTGGCATTTTTTTCTTTGACAGGAATACTATGGATTTTGGATATGACATTCTTGGAATTTTTCCTTTTGGAGTTTCTTTCAGGAAGTGATTGACGGACTCCTTCTGTTGTCATTTTGCCCTTTGGTTCCAATAGATCTAAGCAGCTTCCATTTATGATTTCTTGAAAGATTAGTGTCTAGGCTATTTCGTTAAAATGATAATATTAACTAAAATTTTTTTTTTCTCTTTCTCACATTCTCCCCGCAATGAAAAAAAGAGAAAAACAAAAACCTTAAAACAATACACAGTCAAGCAAGAGTCCAATTATTCTTAAATTCCTTCTTCTTGACTTTATTATAAGGGTCAATTTAAAAAAAAATTTCAGATCTTTAATTTTCTTCTATTTTTCAATATTTTGATTTGTTCTAATATTTATTGTTACCTTATAGAATGTCACAGATTTGCTTGCTTTCTTCTAATTCTCAATGAGTCCATTCCTTGGATAAGGCTTACCAGTTTCTGGAATGACATACATTTGCCTTCCAATTCTATTTGAGTATTTTTGGTTTCTTTTCTTTTTCTTTTTTTTGCTTTTTTGGAGGGGCAATTGGGGTTAAATGACTTGCCAAAGGTCACACGGCTAGTTTTTTGTGTTAAGTGTCTAAAGCCGAATATGAACTCAGGTCCTCCTGACTCCAGGACTGGTGCTCTATTCAATTCGCCACCTAGCTGCCCCTACAATAATTCTTTATAGTAGTCTCTCCAGCCTTAGTTACTGAAGTGGGGCTTTGTGCAAGGGTCAGGCTATGTTCCCTGCTAGGTTTTTAGGTGGAGTTGTCACCCCTTTATCACTTGTTTTCCTGTTCTGATCTCTGTGCCAACTAGGGTTGGGGTCCATCTGGATTTATGAGGTTAAGCATGCTTCAGGGTCCTCTTTGGCATTTCAGGTCAGTGGGCTAGGGATCAAAGAGTGCAGGACCATCCTTGTTTGAGTGTTGATACTCCTGGTGTTTTTCCAAGTCTAGCTATGGTTTCAAAACTACTCTGAGGTTTTCCCTGAGGAGCCTCTACTCCTGTTACTTCAGACAAGACTTGTCTTGAAGGCATTTAGTATTTCTGGACCATTTCTGGTCCTGCTTGGAGGCTTGTATTCCTAAATGTGTATGTGGCTGGGTATAGGAGTTGTGGACTTCTGGATGATTTTATGTATAGTTCTTGGGTAGAAGAACTTACTGTAGTTTTAATTATATTTCCTTTCCCCCCTCCATTATATTTCTTGATCATTCAGTTGCAAATTTTGACTAGAGTAGGTATAGGGGAGCTGATATGCCTGCCAGAAATCTGACAACCTAAATTTCCTCAGAGGTTGCAGAGCCAAGAAACTGAACCATCAGAGGTAGATGAACACTACTAACTATCCAAATATCTATACTTCAATTAGTTTCCTAGGTTTTCACCAATTTAAGGATGATAGCCAATGAAAGCCTTGCAACAAGGTGGACTACCAGATACCAGGTCCAGAGCTGGTAAAACATCCCACTTCTCAGTAACTTAACATGGAATTCAACAAAACATGATTAATCACCTTCCATGAACGCTGAACATGAACTTACTAAACAAAGTTATGGAACAGTTTGTTGGAGAAACAGTTAATGAAAGCAGTTTGCAAACATGGAACATTGATATAATAATTTTTTATAGCTAAGACAATGGCCAACAGAATTGGGATCCAATGTCAACAGGTTAGTGCATTAGGCTAAATCTAATGAGATGAAATTCAAAAATGATAAATATAAAGCCTTACATCTGAGTCCAAGAAATCATTTTCATAAGATCAGATTGCTCATTAGAATGAGGAGGGGCTCAGAGAAAAATAATAAGATGTGGGAGGTGCAGAGAGTTCTGATCCTTATCTGGAAGTTTTAGTGGTCTGCCAGTTTAATGAGTCAGCTGTATCATGTGGCAGCCAAAAAAGTTAATGACATATAGGGCTACATGAATAAAAGCATAGCTTTAAGGTGGTGATCTCACTGTACTCTGCCCTGGTCAGACCACATATGGAATACTGTTTAATTCTGGCTACTATGGTTTAAGGAGGACACTGATATGTCAGAAATTGTCTAGAGGGTAGGTAATCAGTAAGGCAGAAATTGAGAGTCCATGTTATAAGATGATCAGCTGAAGGAACCAGGCACGTTTAGTGTAGAGAAGACTACTACACTGAAAAATCAAAGATGACAACTATAGTTTGAGTACAAGTGAGCTAATTGGTTTTTAGTTATCAAAAATTCAGTGTCACACTGGCCCTTAATCAACTGGCTAAAAGGCATTTGCAACCAAAGTTTCTGGAGTTTTTAAAAAAGTATTATTCATAATTTTTAGTGGCTAAATATAATTATTAAAGTAGCACAGCAGATGACAGAAGAGCTCAGATAACACAAAGCCTGAATTGAATTCAAATTCAAAGAATCACAGATTTTCTTCCTTGTACTAAGATGTGTCCACAACAAGAATGGCACAATGTAGTTAGAACAGAGGTATAAATTCAAAGCTAATAAAAATGCATTTGAAAATTAGGACCTTATAAGGTATTGAGAAGGCTCTGTCTGGTGTTTTGTTCTTACCCGTTCCTGTGATGTTTGGTAGCGAAGGTGAAGAGCTGTTGGGTCCCAATCCACAGCAATATAAGCATTTCCAATGAAAGCTCTGTCTTCAGCACAATCAATTTTACAGCCTCGGCAAAATCTAAAGATAAACAAAAACTAGGTGAAAAAAGAGAAATCGTGAAGGCACTTAGTTTTCAGATTATAAAAGCCCATCTTCTGCCTTTACACTTTCTTTCTTCCCTTGTAATTTGTTAACAACAGTCTTAACAGACTACTGACAAAATTGCAGGATCATTTTATGTTGAATTGCCAAAATATATAGCAATCATTTGGTAAGCCAAATAAAAATATGAAATCTAAGAAAAGCAAAAGAGGGGAGAGGTGAATTGGAATATCTTAAGTAGAACAACCCTGAAGCAAACTACATTCTGCTGCTTAATTTTCTGAAACAGAAGGATTAACTTAGTACTAGCAATACTATTTTATAAACATGGAAACAGACATGTTAAGCAGTGTACCTAATATAGTTAAAAACAGAGTGAGGGGCTAAATAAAGTAGGCTCTCTGCTTCCTGGCATACACTTAGTTTGCTAAATCTGTATTTATATAACAAGGTGATTTTCTTGCCTATCAGTTTAATTTTTAGAATTTCTTTGCACTAACAATTCCTTTACATCCTACCAAATGTAGGATATAAAAGTAGTCTCTTGAATGGGTCTAGGTAGTAATGCTATTTGCTAAACTAAAATGAGCCTGAGAATAAAATCTAAACTGGGCTGAACAATGATCTCACAATATTAATTTGTCACAAAAGCAATCAGTCCCTGCATAAAATGTCAGCACAGCTTGTAAGGATGGGTTGATGAGTGGTCCTTAAATTTAATTCAAGTTTCTTATTCTCTATTAACCTCTGAAGTCTATTAAAAGGTTATTATCTGAAGTGGCTGCTCTGCATTTCCTTTCACTGGGTAGCAGGAGAGACAATTTACCTGTACCACGGACACCAAGCACAGGAGTTTCCATCCTTCTGCACAACTCTTAGTGTGAATGGATATTGATACCCCATGCTGTCATCACTAAAACAGAACACACACACACACACAAAACATAAGAACTGTTCTCGTTTTCTCCCCAACTCCTCTCTATCTTCCCTTGGACTAACACTTAGAGGCCATATTTGTCAGAAAAAGCAAGAAGGCTCTTTTAACCCTATTAAAGTAGTAGGGCATGGCATTCAAGTTCATGGTTCAATGAAGCTCACTCCAACCCAACAATTACTTAATGGCCTAGAAATTGTAGTACAGTTCTAGTTAAATTTGATAGTGAGACGTTAATGTTTGTTTTATAAGTTAGCTTTGCAGGCCAGCCACATTAGGTTGTAACCATTTATGTGCAAAGTAGTTTAGGCAAATATTATGTATTGAATCAATCACCCAGTCCTACAGCAATCATTCCATCAAGTCAAATTAAATTCACATTAAAGCAAAGTTGATAAACCCTTTCATGACAAGGGCAGTAAAATACTACAGAAAGCTAGAAATCCAGTTATTTTTTAAGGTGCTTGTTAACTGCTTATACTCAGAAGCCCTTCTATTATAAACAGCAAGGGAAGTTTGAACTCATCGCTAGTGTCTGTATTCCTCTTAAATTTCTGTAGGTGTATGTTGCAGTAACATTAGGGTACAGTTTAGTATAATTTTGGAGCAAGCAAGGATACTGGCATGTTTGAAACTGGTTTGTCATTTGCCTACTTTTACTGATATGCAAGCACAACAACCCATTTTTCTGGGATGAGAATGGGGTACTGTTAAAGCTGGACAACTCAAGCACTAGGCCTGATATACTTTTATAGCTCCATAATCAAAGCTACTGAAATATACCTGCCATGTAAAAGACAAAACCATGTATGGCACTCTGACCAAAACATGAAGAAAATAGACAACACAGAGGAGGAAGAGAGATGAATTCCAGTCCTCATTCTGGCTCTACTCATTGCCCATGTGACCATGGTCAAATCACATCACCTTCAGAGGCTTTAGATTGCTCATTAGAATGAGGGGGTCAGATAACTTCATCTCTAATATTATTCCAACTTTGACATTTTATGATTTTTAGGGAAACCTTTTAAAGTAAAAAAGTGGCAGCAGTGGAAAAATTAAACTAGATCATCAATCTATTTAATTATTTACTCTCTCCACCAAGAAGTACATAAGGAATAAGATAAATTAATACCAAAACACTTTTTAAGATTCATTTGATATCAATTTTTACTTTTGCTTGGCTATTTCATCATCTGATAAAACGCACATTTATAGTACCTAATTTTACATCATAGCAAGGAATAAAACTAAAGCACCATATCTAGGTCTGCCATGCTAACTGATCATCGAAACACTATAGCAGAGAGAAATGAGATAGAAGCCAAAAAGGAACAATTGGGCTTGTAAGTAACTACCAAATCCAATTTGTTCCAAGGTGGTAGTTTTGTTTGAAGAGTCACTAAAGTTCCTTGAAAAACATTCCAAGCAGGTGGAGACCAGTCAAAATGTCAAAGGGCCAACGAAAGTAAATTTCTTTCTTTATGCAAATAAAAAAATCTCTTTGCAAGTTATTTCCTTATTTAATGGAGGTAGCAAAACTGGCAACCAGGGGGTGTGGTGATGTTCCAGTTTATACTTTTTTGTTATCACACCAGTTTTCTTTTTTAATCTATATATCAAATATAGATTAAAATTCTTTTCCCCCCTCCAGATATCTTTTCTAGTGACACAATTCTAGATATGCCTATTTTCTACACTCTGACTCACTCTTTAAGAACTTTAATTAGTTCACTCTTTCCTAACAGATATTGGCCATGAGTAATTTTTTATACTTTTAAGTAGAGAAGCTGTTAAAGAAAGTTAAGAACCAGTAGCAGTTTTAATCTGAAGACTATCAACATAAAGTTAATTTAGAGCTGGAAGAAATCTCTTTTTTTAATTTTTTTATTTTTTTTTTGCTTTTTGGAGGGGATAAGGCAGGGCAATTGGGGTTAAGTGACTTGCCCAAGGTCACACGGAGAGTTTTTTTGGTGTGTTAAGTGTCTGACGCTGGATTTGAACTCAGGTCCTCCTGACTCCAGGGCAGGTGCTCTATTCACTGTGCCACCTAGCCGCCCCTGGAAGAGATCTTTAAGATCATCTAGTTTGGGGGTTCTTGATCACTTTTTGTCTGTCATGTAATTCTCTGGCAGTCTGGTAAAACCTATGGACCCCTTCTCAGAATAATGTTTTTAAATGCATATAATTTATAGTATGAAAAGGAAATCAATTACACTAAAATATGGTTATCAAATTATTTTTCTGAAAACTCATGGACCCCAGGTTAAGAACCCTTGATCTAGTACAATCCTCTCATTTCACAGATGAGAGAACTGAGGAATAGAGAGATGAAGTGTCTGAAGTCACACTAGAGCCAGGATTCAACTGCCCACAAATAAAGGGAGCTCATGGCAAAAACCGAAAAGTACAAAATCAGAGCATTTGCAACTCTCCACTAATTCTCAAACTGAAAAAAAAAAATCAAACAAACAACAACAAAACCAAAAAAAAAACTAGTCACTTTCCAGTGGTCTAGAAAGAAAAGGGCCTGCCTAAATTTGGAGTTTGGTAGGCAAAGGGGGAGATATAAGAATACCAAATTGGGAATAGGGACAAAACTGACCACAGCACCAAACTGAAACTGAAAGCATTAATCTTTATGAAAAGTAGCAGCATGCAACATGGTGTGGTTTGTAAAGGCAAGTTGCAAGTGCTGGTGACAGCTCCCCTGCCGTCCCCCAATCCCTCCTCACCCCCCACATTTCTTGAATTTTGTTAAGATTGTGGGACAGGATAAAGATGGCAAAATTTTGTGGTTAAGTGAAAAATAAAGACCACATAAATAGGCATGCATGGTCCAGTAAAGCAAATGTCCACACTGGCCATGCCTGAAAATGTCTATCATCACATTCATCACATCTCTGGCAGGAGGTGAATAGCATGTTTCATCTTCAGTCCTCTAGACTTGTGGTTAATAATTTGTACCGACCAGTGTTCTAAAGTCTTTCAAAGTTGTTTTTCTCTGTGATGTTGTCATTTATATAAATTGTTCTAATTCTGTTTGCTTTCACTCTGCATCAGTTCATAACAGTCTTCCCAGTTTCCTCTAAAATTGTCTATTTTGTCATTTCTTATTCACACATCATGATTTTTTTAGCCATTCTCCCAGTTAAGACACTTGTCTTAGTTTCCAATTTTTGGCAACTATGAAAAGGGCTATTATAAATATTTTTACACACATAGGAATTTTTCCCTTTTTTCTGATCGCTGGGGTAGAGGTCTACTAGCTAGGTCAAAGGATATGAACAGGTTAATAACTTTTTTTTTTTTGAGGCAGAGTTAAGTGACCTGCACACAGCTAATTAAGTCTGAGGCCATATATGAATTTAGGGCCTCCTGACCCCAGGGTCAATGATGTATTCACTGTGCCGCCTAGCTGCCTCTAGGTATAACTTTTGAGGTATAGGTCCAAACTGCTTTCCAGAATGGCTGGGATCTATCCACTGCTCTACCAAGTGTGTGACTGTTCTTCTGCAGCCTCCCAATGTGTTATTCTCTCTTTTGTCACCTTTGTCAGTCTTAGGGTTGTGATGTAAAACCTCAGAGATGCTTTAATTTGCATTTCTATAATTAACAGTGATTTGGAACATCTTTACATGAATATGACTGGGATTTCTTCTCTGAAAACTGCCTGTTCACATCTTTTGACCATTTATCTTACTGGAGAATGGCTCTTAGTTTTTATACATTTCAACCAGTTCCTTAGATACAAGACCTTTATCAGAAAAACTTCCTGCAAAGTCCCCACCACCACATTTACCTGTTTTCCATCTAATTGTAACTATATTAGATTTTGTGATGGACAACCAAATTATCCATTTGATTTTATGTGATCCTCTCCATTTCTTGATTAGTCATAAATTTTTTCTGTATTCATAGATCTGAAAGCTGATTTCTTCTGTGTTTCTCTTATTTATGAGGTAACCTTTTATAACTAAGTCATGTATTCATTAGGAAACTGTCTTGAAATGTGATGTGAGTTGTTGATCTAACCCTAATTTCTGAAAGACAGCTGTCCAGTTTTCCCAATAGTTTTTGTCATATGGTGAATCCATCCCCCAATAACAGGGGTCTTTAGGTTTACTGGAGATAGGGTAGGGCTAGAGGATAAGCAGAACAGAGAATCATCACCATAGAGATGATAACTGAATCCACAGGATCTGTTATAATCACTGAAAAGCTGAGAAGGGAAATATTATAGAGGAAGAAGAGAAGAGTAACCAGGACAGAGTCTTGGGGGAAGGCACACATGGTTAGCAGGTATGAACTGTTAGAAGATATAGCAGAAAAGACTTAAGAAGGCATGGTCAGAAAGGTAGGAAAAGAACCAGGAAAGCAGTGTCATGAAAACCTAAAAAGACTGACAAGTGTCAAAAGCTTCAGAGAGGTCAAAAAGGATGAGGACTATGAAAAAGTCATTAGATTTGTCAATTGAAAGATCATAGTAACATTGGAGAGAATAGTTTCAATTGAATGATGAAGTTGGAGGCCAGACAACAACACCTACTGTAGATGGCCTTTTCAAGGAGTTTAGCCACAAAAAGAAGGAAAATGGGATGATAATTAGTAGTGATATCTAAATCAAATAAGGGTTTTTTTGAGAATAGTGAGTGGGTATGGGCATATTTGTAAGCAGGAGAAAAGCAGCTAGTAGACAGGGAGCGATTGAAGGTAACAGAGAATGGGGATGATAGAGGAGGCAATCTGTTGGAGAAGACAGGATGGAATATGATCACTTGTGCATATAAAGAAGTTTTGCCTTGGCAAGAAGGGCCCCCTCAGAAGTAAAGGAAGAAATAGTGGCAGAAGGCATATAAATGATGTGAGATATGGAGGAAGGGAGACAAGGGAATTCTTAGCAAATGACCTCAATTTTTTCAGTAAAATGAGGCAAGGTTCTCAGATGAGAAGGTGGGGAGCAGGGAAAGTCAAGGGAGATTTAAGGAGGGATAAAAGGGTTTGGAAGAGCTGTTCGGGCGAATGGGATAGTGAGTTAAGTAAGGAGGCGGTATAAAAGGATTGCCTTGTTTTCATGAGGGCCTAGTTGACATTTTGTAACGTAAATTTGTAGTGAACCCAGGCAGCACAATTTTGTGATGTTCTCTAGTTTCATTCAGCAGCATGTGTATAAAAGCAAAGGCAGCCCTGTCTACCCCTCTCCATATTATCTTCTCTTATTAGATTATTAGAATATAAGGGCCTTGAGGGCAGGGGCTAGCTCCCTTGGACCTTTGTATCCTCAGGGCTTAGCAAACAGTAAGCACTTAAAAAGTACCTTTTCATTCATTCAGCAGAACTAAGCATCATCTTCTTGCTAGTTCTGACACATGATATGGCATTCTATCTCCTGTTAGTCAGTAAATCAACATGCATTTATTAAGCACTTAATATCTGTCAGGCACTGGGCTAAGCACTGGATATATAAAAAGGTAAAAAAAATAGTCCTTGCTGTCAAGGAATGTACATTCTCAAGAGAGACAATATGTAAACATGTAAGAATGTACACAATACAGCAGTATCACAGAAGCTTGTTCTTTGTTATCCCCAAGTAGAGTACATGCCCTTCTCACCTCTCACTCTTAGAATCCATATTCTCCCTTCAGAGTTCAGCTTAAGCACCACCTCCTATAGGAGGTCTTTCTGGACCCCCCCCAGTTGCTAGTGCCTCCCCTATCAAATTACTTTGTATTTATTTCATCAATGCTAATGTTCTATGTAATCTTATGTGTACATATTTTCTGACTGTTAAGTTCCCTGAGGGCAGGAGCAGTTTTAACTTTGTCTTTGTGCCCCTTAGCAGAGTGCTTGGTAGGTATTTAATAAAAAAAACCTTGCTGACTGATCAACTGATTAGCAGTAGTTTGATAGAGTAGAATGATATATGCTTCTACTCAGCATTTCTTTGAAAAATTACAAAACTACACATTTTTTATCTGAAATAGAAAAGTCTCTGCATTTCTTTTTCTGCTTTGAGAAATGGCAGTTCTCTTCTAGGGTTGCTGCTAGTTCACATGTACTTGCCATTTTTTTGCTTTTTACCTTGAGCCTAGTTATATAGCAAATGATCCTGAACCACCAAAGGCAATCAATGCACATAGTCATTCATGTTACTCAGTTACTTAGGAAGCAGACTTCTCATGTGCTCCTCAGCAGCAGTAAAATGATCCTACCCTCAGTACACAGCTAAAATCAGATACCAAATAAACCATCATGATGCTAACAGTGGTACAAACTCAATAAATTCACTGAACCAGCATGATGGATGAAGCAGCATGACCTAGGGGAAAGTGTATTTGATGTAGAGTCCAAAAAAAAAATGTGTTTAAATCCTACTTCTGCTACTTACCAGCAGTGTAACCTTGGGCAAATTATGTAACCTGCCAGTTTCATCTGTAAAATGATGGGGTTGAAAAAGATAATCTCTAAGATCCCTTCCAGCTCTAAATCCTATGACTTTCCACTTCCACCTACTGGAAGGCTGTTCTTTAATAACACCTTTTCCCTCTTTGGGGTGGGTTGTTTTAAACTTGATTTTCCTTAGACATAAATAGGAGTGAGTGGAGGGAGGGAAATGGAGAGAGAAAGAGAGAGACACTGTGATCTGCCCCCTCAGGCATGACCATGGTTTCTGATTTGAAGAGCCACGGTGTGTAGTGAATTCTGCCTCTGCTATTTCTGTGTGACATTAGACAAATCACTTAACCTCTTTCTATGGGTTTCAATTTTCTCATCTCTAAAATGAGTGAGGGAAAGTTAGATGGTCTACAAGGACCCATGAGTTTGTAAACCACTTTGTAACTTTCTTACACACATTCTATATTGTAATTATTTATGTACATCTCCTTTTTCTCTTCCTGCTCTATAGGCTTTTTAAGGGTGTGAATTATATTTTAATTACCTTTGCATTACACTCTAACTCTTTGCATATGAACATTTCATTGTCTATTTAACATAGACAATTTAAAAGACATTTAGTGCACAAAGACACTGCTTGCTAAACTGAAAATACAAGGACACCAATCAAGTCTTGCTTATATCCTTCAAGTATTGTTTTAAGGTTTTGAAGCTTAAGGACTCAACATAGAAATGACACAATAGATTAATTTCTCATGGCAGAGAATATGCTACATACATATTGAAATAAATATGAGTCACATTTTGAGCATCATGGTACTGTGACAAATATCCATCTGTGGAATGTATATATGCAAGGTGAGGAAAAATGATGAAAAAATGGGCTATAGTAAGAGTGATTCAGTTTAGGTTTAGCTTACTGTAAAGGTTATTCAGCACTAGACTAGGCTGGATGGGGAATGGGCTACAATTTTCTATCCAGGACATAAAGGCAAAGGTTTAGATTTTATGTTCTTTGGATAGCCCTTTAGCTAGTATATATTCATTAATCTGACACTCAGATGTACCCCCATAAATAATGCAAAGTTTATGAGTCATTGCTTATTGTTTCAGAACTGTGGAAAACAAAACACTCCAAATAGGTCCTCCACACTCACCAATCCTGGGCATGGTTACTGGCTTCCTGAGGAGGAAGTGGGCTGGCTAGTCGGGATACCTGAATCCAAACTGCATCGTAGAGGTCTTTCTTCCGGGTATGCACAGTACATGGAACAATCAATGGCATGCCAAAAAGGCTGGGACGATTCTTCTGAGATGACAGAAAGTAGAGCTCTGTCCTCATCTATGTGTATAAATCAAGAAAAGAGAAAGCTGAGAAACGAAATGCACCCCAAGGAGCAGAACTTTCCTACCTCTTTCTCTAAATACTAATGACAGGTTTCATGGTTTACCTTCTCACAGCTATTACTACATTCCCTTCATGATCTTAAAACAAAAAAGCAGAATCACTTGAGGAATAAATTGTGCAGGATATTCTCCATCTGGCAGTAAAATAATGGCAATTAAAGGCTGAATGAATCAATGAAAGGTCTGCCACATTCTCTGCTGAGATAGTGACAATTACACAGAAATTATTTAGCTTGAGTCAACTTTCCATCTAGTACTTCCTCTGATAAACATTTTTCATTTGAACGTATCTACTTAAACATAAAAACACATATGAGCTTTACACCTCAAAACTCTCAACTGTTTAAAATCATTTATAAAGAGGCTCTCTCAGTAAACACAAAAGTGCCTAACCTTTTTAAAAGAGATCATACCTTTTTTTAGGTATGATTTTACCACATACACATTCTAGTTCTTGCAAGGGGCAACAGAGTGTAAATTTATTTTTCCTAAAAGTAAGGTAAGTTAAAAGTAGTTTGGGTTTGAAAATTTAAAAATAATTTGATGATATCCTTCTTAAATAAATACAAACTCCCTAACATACTACACAGTCAGGATCAGAAAAAACTGTTTTAGAGAATTTAAATGGAGCCCAACAGAAAGTTTGCTGGTAACTTCTCAATGAGAAAAAAACTAAAATGTTTATGATCAGTCACCAAACAAATGCAAATTAAATTCTTAAAGAAATTAAGCCTTATACAGTGAATGGAGAGCACTGCCACATTCTGAATTTTTCTTAAGAAAACTAATAAAACTGCCATGAAGCTGAAAAAGTACTGGACCAAGGGCCAAGAGATTTGAGCTACCTGGCAGCTCTTCTACCTTTCTATCTACCTTTGTGACTTTGAGCAAGTCATGGAGTCTCTTTGGCCTTCAGTTTCTTCATCTGTAAATGCCATATGCACAGCTTACTCAGAGCTGGTGTGAGTATCAAATAAGGTGACACTTTATAAGTTTCAAAGCTCTATAAAGAAAGGACTGCTGGGGGCGGAGTCAAGATGGCAGAGTAGAAGCATGACCTCCAAGCGCACCTTCTCCAATCAATGCAAAAAGGGGACTCTGAATAAACTTTGGAGCTGCAGAACCCACAAAATGACACAGAGAAGCTAACCTCCCACTGAGACAGACCAGCAGGCTGGCAGTAATCAGCCAGGGCAGCGCTCTGGGAGCTCAGCCCAGGCCCGCCGTGAACCAGAGGTTTTAGCCCAAGTGTGGGTCTGACAAGCCACCGGCCTGAGGGACTCCAGATCAGCAGCAGCTGTGGCCGTTTCCAGAATTATCAACACACAGATGCGAAGGACAAAGTGAGAGGTCAGTGCAGTTTGGACTTTGGGACCCAGTAAGAGGGAATATGTCGGCTTTTGCCCCTGGGGCAAAAAACCGCTGAGATGCCAGCATAGACAGCCAGCTCCATGTGGCAGCTTCAGCTCCTGGACTGCAGAGCGTAGGGGGACCAGGCAACCAGTCTGAGGGGTAATTGCTTTTGCTTTAACCTGCTTGGATCTGGATTGCAGTCTAGGGTGGAGGTTCTGGGGTGTGTGTCTAGCTTGCCAGAGTGTGTGGAGGTCTCAGAGAGGGCACCCATCCAATACCTCCAGCAGCTGAGAAAACCCCAGCATTTGGGACAAAAGCTCCCCTGTCTGGTGGCAGAGTCCTACTGTGGCAAAAAGCCCAGGGGTCAAGTGACTGAGGGGCGACATGACCAGGCAAAGGAAACAAAACAAACAGAAGAATCCAACATTAGACTCCTATTTTGGGGACAAAAAGGAGCAAAGCATGGAACAGGAGGAAGACGGTGAAGTCAGAACTCCTGCACCAAAAGCTTCAAAGGAAAATACTAACTGGTTACTGGCTATAGAGGACCTTAAGAAGCAGATAAGAGAAGTGGAGGAAAAATTGGGAAGAGAAATGAGAATGATGCAAGAAAATTATGAAATGAGAGTCAACAGCCTGACTGAAGAAAATCACACCTTAAAAAACAGACTAACTCAAATGGCAAAAGAGGCTCAAAAAGGCAATGAGGAGAAGAATGCCTTAAAGAGCCAAATTTGCCAGATGGAAAAAGAATCTCAAAAGCTCACCGAGGAGAATCATTGCTTCAGAATTAGACTGAAGCAAATGGAAGTTAATGACTTTATGAGGAATCAAGATGCTGTTAAACAGATCCAAACAAATGAAAGAATAGAAGGCAATGTGAAATATCTCATGGGAAAAACCACTGACCTGGAAAATAGATCCAGGAGAGATAATTTAAAAATTATTGGACTACCTGAAAGCCATGATCAAAGAAAGAACCTAGAAGTTCTCAAAGAAAACTGCCCTGATGTTTTAGAATCAGAGGGCAAAATAGAGGTTGAAAGAATCCACCGGGGCGGCCAGGTGGCTCAGCGAGTAAGAGCACTGGCTCCAGTGTTGGGATGACCTGGATCAAATCCGGGCTCGGATACTCAGCACCACACCCATGGCCATGTAACCTTGAGCAAGTTACTTAACCCCGATTGCTTTAAAAAAAAAAAAAAAAGAATCCACCGATCACCTCCTGAAAAAGATCCCCAAAAGAAAACTCCTAGGAATATTATAGCCAGGTTCCAGAATTCCCAGATTAAGGAGAGAATATCACAAGCAGCCAGCAAGAAACAATTTGAATATTGTGGAAACACAATCAGGATAACCCAGGATCTGGCAGCTTCTACACTGAGGGATCGAAGGGCCTGGAATATGATATTCTGGAGGTCAAAGGAGCTGGGACTAAAACCAAGAATCACCTACCCAGCAAAACTGAGTATCATGTTTCAGGGGAAAATATGGTCATTCAGTGGAATAGAGGACTTTCAAGCATTCTTGATGAAAAAACCAGAGTTGAATAGAAAATGTGACATTCAGATACAAGAAGCAAGAGAAGCATGAGAAGGTAAACAGGGAAAAGAAATCATAAGGAACTTATCAAAGTTGAACTATTAACATTCCTACATGGAAAAACAATAATTTTAACTTATGAAACTTTTCTCAATATGAAAATAGTTGAAGGGAATAGAAATATATATATATATGTATATATATATATGTATGTCTATATATGAGGGCATATGGGCATATGAATATATATGTGTATGTGTATATATGTTTACAGGTATACATAGATAGAGGGCACAGGACCAATTTAACAGAAAGGGATGATACTTAAAAGGTGAAATTAAGAGGTGAGAGAGGAATATAATGAGAGGAGATGGGGAGAGACAGAATGGGGCAAACTATCTCATATAGAAGAGGCAAGGGAAAATGGTTACAATGGAGGGGAAGAATAGGAAGGCAAAAGGGAATGGGTCAACCTTATTCCCATTGAATTTGGCTTGGGGAGAGAATGAAATACACACTAAATAGAGTATCTCACCCTACAGGAGAGTAGGGGTGAAGGGGATGAGAGGGAAGGCAGGTTGGGGTGGAGGGAAGTTGGAAGCACCCACTTTTGAAAAGGGACAGGATCAAAGTAGAGAATAGAACAAGTGGGAGGTGGGATAGGAGGGAGGGAAATATAGTCAGTCTTTTACAATATATCTACTATGTCAATGTTTTGCATTAGCCACACATGTACAACCTATACTGAACTGCTTATCTTCCCAATAAGGGTGAGTGACAAGGGAAAAAGGGAATAAATCTGGAATTCAGTTTTAAAATCAAATGTTTAAATATATACTATTATTAATACTATTTTACATGTAATTGGGAAATAAGATATACAGGCACTGGGGCATAGAGATACACCATGCCCTACTGGAAAAGTCGAAAGGGGTACGCGAGAAAATATGGGAGAGAGCAGATTGGAGGAGGAGATATCCTATGGGGATGCTATTTTGGGGCGGTGGGTAGGGGAAAAACGGGGAGGAAATTTGTAACTCAAAATCTGGCAGAAATGAATGATGTAAATCAGAAGTTAATAAAGCATTTGAAAAATGAAAAAAAAAAAAAAGGACTGCTAATGTTTTCTAACAGTCAAGAAGGACTGTGCAAAGCACTTGGTTACCAGAAATCCTCAAACCCTGCTCTAATTGTCTGGCTTTGTAACAAATACTTTCCAAAGTTTACATCTGAAGCATTCAAAGAAACAAAGAAAGACTTGTATGAACTATTACTGAGAGAAATAAGCAGAACCAGGATAACAATATATATGGCTATAACAAGGTAAACAGAAACACAATAATACATAATAACAATATATATGGCTATAACAAGGTAAACAGAAACACAATAAAGGGAAACTAAACACGGATGTCAAATCCTGGTCCCAGATATTAGATAAAGAAATACACTTTTCTCTTCTAGGTGAAATAACAGGGTGTGAAATACTGCATATGATGCTGACAGTAATTTTGATGATAGGTTTTGCTTAAGTGACTTTTTCTGTTACAAGAGAGGGTAATGGTGGTGATATAAAAACCAAATGGCATTGATAAAGCTTGGAAAGAGAGATAGCATTGCTTATCAGACCTACAAGAATCCACAATTCAACTCTGACTTCTGAAACCCTGCAGCTCCTGTGAACACGGGCAAGTCATGTAATTCAGTGTCTCAGGCAGCCATCCAAGACTAGGAGATCTGAGTATGCTCTTTTCCCTTTCTCTACATGTCAAAATTACTTGGCATCACGAACTCTCCACTGCCCTCTCCTTTACTTCAGTATCTGACAGTGGGAGTGGTCCTTCTCCTTGCCAAGGTACAGCCTTCTTGATCCTATACTCTTTTGTCTTCTCCACCGGATTGCCCTCTCAATCTTTCCCTGTCTCCTAGTTCTTTTTCCTCTGCCTACAGACATGCCTAGGTTTCTCCCATCCTTAAAAAAACCCAAAACTAAAAAAACCTTTATAAGAACTTCCCTTCCCTTCAAGCCTTATCTTAAAGCTTGTCCTTCTTTCATACCCAAATTCCTAGAAAAAGTTGTCTATTCATTGCTTCCACTTCTTCTCCTCTTACTCACTTTTCTCAACTCTTTGTAATCTAGCTTCTAATATCATCACTCACCTAAAACAGCTTATTTGTTACTAATAAAGTTGCCAGTTACTAATAATACTTGTCAAATCTGATGGTCTTTTCTCAGTTATCCTTTTTTTACCTCCCTACAGCATTTAACTGTTGATCACCCTCTCTCCTGTATATTCTCTCTTCTCTGGGTTATTATGACCTTACTCTGCCCTGGTTCTCCCATCCATCTTTTCCTTCTCAGTTTTATCATATATCCATGTATATACCCCCCCAGCTTCTGTGTTCGGTCCTCTTCTCTAATCTCTACATTACTTTAATGTCTCTCTCCTCAGGGCTTCAGTATGCCTACTAAACATTTCAAATTGGATGTATATAGTGACAACCCCCCATAACATCCCAAGGATGAACTAATCAATCAGACTGCTTTGCTCTAAAAATGCCCTTTCCTGAGTCAGCAACTCCAAAGACCAGATAAGGCTGAATAGTGGGACTTCTCTTATCTTTCCTGGAGGCCTGTGCTGTGTGGGGGAGGTTCAGTTATCTTGGGATGGTAATTTCCATCTTGGGATGGTAATTTCCAACTGACACTATTTTGTCAATTGTCTTATCAGTTTGTATTCAAATAAGAATTCCTTTTCAGAAACATACGGAGACCATAAATCTGAGGACCACAGACATCTTGGAATTGTCCTAAAACATATAAAAGAACTTTTGTCATTCTTGTATCAGGCAATCAGAACTTATGTTTTGGCTAAATCTGAGGACCACAGACATCTTGGAATTGTCCTAAAACATATAAAAGAACTTTTGTCATTCTTGTATCAGGCAATCAGAACTTATGTTTTGGCTCCATGCAGCACATATCTGCTAGCTTTAAGGGAATAAATGATTTAAATGTATATCACCTAGCCTGTTTGTTTCCTTTAACCAAACTTTCAAGTCGACAATAAGCATCTCAAATTCAACGTATTCCGAACACATCATTCCTAACTTTCCTATTCTATAGAAGAGATTATTATCCTTCTAGTCTTGCAGGTTTGCAACCTTAGCATTATCCTCAACTCTTCACTGTCCCTCGGCCCACATATCTAATTTGTTGACCAACCAATTATTTGAGACTCCATAACATCTCTTATTTCAATCCTTTCTTTATCCTCTCACATAGCTACCACCTTAGTTCAGGCTTTTATCACCTCTTTCCTATACTATTGCACTGTCTTCCTAAAGGGCCTGCCTCAAGTCTTTCCCCCCTCCAAAACTGCTGAAGTGCAAGTCTGACCATGTTACCCTCCTATTCAACATACTCCAATGGCTCTATATTGTCTCTCAGATAAAATGTAAATTCCTGTTTGGCATTCAAAGTCTTTCTCAATTTGACCCCAACAAACTTTTCTAACCTTATTACAGACTATTATTCTCCCCTTCTGCACTCTGTAGTTCAATCAAAATAGCCTTGTTCCTCTAACAAGAGGCTCCATCTCTCTCTACACCTTTGTACTTGGCCTTTTTAAGCTCTTTCCCACTTCTCAGTTTGACTGAGGAAAGCCCATTCAATAATTACGGCTAAGCAAGAAATGAGGCAAAGAACACTCTTTTACATAGCCAGAAAAAAAAAATCAACCTGGGAGGGGAAAACCCTCAGGGTTTCTGGCCAAAACAGAAACAACTGCTATTTACATTCACCTTGAGTCAATCAGAGCCCAAATAATGACCAAGATACCATATGAGGTTTAGTCCATCTTTCCAGTGGAAGTTGAGGCTTATAACTCTGCACAGTCCTCCCTAACTTAAATTCAACTCATTTGCAAGTCATCTTCCTGACATCATGGTCCCCTTCAAGATGAACCTGTGAGTAGCATATCAGCTGTCCCAGTGGGGACCCAACTACAACTGGCCAGTTGGGCAACATAGCTCCTTCCTTCCTTCCTCTCCCTGGGTTCACAAAGGTTATCATACTCTTACCTGTGGATGCTCTGCCCAAAGGAATGTAAATTTTGATCCCTGCAACTTCAAAAGACAACTTGGATTTTACAGGTTAGATTACTTTCTTAAGGAGCTTCCCATAAACCCAACAATAGGTCCCAGGCAAAGCCCAAGAGGGTCATTGTTTGGGTCCAGATACCTCATAATGAATGTAAATATTTGTTTCTGTTTTGGCCAGAAACCCTGAGGGTCTTCCCCTCCCAGGTTGACTTTTTTTTTTTTTGATTAGGTAAAAAGAGGTCATTCCTTACCTCATTTCTTACTTAGCCTTAATCAATGAAAGGGCATTGGCTTTGTCAAACTGGGACACCGGAAAGACCTTAGTTTAAAAAAGGCCAAGGTCTCCTCCTACATTTGGGGCCATTTCCAGTCATTCCTGATCTATATCTTGCCATTGGACCCCAATGGCTCAGGAGGAAAAAGTGAGGCTGTACAACCCTCCCTCACTTAAATCCAATTCATTTGCAAGTCATAGCATCACCTCCCTGATGTCATGGTCCTGATGCCATGGACAAAACAACAGCATCCTTACTTTAGCAGAATTGCCTATCTGGAATGTACTCTCTTTGCCTTGTCAAATCCCTTACTTTCTTTTTTTTTTTTTTTAAAGCAATAGGGGTTAAGTAACTTGCTCAAGGTTACAAGGCCAGTTATTTCTGGGTGTGGTGCTGAGTATCTGAGCCTGGATTTGATCCAGGTCATCCGGACACTGGAGCCAGTGCTCTTACTCGCTGAGCCATCTGGCCGCCCCTAAATCCCTTACTTTCTTAACGTCTCAATTGAATCACCTTCTCCATGGTGCCTTTTTTTGATCCCTTAGTTAACAATAGCTCCTTTCCAAAACTACCTTGTAATTTATTTGGCACATTTTCTTTATATACTTACTATGAACATGTTTTCTACCCTAATGAAATGTAAATCCCTTGAGGATAGGAACTGTTTAATTTTTATTTCTATATCCCCAATGCCTGGTATAGGGTCTGGTATAATGTAGGTCCTTCATAAAGATTGTTGACTGGTTGATTATTTGCTGATCTACATGGATGGAGGGAGTTTCCTCACTGGAAGTTCTCTTCCATCAATGAAATCCTAAATATGAGTCAAACAAAATAAAAATGCTTGGGGGAAAAAAGGACCATATCTGACATATCATTATTTTGGGCCATAAGCATTATCTTCTATTTTGCAATGGTTATGAGATAAGTATTTAAACACAATTAATTAATCAAAGCCTGGAGGAGTATCCACTTCCTTTCTACTTCCACGTTCAGCAGATGACCTACATCACAGAAACTGACACTAAAAGAAAGGTTTGCAACATCACTGTGAGGTACAAATGATGTCACCAGACATGTTAGTAGTAGGATTTGAATCCGCTGTCCTACCATTAAGCCTAGCACTCTCTACTACACTATCCTGCCCTTTTGAGATCAAGGTCATTTATTTATGATATTCTTTCATTTGATTCTCCTTTCTACCCCCAAAATCTCCACACTTATTCTCTCAATCTTACTTTCTCAGCCTAAGAGGAAGGGCTAGAGTGTCTAAAACTTTCTAATTGTGCTGTAGATCTTATGAATAACTGAATCCCCAAAGACTTAGTTCCCATACTTCACATCATCCCTCTCATTACTGTTTGTTTTCAAACAGTTCACTTCCAACTTGTTTAAAAACCTTGATATGACTGAATATTCCCAGTTCTCTCCTTTCACTGTCAAACTATAGTTAATTACATTTATTTCTTCACCATCTATCTGAAATCTAACTTTGAGCCCTATGAATCTATATAAATTGCTCTTTTGAAATTTCTCAGATGAGGTCATAATCATGAAATATAGGGGTCTTATATCAGACTTCTTGACCTTTTCTCCTACTTCAAATCTTTCTGCTCCTTCGACAATTGTTATATAATTTAAAAACTTCTTTTCATCCTTAAATTTCTTCCTTTTCTACTCTTAATCTTCTGGTGCTGAGACCTTAGTCCCTCCTGATGACACTGCTTCTTCCTTCCCACTATGGTTACATTTTCAACAATACCTCTCAACTCACTGTTGGAAGTGGGATACTCCTTGCTCCCCACTATCATTTCTAGATTTTTCCTCTATAGTCATTCCTCAGCAGCCTCTTTTCGTTTAAAATGAAAACTACCAAAATCTTTCACCCAATCCATATCCTGGTGGCTATTATTTATCAACCACCAAGACATTCTCCATTCCTCTATGAATTCACAGTATCTCTCTCCTGCCCTATTAGAGGACTTCAATACTCCCTCAAAACCTTCCCAGTTCCCTCAGTTTCTCTATTTTTCCAATTCATCTCAACTACATACATGGTCATACCGTTTTATCATGTCATCAACCACAATTGTTTCTCCTTCCATGTTTAGGAACTCGAAAATTCCACTATTTTATCATCATCTTTTATTATTCCATCTTTTCCTCTACTTTATCACCCTATTCTATTCTTAGAATTCTATTCTATTCTTTATCACCCTAACTCTATTCTTAATCCTCACTGTGACCTCCATTCCCCCATCCCTCAGTTCTTTCACAGGCTATCACACAACTGCACTCTCTACCATCTCCTCCTTTCCCTCTCTCAATCTTTTGGTGAAATAATTCAACTCTATACCAGCCTCTCTTCTCAAATGTCTTAATCCCTTGTCCTCCGGCTGTTGATGCCTTGCCAAATCCCAACCCTAGTTTACTTCTACCATGTGCCTCCTTTATTCCTTTCCATGCCCTATTGAACTGTGTTGATTGGATCCATTACAGATTTATGTTATTTAATATCAATTCAGCCTTCAATGCAGCAAAGCAGTCATTATTCTCCTCCCTAACTGATTCCTTTCTTCACAGGGGTAGTTCTAAACCTTCTCTTTCTCTTTTCAAGCCTCCTTTAGACCTCTTACCTCATGTCTGTTTGTTTAATACTTTGTCTCATAATTCACCAAAAAGATTGAGGCCTTTTGCTAAGAACCACCTCTTCTCTCTTCTTATCTCATACAGACATCTTCCACTACACTACATCCAGTCTTGGATGAAAAGATGGCTCTTCTTACCATGGCCAAATCCTCTAAATGCATCTTTGATCCTATCATTTCCTATCTTTTTCAGGAGAAATCCCCACTTTCTTCTCCATTCTCTTTTTAATCTCTAATCTCTCACTATCTACTTTTTCCTTCCTTGTTGCCGACAAACATACCTCTTTTTTCCCTCTTGATCCATCCATCCTGGCTGGCTATCACCCCATATCTCCTCTCTCCTTTTGGGCAAAACTATACACCAGATTATTTACTTTTTCTCCTCTCCCTCTTTTCTAAGCCCTCTACAATCTGGTTTCTGACCTCATCATTAAAACTGAAACTGCTCTCTTCAAAGTTATCAATGAACTCTTAATTATCGAATCTAATGGGCTTTTTCCAATTTTCCCTTCATATGTACTGTTTTCCAAACTTATCCCCATTCCAACTTTCCATATTTCTCTTGAGGGCACCACTTTCCTTCCAGTCATCCAGCTTTACAACCTTGGAATCACCCTAGACTCTCTCTCCTCTTTACTCTTCCCCCACATGCAATCTAATTATCCTGTATCTAATCAACCAAATCTTGACCATTCTACTTTCACAATATCTCTGGTATCTGTCCCCTCTACTCACATAGCTTCTATTCCAGTTCAGTCTGCTCATTACTGCTTGCTTGGATGACCATAATAGCTTCTTAACTGGTCTTGCTATTCCCAAATTCTTCTGTCTCTGGTTCAACCTGCATATAGGTGCAAACTGATATTGCTAAAATGCAGATCTGACCACGTTATTCTCTTTCACAAAGATCTTCCTTCAATCTATGTGATTCTAGGATGAAATATAATAAACCTTTTGTTTGACACTCAAGTTCTCTACAGTATGATTCCTACATATTTTTCCAGTTTTACTTTATATCATTTCCCTTCATACTCTCTGTCCCATTCAAATATGACTACCAGCTATTCCTGCACATGACATTCCGACTCCTACCTTCATATTTTGTACAAATGCTCCCATGTCTTTGGAATATTCTTCATTCTCAGTTCTACTTCTTAGAACACTTACCTTCCTTTGGATAACAACCCAGGTGCTACTTCTTACATGAGGCCTTTCAAGTTGTTTATTATTTCTATCTTTTGAAACTGTTTCATATATATATTTTGTTATTACTTATCTGAGTATGTGTTATATTCCAGAGATTTCCTTTTTTTTTTTTTTAGTCCCAGTGCCTAAAATACAGGAGGTGCTTTACAACATGTTTGCTGAATAGTCACAATCATTCCCCGGCAGGGACTAGGAGGCAGTGATTACGGACAAGCTTGCCTTATAATAGCAAAGAGATAAGAAATATATAGTTATAAGACTATGTGACATGAGCCTACACTCTTCAAGTTTAGTTAAACCTCATGGATGCCACCACTTGCCTTAACTCTAATCATCCAGCACAATTTTAAAAACTTAAGTTTAATAGAGCATTTTCAAACAAAGACAACTCCCCAGCCCCATTATGGCAGCAAGTCTATACTCCTTAACATTTAACTAACCATTTTTCTGTGGATTGCAATGATGTAACCTATGAAAGGACTGTCAGGAAATGATGTCACATGGCCATTCAATATTCCATTTGTGAAGTTCTTCTCAATTCCACATGGCACAACAGTGTTTGGCATTCCATTGGGAATGAGAGTTGGTCGAAGTAAATCCCCATTGGTGGATATATTCAGCATTCCATTTGTAGATGGGGCAGAGAAATCTATAAATTCAGAAAGAAGCATATTATTGTATATACATGGTACTGATATATATTTTTTTTATTATCCTGAAACTCAATCCCTCACTCAAAGTGGTTCTCTTTTATATAAATATGACCAGAAGGAAAACAAAAATTGTTAAAGCAATTCACAGATCCTTAGGTTCAGGCTTATTTCCACAACACAATTGATTAAATAATAGTGAATACCATAAATAAAGATCCATGCAAAAACCTACATCATCATCATGCCTTCAAACAATCATTTCCAAGATGCTTTTTTCTTAACAGAATTTCCCTATTTCTTCCAAGTCAAAATACAACATGAAATCATTCTCCAATCTATGTAAGATTTTACTTTCTGAAATTCTATTTTTTATTTGGTATTATAACAATGAACATTCTATTAAAAGCTAGTGGTGTGCAAAGCACTTTATCAAGTGATGGACATAGTTCAGATAAGACACCCTCTTCTTTGCCTCCAAGGAGCTTACTATGAGAGGCAACTATGATAGCAATAGCCTAAAGACTGGAAAAAACAATTACAGCTGAAAACAAGGAATTTTTCATTACTACATTACCCTCTTAAAAAAATTAAATTCTATTTACAAATTTTCTTTTTTCATTTTTACTTTCTGAGATCTATAAATAGTTTCTGATATTTGGTTAGTCTCTCTCTTACCTATTTCCATGTTAGTAGCACTATACAGAGTCAGGAGACCTCTGCTTTTTAAAAAAATTAACATTTTTATTTAAAGCTTTGAGTTCCAAATTCTATCCTTCCCTCCTTCCCCATCCTCCTCCCTGAGATATTAAATATTTAGATATATTTATACATGTGCAATTTTGTAAAATATTTCCAGATCAGTCATTTTGAACATGAAGACTCTAATAAGAGAAAAAAACAAAAGAAAGAAAGCAAAAAGTAGCATGCTTCAGTCTGTATTCAAACAAAATCAGTTCTTTCTCTGGAGGCAGATAGTATGCTTCATCATTAGTCCCTTGGGATTGTCCTGGATCACTGTATTGCTGAGAATAGCTAAATCATTCACAGTTCTCCATCAAATAATATCACTGTATCTGTGTACAACACTCTCTTGGTTCTGTTCTGTAGGTTTTACTGAACTAATCCTGCTTGCCATTTCTTATAGCACAATAATATACCATTACAATCATGTATCACAGCTTGTTTAGTCATTCCGCAATTGATGGGTATCCCTTTGATCTCCAAGTCTTAGCCACCACAAAAAAGCTGCTATAAGCATTTTTTGTACAAACAGGTCCTTTTCCCTTTGTTTGAATGTCTTTGGGATAACAATGATATTGTTGGATCAAAAACACCACTAGCTTTTAATAGAATGTTCATTGTTGTAATACCAAATAAAAAATAGAATTTCAGAAAGTAAAATCTTACAAAGATTGGAGAATGATTTCATATTGTATTTTGACTTGGAAGAAATAGGGAAATTCTGTTAAGAAAAAAGCATCTTGGAAATGATTGTTTTATGGCCCTTTGGACATAGTTCCAAATTGCTCTCCAGAATGGCTGGATCAGTACACAACTCCACCAACAGTGCATTAGTGAGGAGAGCTCTCTTCTAACTCCAGTTTAGTCACTATGTGACATCAAATAGGTCATTTAACCTCTTTGGGCCTCCCTCAGCTTCCTCATTTGTAAAATGATGGGGCACTCTAAATTTTACTTTACCTGTCTGTACTGGACTTGAAGCTGAGATGGGGGATCCAGGAGTAGGAATCTCAAATGCACACAAAAATCCACTCACTGAGAGCCGTACCTTTTGGTTGTCCTGAGGAAAGTTCTGTGGAAAAATAAATTAGGCAAAATGACAAGAAATTTCAGACAAATTGAAAACTCATTTCTATGATAGTATAATTGTATTTGTTCTCACCAGTATAAGAAAAAAAGCTTGCTGTTTTAACATCCTAATAAAGTGAGTGAAATACAACTGAGCAGAAAACTAATACCCTCAATTAGCTATAGAAGGGAAAATGTAATTCATGATGGGGTTTATTCCCTATGATCATATGAGTTCTCAAATATTTAAACCCTAAAATATCAGACAGATATATTCTCTGTTGTTCTGTTGAGAAGAAATCAAGAAAGGTGAGGATCTGTTTTGATTCCTAGACAATGCTAATGAAAGAAACCCAATGTATGGCAAACAATGTATATCTGAATTATTATATTATATTCCTCCCCTTTCAAGATGTAGGAAATGATCAATGATGTCAATTTCCCTTAATCTATTCTAACGGGAGGGGAGGGGGGAGGATGGAACTGAAGTGTATTCAAAAGGGAGGCAGGTACTGTAAAGATTCTTTAAAGTATCCTAACTTTGGAAGAGTACTAGTGAAAACAGTGAAGGAGGGAAAATTTTCAAATAGATTATACCTAGAAGTGTCTAAAAAAGATTCTCTCATTATTATAATGTTAGCCCTATAGCTAGGGTTTATTTTAAAGAGTTTGTAGCAGAATATGATTTAGAGGCTTGTTTCCTCTTAAGAACAGCACCACCAATGACATTACACCTTGGGCAACATTTTCAAGTTGCTGGTTTAGATATCTTACAATATGGAAATTAAAATCTTATCCACATTACCTCTCTGGGTCATTTAATAAAATGATTAATCCTACTGGTGTTTAACCTTGAGAATGTCAAGAAAAATGTGACTTTCAAAGCATGACAATCTGGAAATCATTCTAAGAGTATGTAGCCTTTGTTACCTTTATGTTAGAACCATGTACTTCTGCAAGAAGAATCTGTTCTGGTTTAAGTCTACAGAGGTCACTCAGTTGCTTTTTCAATCCTGTGTACTTTTCATCCATGTTCAGCCTTAGACCATATCGAATAGGAGTAGTACCATCTAACTTGATAACTAGGAGAGGAGGTATCATAAGTAAAATTGGGGTTTTCTTACAAGTCCAACAATGTTTCTAGACTTACTTATTATGCAAGTAAGTATATCACATTTTAGAGGCCCATAATCTACCTTGTAGTAGTAGTCCTAAGCATGTATTCCAATATTTAGGGGTAAAAATAATAAAGTAAAAAAAAATTTTTTTTCCTTTCACCAAAAATAATCTCAGATTGCGAATTTCTGCAAGACTAATAATATAGTTTCTAACATTCTAAAATTAAAGAGATGTAATAGGCACAACTACAAATGAACCAATATCCTAAACTCATAAGTGCACAATGAAGCATAACACATGTGTATCAGTACAAATGGTGTTAGTGTGTCTCCTTTTTATTATTCATCCCACCCTGATGGCACCCACTAATATTTTCAGTACTATAGGGGAGGGAAGCTACCTTCATACTGAAAATATGGCACCCTTTTTAAAAGAGCCTTGACAAACCTTTTCATTAGATGGAAGCTTGAATGTTGCAATATTCAGCCTCCCCTCCAACCCTTCCCCCCCCACCTCCACCATGGAATTGGATAGCTAAATTAAAGTATGTAAAATATTTACATTACTTTTTCTTATCAATCAAACTTAAGTGAGATAAATGATTCTCTGGAATGAACTGATTCTTCAGAACTGTGTGACTCACCTGTTATTTCTAAGTGCATGTAACTATCCATAGGTAGTGGTAAAGACAAAAAATTGAAAGGGTCAAATCGAACACTTATATGCCCACATGTTTTGCATCTGACTTGGGATCTCAGCTGACCATGGAATAAATCCACAACAATTGATCGATTCCTTCTCAGATGATTATCCCAGGCCTGTGGGGAAATAGAAATGAGGAAGTTTAACTGCCATGAAAAGGGAAGAATGTCTCACTCTGACTGAGCACCTGGCAGACAACATCAAGGAAATTGAAATATGATTTTGGATCTTCATTTAGCATGTAACAATTCCCTCAAAATGCTAACAATTTAAAATATGGGTTGTAAATAAGAAATTTAGCAAGTCTGATGAAAGTAAAGAAAAATAGTAATAACCAGCATTAAGTGGTTATATAATTTTATATTCTAAATTTTAAATTTTTACTTATTTTTTAAAAATATCACCTTTGTTCCTATACCTCCCCTTTCCCCCATGTAAGAAACCTGCACGAAAAATTTAAAAAGGAAAAAAAGTTTAGCCAAACTAGCCAACACATTAACCAAGTCTGACAGTACAGTCTCCCATTTCTTCAAAGTAAAGAAGAAAATATAATTTTTCATCTCTTCTTTGGGCACAAGTTTGGCCCTTATAATTACACAGAGGTCATTAAAATGAGGTAAGGGCTAATATTTTTTTTTTTTTAAGCAATTGGGGTTAAGTAACTTGCTCAAGGTTACACAGCCAGTTATTTCTGGGTGTGGTGCTGAGTGTCTGAGCCCAGGATTCGATCTCCAGGTCGTCTCAACACTGGAACCGGTGCTCTTACTCGCTGAGCCACCTGGCCGTCCCTAGGGCTAATATTTTTAACCGTCAAAGAGGATGTAAATAAATAATGCTCTTCAGTCATAAGGTATATCTCAGCAAATATCTAGTTTTAGGGTTATTTGGTGTCTTTTCTTCTTTTGGAGGGGGGATGGCAGGGCAATTGGGGTTAAGTGACATGCCCAAGGTCACCCAGCTAGTTTTTTGTGTTAAGTGTCTGAGGCTGGATTTGAACTTGGGTCCTCCTGACTCCAGGGCCAGTGTTCTATTCACTACACCACCTAGCTGGCCCATTTGTTTGAGTTTTTTTTTGCAAGCCTACTTGAAGACGGGCAAGAACAAAATAAGGTCACTGGACTGAGGGAATTTGCTATTCTTTTAGAAGGAAGGGTAATGTTTTACATATATAAAGATTAAATGTTTTTTAAAATTATGTAATATATTTTTTTTAACATATTGGTTGGTTTCTAATCAGTAAGCAAAATGATTTTAAGTGGCTGCCTGCATTAAATAGCAGTGATTACTGACAAACCTCTGCAGCCACTTCCCAGTCTGGACGGCCATCACTGTCCTTCAGTTCTACATATGGTTTCTCATGAACTCGGTTGAGATCTTCATGAAGACCATCCAAGAGAAAAGCCAGAAGTTCCTGGGAATCTTGCTGCTGGAAACCATTAAACCTGGGAGCATATTTTGCTATTGTCCACTAAAAAATAATAAAAGCTAAAGTCATTCATTGTTCTATCCTGTCCAACTGAAAACATTTCACAATTGAAACAGACCATGTTATATGATAGTGAGGAGGGTACTATATAGTTTGTCCATATTTATGTTAATTGCTTTAATTGCTAAATTTTCCTAGACCACAAATGACCCTAGACAAAGCATCTGATATTTTGGCTGATAAAAAAAATACTTCCAGCATAGCCTGTCTAGTGCTCAGGCACACAGGTCTGATGTGCTTTCTCCTTCACTCACCAAGTATAACCTGGATATTTCATATGTGATATTTCTAACATACCATCCTAACTTTTAATTTCATTTTTAAAAGCTGCTGGTTTCTTGAAGATTATAATTACCTAAAATACATTAAAAATCCCCTAACTACTTTTTGATTGACAGTAACACATAGGAATAATTCATATTATTTTTATATAATCCTGTTTCAAATACCATGAATCTTGTTCGAAAAGAGATTATTTTACATTCACAATTTGTGAAGTACATATATAACCTACCTTAGAGCTGCCATATTACTAATAATGAAACACATGAAAAGATTTATGGGACACTAAATAGTATCTGGTTCCCTAGGATTTTCTAAAGTAAACCATGCCATCAGCAAATAGGGATAGCTCTGTCTCTTCTCTTCCTGTATTTATGCTATTAATTTTTTTTGTCCTGTCCTGCTACTGTTAGCATTTCTAGGACTAAACGAAAATGGGGTATCTTTCTTTATTCCATTATTTACTGAGAAAATTTGTATTTTCCCCATTGCAAATAATGCTAATTTTGTTTTTATACACAGAGTTTTTATCATATTAATAAAAGGTTCTTCTATACTTACATTTTGAAAGGTTTTAAGTTTTATATTTTGTCCAAAAGTTTCTGAACATATTTAAATAAGATATGTAATAGGTTTGTGATGAAATATATTCTGAATTAGGCAACTGTGTAGCCTAGCACAGTGATTTATTTACATTTGGAATCAAAACCTGGAAGGGACCTTGGATATCACTTAGTCCAATTTCTTCATCTTACAAATGAAGACAATAAGGATCGGATCAGAAGTTAAGTCACTTGCCCAAGGCAAATAAATGTTCAGTATCTCCAATATGAATAAAACAACAGAAGCCATTATGTTTATTTACAAGAAAAAAGTATAGGAACTGAGAAGCTGACATGTTAAAAAGAAAAGCTACATATAGAAAAGCTATTAACAAAGACCTTATAAGAAGGACAGGAATGTTATGCCTTTAAGAGTCACAATCTACTTACCCGAAGCTTCAGAGGGGCAACATTCTTTTGTGTTCCACTCCACAGTTCCTGTACTAAGTCCCCATAACATTTGGCCATGTGACCCTTCATCCCAATGGGGTTGGTCCTAAAAGTTTGAAAGTAACTCTTGTAACAAAAGACTATTACCCCCTCAGGGAAAGAATGTATAAGCTTTTGTGTGCAGCTACACCTTATATAACACCTATTCTTTAGACCAATACTTTATTCTTATTTATTTATTTTTTTGCTTTTTGAAGGGGGGAAGGCAGGGCAATTGGAGTTAAGTGACTTGCCCAAGGTCACATGGCTAGTACGTGTTAAGTGTCTGAGGATGGATTTGAACTTAGGTTTCCTGATTGCAGGGCCTGTACTCTATTCACTGTGCCACCTGGCCACCCCATTTATTATTATTTAAAAAAAAAGTTTTGGGCCGGCTAGGTAGCACAGTGAGTAAGAGCGCCGGCCCCGGATCGGGAGGACCTGGGATCGGTTCTGGCCTCAGATACTTCAACACCCACACACACACAAAAACCGGCCACGCCACGTAACCTTGGGCAAGTTACTTAACCCAAACTGCTTTAAAAAAAAAAAGTTTTATTGGAGGTTTTTACTTTGACATCAGTAATGTCCAGATATACACCAAAGAGAGTTTTACTTCATCTGACAGCACATGTACTCTAAATCCATAGTTTCCCACCTTTCTAATGAAAGAAGTACATACATTTCATTTCTTCTCTAGAGACAAAACTGGTCATCATAATGATAAAGAACATTTAGCATCATTTTATTGTCCTTGTCATTTGGAATTATTATGTGTGCTAATCTCCTAGCTCTCTTTAGTTTTTTTTTCTCTTTTTTTAGTTCTCTTTAGTTTCTTCAGTTCCTATAAGACTTTCTAAGCTTCTTGAATTCTTCATATTCATTATTTCTTATGGTACAGTAATATCCCACTATATTTTTTAATGTATGTAAATATAATGTAAAATGTAATATTAAAAAACAATTTGCTTGGCCAATTCTTAATCAAGGGACACCCACTTCGTTACCAGTTTCAACAAAGAGTGTTGCTGTGAGCACATGGAACTCTTCCTTTGGCTGCTGACCTCTTTGGGATACATGCCACTAGAGGGATCTCAGAGTCAGCAGGCATCAACAGTTTAATCATTTCATATAATTCTGCAAATTTGTTTCCAATGGGTCGGCCCAATTTTCAATTCTGCCAAAAGTATATTGAAATGCCTGCTCTCCTGTAGCCTTTCCAACAATGACTTTTCCTGTCTCTTGCCAATTTGTTAGGTGTGATTTTTTTTTTCTGGTACAGAGTAATCTTTCTTTCATGTCGTTAATAGTTTGCAAATTTTTTTGAAGAACTTCTTGTTCAAATTCATTTGACCATTTGGACCTACTGGGGAATGACTATTGGTCTTAATATACCTGAACGAATTCTCTCTATATCTTGCATATCAGACATTTTCTGGAGATGCTTTATGAAAATATTTTTTTTCCCAGCTGATACATTTCTCCTTTCCTGCTGCACTGACTTTGCTTATATGAAGTTTATCAATTTTATGTAATTTAAATTGTCTATTTTTCCATTTAGTCACCTCTATCCCTTGTGTCAAAAAAGGAAGGGAGGCATCCTTCCTTTTTGGCACTTACCATTCTTTGCAAGTAATGCTAGTTTTTGATTTTACATATATATCCAGTATTTTTTATGCTAAAAATGTGTCCTTCCACTATCCCTTAAATGTTAGTTGGGTTTTATTCAATTCTAATAACACTTTTTTGAGGTGTGGGAGGAGAGAAAGGAGTTTAGGTTATAATGAGGTTTATATCAAAACAGCATATTTGAGAGGGAATGGTATTAGAGAATGATTACCTGTTCAGTTCATAAAGATGTCTCCCTGAGATGAAATACTGAGTTAGTGGTTGTGTGTTACTGACGCACTGGATGCTGGAATTCATGAAGCATGTATTCCCTAGGTTACTTAAGCCAGTAGCTCCTTTCTCTGTGGGAACTACAGAAAAATAAAACAAAAAGCCCCCCCGCCAAACTAAAACATAAGTCTTGTAGTTAATAACATAAATCACAAAGCATATCCTATATTCAAAACAATCCCTGACAGTTTGTAATTTATAAGGATTTTAAAATCATAATCCCAACAACCAAATATCAATCTTGAAATATACAAAATGAATATTTTATGTAAAATCATAATCTTCTAATATTTGCAGTTTTAAAAATATGTAAAATACACCTAACACAGTGGTAACAAACTTGTCCTGTTTATATGCAACCTCTTTTTGGTATATTTTACAGATTTCATTTTTATTTGTATGTTTATAATCAACACCACTATGTGACTGTACCCTCTTCACTTGGTATCACTTCCTTAAGTGACGCCACTTTTCATGTTCCTTTCTTTCTTTTTTTTTCTTTTGGAGAACAGCCTCCCTATCCCATCAAGGTTGCAAGCATATTGGCCACTCATTGGCCTGATCCCAATGACTGGCCTGGGAGCTTTAACTAGCCTGGTTTCCAATCTAGATCTGTTCATTTCTCCTTTGGCAGGCTGATCCTCAACCTCCACCCCACTCCACTTCTCAAGGTTCAGCATATTAGAGTTGGACTTAGTGTGGTCACAGGATATGCCTCGCCCACTTTTGCTCTGAACTCCTCAGTTCAAAGGAGCAATCAGTCTTAGTCTCTCTAGTAGCAAGGATTATAGATGTGTATCATCACTCCTAAATTCATATTTCTCTTTATTCATCATATCTGTCATTTTTTATGGCATCTATAATAATCTATTACAATCACATGCCAATGAACTGTTTTAACAAGACCATAATTTCTTATCACTTGAGTTTTTAATTTTTTTGTTGTTACAAACTAAATATATCTTTTTGCTTTTTGGAAGGGGAAGGCAGGGCATTTGGGGTGAAGTGACTTGCCCAAGGTCACATGGCTAGTAAGTGTTAAGTGTCTGAGGCCGGATTTGAACTCAGGTCCTCCTGACTCCAGGGCCAGTGCTCTGTTCACTGCGCCACCTAGCCACCCCCAAATTATATATTCCAATTATTTCTTGGATAAAGACAACTAAGTGGCTCAGTGCATAAAGCACTGGACCTGGAGTCAGGAAGCCCTGAGTTCAAATCCAGCCTCAGACACTTACTAGATGCATGACCCTGGGCAAGTCATTTAATATGTTTGCCTCAGTTTCCTCATTTGTAAAAATGGGAAAGTAATAGCACCTACATCCCAGAGTTATTTGTGAGGGTCAAATGAACTAATAACTGTAAAGTGCTTAGGATAGTACTTGGCACATAGTAAGCACTGAATACATGTTAACTATAATATTAATAATAATAATTATTAGTATAGCACTTTGCACATCTTAAAGCACTATATAAACCCTAGCTATTATTACTGACAAAATATTTTTATGCAGATGGATTCATTTTTCTATTAGTAACAGCCTTAACTGAAATAATGGGGTCATTAGGTTAAAGTGTATGAACAGCTTTGAAATTCTTATATCATTCTATGCTGCTTAAAAAAATATTTCTAGGGGCGGCTAGGTGGCACAGTGAATAGAGCACCGGCCTTGAAGTCAGGCGGGCCTGAGTTCAAATCAGGTCTCAGACACTTAACACTTACTAGCCATGTGACCTTGGGCAAGTCACTTAACCCCAACTGCCCTGCCCTCCCCCTGCAAAAAAACCCAAAAAACTATTTATCATGAGAATAACACACTATGACCAGGTAGAATTCACTCCAGGAATGCAGGGCCGATTCAATATCAGGAAAACTATCAGCATAACTGATCACATTATCAGAAAACATGATTATCTCAAGAGATGTAGAAAAAGCTTTTGACAAAATACAATACCCATTCCTATTAAAAACAGTAGAGAGCATAGGAATAAATGGAGTCATCCTTAAGATAATAAGTACCATCTACCAAAAACCATCAGCAAGTATCATATGTAATGTGGATAAGCTAGAAGCATTTCCAATAAGATAAGGGATGAAACAAGGATATCCATTATCACCATTGTTTCTTTCTTTCTTTTTTTTTTTTTTTAAAGCAATCGGGGTTAAGTAACTTGCTCAAGGTTACACGGCCAGGTGCTTCTGGGTGAGTGCTAAGTGTCTGAGCCCTGATTCGATCCCAGGTCATCCTGACTCTGGGGCTGGTGCTCTTACTCACATCACCATTGTTTCTTAATGATATGATTCTAAATCTCACAAAGAGTCCTACTCGAACCCTCCAGCTCCAAACTCAGGACTACATAATAATGTATTCCTAGACCACAGAGAAGAGAAGAGTCTTTCTCTACTTCTTCCTAAATTTTCCAAAGTGCTTGGGCTTGTGCCTGGATGCCTCCAGATAATCACTCAGCCACAGCCAGACTCCCAGCAGTCAAGAAAAGCTCTATGCACTGAAAATCAGCACATAGAAAGGCCAGATCCAGAGTGTTGTAGAGGATCAAGAGAATGCCATAACAAAATTGCTCTGTCTTCCCCAATGCTAACCTACCATACCCTCTTTGTGTGCCCTGGGCTTATACACCCAAACTTTTCTATGAAGCCTAAGTTTCTGTGTAGTCAGAAGCCTGTGCACAGAACCATTCCAACTACCGTGTTTCCCCGATAATAAGACACTGTCTTATTAAGTTTTTGGACAGAAAAACACCAGAGGGCTTATTTTCAGGGGAGGGCTTATTTTAATGAACATTGACAGCAATTTTAATAAACAGGTAAATGTGAACAAAAAAAAATGTACCAGCAAGAAAATCACTGGGGAAGAGCAGGATGACGCGCTCACTGCTGCAGCTCTGATTGGATGCAGCTCGGAGCGCGGCATGTGTTTCACAGGCGGGGGTGGGGTACTATAATGTGGAGTGTAGCGCAGGGGATCACCTTCACTACAGTAGCAATCTCAATAGGGCTTATTTTAGGGGGAGGGCTTATTTTAGAGGAATCTTACACAGTAAGGGGAGGGCTTATTTTCAGGATAGGTCTTATTATCGGGGAAACATGGTAGGAGAAAGAGAAAAAATTCCTCATTCTTTCCTTCCCTCTCTTAACACCTCCGCACCCCTCCCCCCAGTCAAAAAAAGTGCAGAGGGAGACCTTCCATAACTTTCCAACAGTTAATTCCTACCCCCATCATACACCGAAAGAAGAACTACATTAAACTTGACTTTATACAAAAGTTGTTATGCCTAAATAATTCAAATCTTTACATCTGTATTATTTGTGTTAATTTATTTTGAAATATTTTATATTTAAATATCTATAGAAACAGAAAAATTAAGAAGTTGAGGGTTTTTCTTTTTGTAAATTCTTGTTTAAATGAGTAAAAATAAAGTTAGTGTGTCAAAAAAATTGTTTGTACTAATTCACAATTCCATCAAGCTATACAAAAGCTTTTATATGGCCTTGCTAATTGTGAGTTTTATAATTTTAAATTAATTTTGTCTATGCATATAAGATGGCATCCTAAATTGTTTTAATTTACATTTTTCTAACTATTAAAGAGTATTAACATTCTTTCATATAAATATTAATGATTTCTGCATCATATCAAAAATTGTGTTTATGTCTTTTGATTACTTATGTAGTGATGGGCATAGGTCTTATTCTTATAAATCTGTATAGATTTCTTGTATAGTCCAACTATTCCTTGGATAGTTTAATATTTCATCCAAATATCAAACTTTTATCACAAGTATCTCCATAACAGAGCTTTCCCTTTTATCCTATATGGATTACTTTTGGTAGTATGAGACCTCTTCTGTAGGATTATAGCATTTATATATGGAAGGAAACTTAGAGACAATTTAGTCTAGTCCTCTAATTAAACTGATGAGGAAACTGAGGTCTACATAAGTTAAATGACTTACACAAGGTTACAAGGGCAAGTTAGTAGAGCCAGCTTTGAATTAAGGTTCTCAACTCTAAATACCGTATTTTACTGCATAATTGTCACACCCTGGTGTGTTTTTCTTTCCAGTCCAAAAATTGGTTTATAAACTTTTTTTTTTAGGAGGGGGGAAGGCAGGGCGATTGGGGTTAAGTGACTTGCCCAAGGTCACACAGTTAGTAAGTGTATCAAGTATCTGAGGCCACATTTGAACTCAGGTCCACTTGACTCCAGGGACAGTACTCTATTCACAGCACCACCTAGCTGTCTCTTATAAACTTTCATTGTGTAATCATTGCATAGTATAGTTCTGTTCATTACACCTCTTAAAAGGCAAACAGAGCAGCAATGTATTCACCAGTGGCATATGGATACGCATTTATCTTTAGTTCATTGTGTGCCAAGAGCCTAGAATTCTTAGCACATGCACACTGTCAGTATATTTCTGAAAGTCAACTTGTGTGGTTTATTTAGGGTACTACAGTACTAAGGGTACTGTCACTCAACCCAATTAAAAGTCACAGGCACGAGGAGAGTGGGCAGGCAGGTGTAGCCGCCATGAGTAAGTCACTTAATATGGTAAGACTTGCATCTTCCCATGCTAGCTGAACTGCACAATTCATTTGTCTATGATACATTAATGTGCAAAAGCATTTCTTTCTATCGGTAAATATAAAAACTATGGTCTTCAAGTTGAAAGTGATTATATTCACTGAACAGCATGGAAACAGAACTGTGGAAAGACAGGTTTCAGTGAACGAAAAGCTGGTGACAAGACTGCAGGAAACTAAAAGACACAAGTAATACTGGCACAAATTTAAAAAATTTTCACATAATGGTCTTTTTTTGCAAAAGATTTGGCATACAATCTGCAAGGATTATGTGGTGAAATACAGTATACCATAGCTACACATATTTATATATAATCAAATGTCTTGTACTGTTCTTTATAAATTTTTTTTTTTTTGGTATAACTGTGATAAATAATATTTTAATATCTTCTTTTTATGATTTAAAAAATTTAGATCAAAGATCTGCCTGGAATTTATTTTAGTACAGGATATGAGATATGGTTCTGGCTCCCCCCTTTTGTCATACTATGTAATTATCCTAACAATTTTAAAAATTAAATAATAATAAAGAGGAAGCCAGGTGGTAGAGTGGATAAGTATGCATCAGGACTTGGAATGTGAAAGGCCTGAGTTCAAATTCTGCCTCAGACACTTAATACTTGTCTGATTCCAGGGAAGTTATTTAACCCGTCTGCCTCAGTTTCCTCATCTGTAAAATGGGGATAATACAATTATCCTTTTCACACTGCAATTTTTCACCATCGTGGTTTTGATATATCATGGTCTGGCATAAGAAATTAAATGGGAACTTTTGGCAAGTTTTGTGGAAGTCACAGACAACACACAAAGCTTAACAGGTGACACAGAAAAAGTTTAGAAACACAGAAATGCATAATATATGTATAGTACTGTATAATATAGCCTTTAGCCAAATACTTAATCTAAATTTTACAGTAAGGTATGGTAAACACCCTATAAGAAAAAGAAAAAAATTCAGACTTCTCTGGTATGAAGGGAGCACAAAAAAATTTTATGCAAATTTCCCAGGCTTTCAGGGTGATGAACCCGTAACACTGCCGTGATATGAAAGGGATAACTGTAACAGCATCTATCTCTTAGAGTTGTTGTGAAGTTAAAATAATATTTGTAAAGCACTTTGCAAATAACATGCTGGGATCTTTTTTTTTTATTGTGTTCAGTCATAATCTCTTTATTTTTAATAGGTAAACTGAATCCAATTATAGTCAAAAGTAATAATTTTAAATATGTCTATCCTAACACTGTTAAATTATATTCATTTTTATCACAAAGAAATATACCATACTTTGCTAACACTAATAATTTTAAGGATTTTTACAACTCAGAGAAATGAGCAAGAACTACAAGTGGTCATTCTCCATTAACTTTTTCTGCAGCTGAAGCCAAAGTTCCTCATAAAATCCATGAGAAGAAATATCTGTTGCATTTGAATTAGCTGAAGTCTTTGGTGGGCAATGTGTATAATCCATATTATTTTCTGCCACAGAATCAGCTACTACTTTATAATAATTAGTATTGCATTTACTTTTTAATAATTCAGACAACACTTTCCTTACAAAGGAATGACATTAAACTGCAAAGATTATGAAAAGTGAATTAAATTTCTAGGCGTAGCAATTATTACTAATTTTAAAGCAGGAACTTTATTTCTTATCTTTGTATTTTCCTTGGCACCAAGAACAGTGTCCTTCTCCTTCATATAGTAAATTCTCAATAAACATTTCATTTAAAATGAAATGCTACATCAAAAGTAAACATACACAGCTGTTTATAAAAAAAAAAGAAAAAAGCTAGTTTTTTCATGGCTTCTAACTACAGTCTTCAAGAATGCAAGAGAAGTATAAACCAAGTACTAAACCAGTTTAATGTTATCTGAATGTACTGTGGAATCAATCAATTATAAGCATTAAGGAGCCTTTCATACAGATTTTAATTTGTATGTTAGAGACATTAAAAACACCAGAGACTTACCCTTGTGTCTGTCTATCTTACTACTATTTGCTATAAATGACATCTCTTCTGGCCAGCTCATATCTTTGTTCCGAACTAGAAAGAACAAGATATTAACGTATTAATTCCTCATGTACTCCAAGTCATGCAACTCAATCCCCTTCATGAGAGAGGAGATAAAAGATTTTCTTTCTCTAAATCAATTTGTACTTTAGAAAATGACAGAAATGGAAAATAAAGTAAATTTTTGCACTGGGAAGAGTTATTATTCTTTTCTGTTTCTTTCTATATTTTGTCTGTACTCCTGGGTATAATACATGTCATGTATTTAAGTTAGGGTTAATAAGCTATTCAATGAATTAAATGCTGAAAAGAAAATCAGCCTTACAACTACACTAGTAAGGGGTTTAAGTTGAGAAGCAATGTTTACACTGTAACTTAAAAACATATTACTTTAAGTGTCAATTTGTTAGACTATTGTACCTGCCTATGTCAAAACGTAAATATAAAGAACACTTCCATGTGGCAAGCAGGAAGCAAAGAATGGGTTGCTTGTTTGTTTAAATACAATCTAAAGGAAAAAGGATAAAAGTAAGTTTGTTGGTTAGTGGTCTATATGGATTCAATGCTAGTACCACCATGAATAAGCTTACAACAGATCCCTTTACCACTGAATTTTAAGAACTCCAAAAACTTAAAACCTCAATAAATGATTGCTGGCATTTTTCAGCCTAACAGGAGTTAAAAGCATCTGCTAGTCTTCAAAGGACATGTTATCTGAATGTGTCTGTTTTTTTTTTTTTATTTCAATGTATCTAGCTGTCTGCCTGGATATTCAATGTTAAGTTCCTAATTAAACATTTACTTTTTAAATAATCCAACAAGAGTCATGAGAAGTATTTTTTTTGAATAATGAAATTTTTTGTAATTTATTTTTGAAAACACGAATAGCATTTTAAAAGAACTGCTCTAGGATCTCATGTATTTTAGAAAATTTCTTTAACATAAAATGATTAACTACAAATGAACTCTCTTGAAAAATAAGACATGGTCTAATAGAAAGAAACCTTGAATTCTTATATTTCCCTTGTCCCACCCTCAATATCAACATGTTGTAGCTGTCTACCTTCAATAACTAAGTGCTGTTCATCCTGAATTTTCAGATATTCTAACATATGATCTTCATCATCCAGAAGAGTAAGGTAGTTCTGTAAGAAAAAGGAAATGCATTTTCAAGATTTGTTTATATTTAAGCATAATCTTTCCTAATGAATGTGATAATTTCAAACTTCATTCACATAGTTCTGGTCATGGAAATCTAATACAACAGAGTGGCATACATCTGTTTGTATGAAAGCAAGTAAGATATACATATATAGACTCTGTCTCTATATCTATAACAAAAGTTATGTGGGAAAGGATCACAATATTTATAATTCATCATATACAAAGTCAAAGTTCACTCTGATTTTGATTTAAAAAGAAAAATGTACAGAAATCAAGTTTAATCAGATACTCAAAAGTAAAAAACTATGCCAAATGTGATGAACTCTATATAACAACAATAACAATAATAAGATATTCTCTTTAATTACTTGTTCCCTTTCACACTTTTAAGAGGAAATCAAAGAGTGGTGACCGAAGAAGGTAAGAAGAAAAAAAGAACTAAAGAGAGAAGATTTAACAAGTATATTCATGCTCAAAAATAAGGCCTATTCTCCCTTGGCATTACAAAACAAATCACAGAATGTCAGAGTTGGAAAAGACTAAAGTGGGCGGAAAAAATAGATATCTAGTCTTTGCATGAAGACTTCCAAGTAGAGAAAACCTACTGCCTCCAGAGGTAGCCCATCTAATTAATTATGGATAATGCTAATCATCAAGAATTTCTTCCTTATATTAAGCCCAAATTTTCCTCTTTGCAACTTCTATCTAAATGTTCCTGGTTCTGTCTTCTGGAACAAACAGACTTATCTTTCTTCCACAAGACAGTCATTCCAATACTCGAAGACAGTTATCATGTCTCCCTATCCCCTCCAAGAGTCTTCTTTCTCCAGGTTCCCACTGGTCATAATATGGCATGGATCTAACAAGGCTCCTCATTATCTTGGCTGTGCTCCTCTGTGTACTTTACAACATATCAAGGTTTTCAGACTGCAGTGTTCCGGCAGTGGTTTCACCAAGACAGACTACAGAGGAAGGACTGCCACCTCTCTATTACTGGAAGCTACATCTCTCTTAACTGTTACCCCATGGCTAACTTTAACAGACACTTTCAATAGCCTCAAGTGTGATATGGCAAGGCCTAGATGATAGGTAACCCTATGTATATATTCCAGTTCCTGTTCAGGGTAGTAGACACATTCTATAGAAGGAGAATTATTATGAGCAAAAATCTTAACCCTTGTGAAGCTTGGATCTCATCCACCTTCTACAACTTCAATTTCCAAATATATATCTTTATCCCTGATCTCCAGAGCCCCTCATTTCCTAATGAAAACTCAACTCATCATTTCCCTTCTACAACTTGTCCCTCCCCTTAAATTCTCTCCTTCTACTAATGATACCACAATTCTCCTAGTCACCAAGGCTTAAGTCACAAGAATCGCCCTTAACCCTTTCTATCATCACATAAGCCACTGAATCCTCTTCTTTCTAACTACAAAATCTCTCACATTCTTTCCCTCTTTCCCCCTTTCACTGCCACCACCAGCCTACTGTTTATAGCTCCCTAAATGGTCTCCCTTTTTCAAGTCTCTCCTGTAGAGGGTACTACTTCTCAATTCTGCTGCCAATAAAACTTCACATTGTAAGGGTCTAAGCACGTCATTCCTCTGCTCAAAAACATATGGCCGTATCCCCCTACCTATTCTTTTTTTTTTTTTTTTTTGCTTTTTGGAGGGGGGAGGGCAGGGCAATTGGGGTTAAGTGACTTGCCCAAGGTCACACAGCTAGTAAGTGTTAAGTGTCTGAGGCTGGATTTGAACTCAGGTCCTCTTGACTCCAGGGCCAGTGCTCTATTCACTGTGCCACCTAGCAGCCCCCCCCCCACCTATTCTTAATAAATGATGATAATTATTAATACTGAATAATGGGATGAGTGTCAATGACTCCATCTCTTCCACTGACAGGGAAGATGGGTAGACCTTTCCATATGTACTGCCACTGCCTTCCAACATCTTCCCTGACTTTAAAACCTTCAGTCCCTTGGTACTGCTATTTCACTTATTTATGTAACCTAAGGACTCCAAGGGCTTCTTCATTTGTCCTATAGTGAAATCTTCTTATACGTGTTGTCCCCTCCAATTATGAGAGCATACTCTTTGATATCAGGGGCTGTTTGGATTTTTCTATTTGTATCCCCAGAACTTAGCAAAGTGCTGAATACATAGTAAGTACTCAATAAATGTTCATTCATTCATTCAATAAAATACAAATTCTTTATCACTGCACTTAAGGCCCTTTATCATCTCATACTTTTCTAGTCTTATTTCCTAATACCTTTCTTCTTGAGGAGAGAGAGAAGACAAAACAAGGTGGGAGACTGGGAGTCTGCCAAGCCTGAACTAACAACTTGTTGTTTCCAAATCTTGTCTTACCCTCTCCATCTGCGTAAGTGCACACATAATCCCCTAAGGCTTAGAACAACAGATTGTCCCACCTCAGGTCTCTTCCCAGTGAAATCCTTTTCCTTAGGAACAGTAATGCTTTTCAGTTTTTCATTTTATTTCTAGCATCTCATACATAGTTGATGACTGGTAAATATTGAATAAATGTTTTTAACACTTGACATGGTTGATTCCTAACTACCTTTAGAAATTCTTACCTCACTGTTGTACAACCACAGGCGCATGTCCTCCTCTTTGATGCGCAACCTCTGAGACAGATACTCATGAATTTCCTTGATAGTTTGCATCCTACTAAAACAGCCTGTGTAGGCTAACACCCGCTTTAAGGGAGCATTTGGAGAAGGCACATTCCCTGTGGTCATAATAATCACAATAAAGATAAAAGGCAAGTGTCAAAAATATTCACCTCAAAATTAAACTATTAATTTAGGAAACAATAACCACAAAATGAAAGCTACTGGATGAAAACATTTAATGCATAAGACTAAAGTTTTAAGTTGAAGACAGACACAGGGGAGGAGATTACACTTTCTAAGAAGTGGACAAAAGCTATATCTCTGGAAGAGAAAACAACAGAAGCCCCAGGGTATTTTTTAGGCTAAAAAACATGTAGTACCAAGGCTGAAAAAAAAATATAGTACTAATTGGAAATTGTATTTTCTTCTTTAAGACTCTGGCTAATGCCTGAAAAAAAATAAACAGGTCTTATTTAAGTCATATTTTATGAAAATAAGTCAAACTTCTAGTATCACCATTCTTCTAAATTGCTTAACTCCCTTCTGGAACAGTAAAATCTTAAGGAAATGGAAAATTTTATTTTAAATTAAGGATGTTTGGTCCTTATCTGGGTACATAGTTTGTCTTAAGGACAAAATGAGAAGTTTTCTCTACAATATATCAATTCTCAATCATTATGGGAGGAAGCATGGTATACAGGAAAGGGAACAGACTTTGGAGTTTAGATGGTCTGCCTTTGCCATTTACTACCTGTATAACCTCAAGTAAGTAATTCTTCCAATGAGAAGGTTGGAACAGATGGTCTCTGAGGTCCCTTTCAGCTCTAGATTTATGATCCTAAGCCAATGACAGACATAACACAGTTTCAAAGGCGCTTGAGGTAAGAATACAATACAACAACAATAGGGAAAAAAACTTCTGAGGACTATCCCAAGTCCAATCGGAGACTTTAAAGAAGGAAGAGAATAGAATGAGTCAAGGCAAGATTATGACAAAAAGTTAGAGAAAACCACATAGATTTTTAACTTATAATAACTCTATATGAAACAGCTACATTACTAAAAACCTTTCTTAACAAAATCTAGCCTGATACTTAGTTTCCAAATGGATAAAAACCCTCACAAAATATATTACCCCTCCTTTGAAAATTAATTTTTCTAGAACTGAAAATAAAAATATAATAGCACATCAGTGCTGTCTCTCTTGAAGATGATTATGATTCCAGTTTCTGATTCTTACTATTAATTCTTTAATTAACCATACTAACTCTCTATCCAGGTAACGGTTCTAGCAGTGCCACTAGCTAGCTTGTCTAATGAATAGCTAACTAAATAAAACTGTCGAAAGCATACACATGTACTTTTCTTTAAAAAATTCACTTGCATGAGATACATGGCCACAGTATTTTTTGTGATGAAGAGTATGACTAAGTCATAAACAGTAACAGGGTTTAATACCCACCATCTCAAAAGGAATAAAATAATCATGTAAACAATAATAATAAATGCAGTGAAGAGAATGATCAATGTTACAGTAAAAAGAGTAAAACCAAATTAAAAAAATTTCTCAACAACAAAAAATAAAGCACTCCTTTTACCTTCAGAGAGCAAAGGATAACTTCTTAAAGAAAAAGAGCAAATCTCTGCAATTACAGATGAGAGGATTAGTTATAAGATTACAGCAAGAAAGCAAATTCTTATAAATTTCAACAAGATTAATAATTGATTTAACAAATAATTAGTGCGGAGCAATATTTTGAATTAAGAACAAATTTGGCACATCATAACTATCCATTAATAAAAATCAGAAGCATTTTCCAATGTCCACACCAAACAATCTCCATAGTCACAAGCCAAATACTCAAAATTATTTGGGTACTAGATAGTTTTAGTAGCATAACTCATCAAGCAGGCAGCCACTGATTACATGTAATTTCATGCCTTTGATTGGCTTCCACTAATCTAGGAGAATTTATAAAAGCAGCAAAAATCTAGGATCAGCACAAGATTTGTAAAGAAATCTTCCTATAGAGTAATACTGTAAACTCCTAATTTCCATTCTCAATTGATAGCAAAAAATACAGAATTATATTATGTGCTACAGAAGGCCAATGATACACATTTAATTTGACAGAAAGTTAAATGAAAGCATAATTTTTCAAGAATATACAGTAGAGAATGAACTTCATTGACGTCATTTTACTGTTTTTCTTTATTTAACATCTTCCTAAAGGCAAAGTTTAATATAACTGACCCCCCCCAAAAGGGGCAGTATATATAAAGGGGCCTTTATATAGAATAAGAAAGTCACTTCTAAATAAATTTTACATAGATAAAGTTATCATTCTCTGGAGTTTCAAAGGCTGGAATGGCATTGATTTCATTGTATTCAGTTCAAAAGTAGTTTTCCCCTTGTATTTAATTTTACTGTTGAAATTTGTTCCATAACACAAATTCCTGGTATCAGAGTAAAATCCAAAGTCTGCCAACTCAATACAAAAGGACATTCCATAATACAATTGTTTTCAACATTAGAATAGCATAAATTTGGCAGGGTGAATAATAAAAGTAAATTATGCCTATCACTAATATTAAAAATTCACTATTATAGTAAGCAGATACAAAGGATTGTTTTCACAGGAACCTTTGAACCTTGTGGCTATATGACCATCTGACACAAAAATTAAAGGGGTTAGATGGTTGTTTATTTTAAACAACGTTTTTAGAGCTCTTATTCCTTTAATGTAAGAATGCCAGTAGAAAGTATGCTGATTTTGACCTTAAACAATAGCAAAGTTAGTATGTATTAAATGTTATAAATTAAAATGGGAAAATATTTATACAGGATTATGATATACTTGGGAATTTTAAAAAATAAATCTGTCACTTTCCATTGTCACAAATATGTCCCATAATTTCTATAATACCCTGGAATTGATGCTTCTTCATATTTTTCTAATCTATAACTTTTTTTGGAGAGCAACTGGGGTTAAGTGACTTGCCCAAGGTCACACGGCTAATTTTTGTGTTAAAGGTCTGTGGCCAAATTTGAACTCGGGTCCTCCTGACTCCAGGGCTGGTGCTCTATTTATTGCGCCACCTAGCTGTCCCCTGAAAATAGCTTACGTTCTTTTTTTTTTTTTTTTGAGGGATAATTGGGGCTGACTTGCCCAAGGTCACACGGCTAATTTTTGTGTTAAGTCTCTGAGGCTGGATTTGAACTCAGGTCCTCCTGACTCCAGGGCCGGTGCTCTATTCACTGCGCCACCTAGCCACCCCAATGTATAACTTTTTTAAAAAATCAACTTAATACAATAAGAGACCTAAGAGAATGCACTATATTTATCAATGACACCATATCTTTTAAGTTAATCTAATGTTTAGATTGATCAATGACAAAACTGATGTTGCTACAGAATCTTAACTATCATCAGGAAATTACAGGTGTTATCCTTGGTACTTAAAAGTGCTACTGCCAAAGGGATTACTGAGCTATGCATATGGGTAAAGTGGAAAAGTTTTAAATGGCTGGGGATCAGTAGATGTCTTCAGAGGCACCACAGATTTATCATAACAAAGACTCTATGGGGGAATAATAATAACATTTTTATAACACTTTCAAAGTTTGCAAAGCACTTGACAAACATCTCTTTTGAACCTCCCAACAACCCTGGAAGGTATGTGCCATTATTAAGAAACATTTAAGTGCTTGTACAAACTTGACCCTGTTTCAGCTTTGAGTCTGCTGCACTTCCTATTCTACCTAACTCATACTTGCGCATGATCTTAGATCTAAGCTCCATATATCAGAATATTTAATGATTTTGCACAAAAGCAGATGGGAATGCATATCAGCACAGTGGCACCAGACTTGGAGCAACTTGCTTTTCACTTTTTTGAGAAAACATACTGTATTCTTGCTGCATTCTTAAGTTACCTCTAGGTAAATGTTGAGGAAACATTCTCAGGCTCATCATACCCATATTCACCCAGATGTTAGACTGCTGTGTCCGGGTGGCAGGCTGCTGTCTCAGGAAGAGAAGATAACGAGGAAACAATTCTAGCTCTGGGAGGTCCGTTTTGCTATTCTTGATCACCTGGTGTTTTGAAAATTAAGAAAAATGAGGATCTGCTATTAATGAGACCTATACGCAAATTGGACTTTATACACAATTAAGTAGGGGAAAAACATCTTAAATAGGCACTGAAAGACTACTTGTGGGGTGGAAATCCATTGGTAGGATGATCCCTTCTAACCCTTTATCATCCTATCCCTCAGTCTGTTCCAAGTATTAGGTGCCAAGGGGAAATTGGTGCCCAGGATTTGCCTGGTTCTGACTCAGGCTACTTTTTTTTGCCTGGGATTGAAGTGAAATGATTCTTTACAGAAAGGTTACAAAAGGTAAGAAATAGGAAACAGGTTGGTCTAAAGAATAGAAGATCAAAAAGGAATGAGAACTAATAAAAGCTATTGTCAAGGGGTAAAGGGCACCAGGATCTAGACAGGAATTCAAAGCTGTTCCCATGTGAAACTCATTTTTTGCAAAGATGGGGCAGAAACATTCTGGTGATGCTAATGAATCTACAATGAGGGCCACTAACTCAAACAGGGTATGTGGTATGGATGACTAAGAGACAGAAAGGATAAGGGAAAAACAACATATGAAAGCATCAAGGGGATAGGAAAAAAATAGAATGAAATTTTACTAAATTTAATGTTCTCTGCTGAGATTAAGTGAAGCAGTGGTGAGGGGTGGGATCTGAGTTACACATCTCCTAAAAGGCAGTTTCTGATAGATTTTACCAAGGGCTATGGAGAATCAATAAAAATAGTTAGATAACTTTATATCTCCTCTAAGTTACTCTAAGACTACAGATGGCCACAAAAGAGAGAATCAAATTCAAGTCATTTATCAGCAATATTTATTGAGTGCCTACCATAGGCTGTGTACTGTTTATGATACTAAGTTGTACAACATAAAATTCTAGACTTCAAGGAGCTTACATTTTAGGTAGGTATACAATGTATACAAATATCTACAATATTTGGTGTCTTAGGGGAGCTTTGACTTAAAAACATCTATTCCTACAAAATACTTTATTCTTTGTGGTTAACACTGAAACGCACTTAAAAATATCATAAAATAAAAATGGCACAGTTGACACAGATGCAAGAGAAGAGGCATGAGATCCCCCTAAGCTTCAGTGGTACCATGGCAAAAGCAACATTTCTAGATTTAGAGTACCTGGGTTTAAATCTGACATCTGAGTTTTAATTCCTATGTGACTTGGGGCAAGTCAGTTCACCTTCTAGGGCCTCAGCTTTTTCATCTGTAAAACAAGGGGGTCAGACTGATGTCTAAGGTGCTTTCCAGCACTAAATAAATTATCTAGGATCTGAAAATTGAAGTTCTAAATGGTAATTTTGGTAGGATGATGTCAATTCAGGATTTTGTAATGATAGGAAGGTTAATACCCCAAATCTTTCAAACTGAAGTCCCATAAAATCTCTTCTACCCACAAATGACCATATGTTTTCTCTTTGCAGAGAACTAAGGACTCCTTTAATAGTACATTTCAGAACATCATGAGGGGACACTACTAAATGAGACTGAAAGAGTGCTATAAACTAAATCATCATGATTACTTCTTAAATTGCTCTGCATATTAACTTTCTATACTCTGTCAACAGAATCACTCAATATATGAATCTTTTCAACTTAACTTTAAATCTATAAATTCATCTGGAGGACATCAATACCAACTCTTTATTTTTTCCCCCAGAATTTATTTATTTTTAATTTTCAATATTCATTTTCACAAGATTTTGAGTTCCAAATTTTCTTCCCATCTCTTCCCTACCCCCCATCCCAAGATGGCATGCATACTGATTACCCCTTTCCCCAGTCTGCCCTCCCTTCCCTGTTACTTTCTTGTAGGGCAAGATGGATTTCTATACCCCACTGCCTGTATATCTTATTTCCCAGTTGCACATAAAAACAATTTTTTAAACATTTGTTTTTAAAATTTGTTTGAGTTCTAAGATTATATTTCCCTTTATCCTATCCCACGCCCCCATTTATTCTATTTTCTCCTTCGACCCTGTCCCTTTTCAAAAGCATTTACTTCTGACTATCCCCTCCCCTAATCTGCCCTTCCTTCTATTGTCCCCCTCTTATCCCCTTCACCCCTACTTTCCAGTAGGGTAAGATACCCAATTGAATGTGTATGTTATTCCCTCCTTAAGCCATATCCAATGACAATAAGACTGACTCATTCCCTTTCAGTCCTCTGCTCTTCCCCTCCATTGTAACAACTTTCTCTTGCCTCTTTTATGTGAGATAATTTGCTCTATTCTGTCTTTTCCTTTCTCCTTCTCCCAATATATTCTTCTCTCACCCCTTAATTTTATTTTTCAGATATCATTCCTTCATATTCAATTCACCCTGTGCCCTCTGTCTATATAGACATATATAGTGAATGTGTGCGTATTTATACATATTCCCTTCAGGTATCCTAATACTGAGAAAAGTCTCATGAGTTACAAATATTGTCTTTTCATGTAGGAATATAATCAGTTCAACTTTAATAGATCCCTTATTATTTCTCTTTCCCCGTTCACCTTTTCATGATTCTCTCTCTTTGCTTTTTGGAGGGGGAAAGGCAGGGCAATTGGGGTTAAGTGTTAAGCCCAAGGTTCCACAGCTACTAAGTGTTAAGTGTCTGAGGCCAGATTTGAACTCAGGTCCTCCTGACTCCAGGGCTGGTATTCTATTCACTGAGTCACTTAGCCATCACTTTCATGCTTCTCTTGATTCTTGTATTTGAAAGTCAAATTTTCTCATCAGCTCTGGTCTTTACATCAAGAATGCTTGAAAGTCTTCCATTTCATTGAATATTAATTTTCCGCCCTGAGGTATTATACTCAGTTTTGCTGGGCAGGTGATTCTTGGTTTTAATCCTAGCTTCTTTGACCTCCAGAATATCATATTCCAAGTCCTTCAATACCTTAACATAGAAACTGCAATCTGTGTTATCCTAATTGTGTTTCCACAATACTTGAATTGTTTCTTTCTGACTGTTTGTGATATTTTCTCCTTCACCTGGAATTTAGCTACAATATTCTTAGGAGTTTTCTTTTTGGGATCTTTTTCAAGAGGCGATTGGTGGATTCTTTCAATTTCTATTTTACCCTCTGGTTCTAGAATATCAAGGCAGTTTTCCTTGATAATTTCTTGAAAGATGATGTCCAGACTTTGTTTTTTTATCATGATTTTCAGGTAGTCCAATAATTTTAAAATTATTTCTCCTGGATCTGTTTTCCAGGTCAAGGTTTTTCCAATGAGATATTTCATGTTGTCTTCTATTTTTTCCTTCTTTGGCTTTTTTGGAGGGGAGGGGAGAATGGCGATTGGGGTTAAGTGACTTGCCCAAGGTCACATGGCTAGTAAGTGTTAAGTGTCTGAGGCTGGATTTGAACTCAAGTCCTCCTGACTCCAGGGTCGGTGCTCTCTATTCATTGTGCCACCCAGCTCCCCCTATTTTTCATTCTTTTGGATCTATTTTATATCTTAATTTCTCATAAAGTCATTAGCTCCCATTTGTTCCATTCTAATTTTGAAGAAATTATTTTCTTCAGTGACCATTTGAACCTCCTTTTCCATTTGGCCAATTCAGCTTTTTAAAGCATTCTTCTCCTTACTGGCTTTTTGGACCACTTTTGTCATTTGAGTTAGTGTATTTTTTAAAAAATTGTTCTTTTTTGCTTTTTGGAGGGCAATTGGGGTTAAGTGATTTGCCCAAGGTCACACAGCTAGTTTTTGTGTTAAGTGTCTGAGGCCGGATTTGAACTCAGGTCCTCCTGACTCCAAGGCCAGTGCTCTAATTCACTGTGCCACCTAGCTGCCCCCAGTTTGTCTATTTTTTAAGGTGTTATTTTCTTCAGTATTTTTTTGGATCTCCTTTAGCAAGATGTTAACTCATTTTTTTCATGATTTTCTTGCATCATTCTCATTTCTCTTCCCAATTTTTCCTCTACTTCTCTTACTTGACTTTCAAACTCCTTTTCGAGCGCTCCTCCATGGCCTGAGACCAATTCATATTTTTCTTGGAGGCTTCTGATGCAGAAGTTTTAACTTTGTTGTCTTCTTCTGGTTCTATGTTTTGACCTTCTTTGTCATCAAAGAAAGATTCTATAGTCTGATTTTTTTCCTCTGCTCATTTTTCCCTTACTTGACTTTTGAGTTCTTTGCCCAGGTAGAACTCTGCTTCCAGAATGGATATCGTGTCCTAAATTTTGGGGGGTTTTGCATAGCTGTTGTCAGAACTACTTCTAGGCACCTGTAAATTTTCAGTTCTTCTAAGGTGATATGCTCAAAGGAGAGGTGTTTACTTCTCTCCTGGCTTGTGGCCTGGTCTGTGAGTGACCACAAGTACTCTTTTCTGCCTCTGAACTGTGAGGAGGACCCCCTCTCCACAGCCACCACAAGCTCTGCCATGCCAGTGCTCCTCCTCACTCCAGGACCACCACCTAAGACTATGGCCCAGATCCAAGTAGGGCAAAGCAAGAGAATCCTGCCTCAGCACCAGCAAAGCAATCCCTGCAATTGCCCTCTGGTCAGCTGCTGGATCCCCCCACCATCTGTGAACATGGAATTCCGGAAGCAGCTGCTGCTGCCGCCACCACAACTGTGGCCGCCACTACCACCTTTCGCTGCTCTAGGGCTGCAGCTGGACTGCGCTCTTTTCTCATCTAGGTCCAATAGTTTCCCCACTGACCTTTTACTCTGTCTTTGGCATTGTGGGTTGAGAAATCTGGAAACCACCATAGCTGCCAGTGATTCAGTCCACTGAGGCTTGCTCTGGCCCGGTCTTTACCGGTAGGGCCCACGTGGGGCTGCGCTCCTCTCCCAACTCGGTGCGATAGACCTTTCCTGTCGGCCTGCCAGACTGTCTTCAGCTGGAGATGTGTTTCACTCTCACATTTTGTGGGTTCTGTAGCTCTAAAATTTGATTAGAGTCATTTTTTACAGGCATTTGGAGGTGACTGAGGAAAGAGCTTAATCAAGTTCCTGCTTTTACTCCACCATCTTGGCTCCACCCCCACCTCAACTCCTTCAAGAACACTGTATACTAATGAAAAATATTCTTTCCTTAGACAAGCACATACACTTGGAAAACCAACAAATCTACCCTAATTATTCCCAATTTTAGTTTACGCAGAATTTTGGTAAACTACTTTTATTATAAAATCATCAGGAATCAAACTACATAATAGCATACCTCTGGCAGAATCTGAACCACTAATTAAGTAGTTTTGTAATATAACATGTTTTACTTTCTATAATCTCATGAGCAAAATATAGATTGTACTAACTAACTCTTCAAGACAAAAACCTTTCTATTTTAGCTACAACCATGCTACTACTTTCTTCCATGTACTTGTTATAATGTCACCCAGGAAACCTAGACAACAGATTCAACCAATGTACCAATGTCCTTCATTTATAAACCATTTTTTCCTTTTCAACAAGTACAAAGATGAGTATTACTAATTTTCAACCATAATAAGGTATTTCATTTGGAAATAATATTGATGGTTAGTATCCCTAAAACTTGGGAAGGCATAACGTGTTCGTTTATATATTCTTTTGATTCAGGTAAATTCTTAGTTTTTAAATTTAAAAAAAAAGACAATGAATACCATTAATTTGTCAAGCCAACCATTATATCAACTAGTAGCTAACATGACTCACTGAATGGAACATTTACCTGATACTCTCAACACTAACATACCCCTTTTTTTTTTTTTTTGCTTTTTGGAGGGCATTTGGGGTTAAGTGACTTGTCCAAGATCACATGGCTACTTTTTGTGTGTGTGTGTTAAGTGTCTGAGGCCAGACTTGAACCCAGGTCCTCTTGATTCCAGTGCCAGTGCTCTATTCACTGTGCCACCTAGCCGCTCCGACACCCTTTATTTTTAAGATCCCAAGAACAATGTGGGAAAATTCGGACACTAATGCACTGCTGGTGGAGTTGCGAACTGATCCAACCATTCTGGAGAACAATTTGGAACTATACCCAAAGGACAACAAAACTGTGCATAATATCCTTTGATCCAGTAATACTACTATTAAGTCTATATCCCAAAGAGATCACAAAAAAGGGAAAAGGACCTACATAAAAAAAAATATTTATAGCAACTCTTTTTGTGGTGGCAAAGAATTAGAAATTGAAGGGATGCCCCATCAATTGAGGAATTTTTGAACAAGCTGTGGTGTATGAATGTAATGGAATTCTACTGGGCATTAAGAAACAATAAACAGGCAGATTTCAGGAAAAACCTAGAAAGACTTATATGAACTGATGCAAAGTGAAATGAGGAGAACCAAGAGAACAGCAATATTGTATGATGATCAACTATGAATGACTTAGCTTTTCTCAGCAATATAATTTCCCAAGACAATTCAAAAGGACTCATGCTAGAAAATGCTATCCACATCCAGACAAAGAATTGGTGGATTCTGAATGCAAGGTGAAGCATACTACTTTGAATTTCTTTTATCTTTTTTGTGTTTTTCTCCCTTTCAGTCTATTTCTTTTTTTCACAACATGACCAACATGGAAATATGATTTATATGACTGCACACAAATAATCTATATCAAATTGCTTACCACTTTAGGAAGAGGGGCAGGGAAAGAGTGAGAAAAATTTAGAACTCAAAATTTTGTAGAAATGAATGTTAAAAAAATTGTCTTTATATATAACTGGAAAAAATAAAATACTACTAAAAATAAAGAAATAGCTGATTAGATAATCTAATCTAGTTAGTAAAAAAAAATCATAAGAATATGATCATAAAGTTAGAGCTGTAAGAGATTTCAACTTCAACATCCTTTTTATACAGATGAGGAAAACTAAGGGCCAGGGAAATTAAGTGACTTGCCCAGCACCATACAGCTAAAAAGTATCTGAAGCAAGATTTGATCCCAGGTCTTCCTAACTCCAAGTCCCAACACTTTTCATAACAAAAATTGTCTAAATACAATATGTCTCCAGGAAAAAGAACAGGGGAAATATTTTCTGTGAAGATCAAGGAAGGTTAAGAGATTCAATAATCTAAAAACATATACACCTAGGTGACCTGATGTCGAATAAAGTAGAACTTTAAGAAAATATTTTTGAGGAGAGAGGAATAATACAATGGTGACTAACATCCATGTGGACTAGTATGTAACTTATAGGATGTTCTATCAAGCTTTTATTGTACATAACTATTATGGGGGGAGGAAGAAAAGGAGAACAATGCAATTTGATTAATGGTATAACCATACCATTTCCACAGATTCTATGAAGAACTTCCTTGATATCCTCAGCTGAAAATAATTTTTCCTTCCTCAAATTACTTTTACCTAGGATTCTGCATGTCTTTTCAATAATCACATTCTACTTTAATTCATATATGAGATTCTAAGTAAGCTCCACAAAGACACGTCATTTGTGATCTTTTATCTTTGTATCCCCAATGCCTAGCAGAAAAGGCACTAAACACATTTGCTGACCTACCTCACTTTATACAAAACCTTGCTACAACAATATGACTACTGGCAGGTCTATCCTGAATGTCGACACATAGGAATAAAGTCACTGATGTACCCAAAACATCTTGTTAAAAAGTCATTTTCTCTCATCTACTGAGGCAACTGTACACCAAGTACCCTCAGGACAGTGTTACAGTAAGTCCCTAGGGTACTAAGGAGTCACAACCAAATGGGGTTTTATGATCATAATTAAAAATGTTGGGAAAGCCAAATCATTAATATTTTCATGTGAAATGCTCTAAGTTAAAAGTCAAATGATAGATGCTTTGAGAAACAAAGACAAGCAGAAAACAGGTTAAAGTTTCTAAGATTTCTAGAACTGGAAATATTTACATACTATTGGCAAATTGCTTGCATAATCTTCATTTTAAAAAGAAAAATGACAGAAAAAACCACTAAAGTTGGAAAGGCCCTTCAGGGTATTTTTTCCCACTCCTCTCATTTTATAGATGAGAAAACTGGGGCCTAGAGAGGTGATAAGACTTCTCTAACACCACACGTAGTGTGAGTGGCAGAGTCAGAACTACAACTCTAGTCTCCCATGCCCGAGGCCAGTTTCCCTGCCTAGATGCAACAAAAAAACATTTCACAATAGCATAAGCTCTAATTCCTGTCACTGGTGTCTGTGTCTAATGGGAAGAAAAGTGCTTGAGAAGAAAACTGTCAACTTTTACACAACCAATATATAGTACTAAGAGTGCTACTTCAGTGAGGTGACAACATGCTTGTGTCTACTGAGAGATGGGAAAGTAACCAAAGCATCTGTTAATTACAATTGTATTACCTAGAAGAGCATGAAAAAAAAAACTTGTGGTTGTACTTACTGGTCTAGGAAGGGCCAAATTGGCTCCATACCAATGATAAAGTGCTCTCCATACAGGTTCTGGGACCATTTCATAATCTCTGCCATGGATCAGTTGTGGAGCTCGTTTCAATCGTCCCCCTTCTAACGTTAGAGATGTAGCCTTTAGGAAAGATAGACTATGAAAGTTATTTTTCAGTATGACAACAGATTACTCTGTTTTGCCAAAAAAAAAAATATATATATATATATATATTTATATATATATCAGTCCAGATTCTTAAAGTTGGTTTCATGTAGTCAGTTAAAGTTAACTTTAACATGTGCATTTACAAATAAGAGCATACTATTTTTTGATGTATTTGAAAAATTTTTCAAAATCAGAGTAGGTTGCATTTTTCTAACAGCTATGCCAAAAATACCAACATATTTCCAAGGATAATAATAAATTTAAGTAGCTAAAAGTCTTATAATTTCTACTAAGGCCTTTAAATGCCTGTTCCAAAACATTTCAGCTTACTGCCCAACTAAATAAATTATTACCTTAAAAAATAATTGTTTTTATTTAAGATGTCAAATTATTTACCTTCACTGGTTCTTGAGTTACCAAAGGCTGGTTATCAATAGCCCCTGGTTTCTGTGGATTTAGTTGTAATAAGATATTCCCATTGGATCCAAGTAAACACTGATTGTTATTGTCTGAAGTGTTATGTTGTCTAGCAAAACACATATCAGCCCCTGGGGTACTGGAATACAGAAAGCCTAGAAAGGAAAGAAAGGATGGGATCTTTTATTTTCACTTCATTTTGAACATGAAGATAAACTTAAATACAGTTTTCTAGTAATGGCAGCTTTACTCCCCAGGTAATAAAGGCTTAATGTGCTAAATCCATCTGTGTATACACACCAATACTGTCTTAAATTATTATACATTTTTAGAAGGTTAAAACTGTGAATATGTTACTCTTTTTTTGGAATATCTAAGACAGAGTGCTGCCTTTTGAATGAGTCTAAGTTTTACAGAACAAAGCATTTTATTAAGGGGATTTGTTCTGTGAAGTTTGGATTCAATCAAAGGGTCATACCTGAAGACCTAGAGGGCCATATGTGGCCTCAAGGCTGCAGGTTCTCTACCCCTGATCTAAGATATTGTAAGGATGAAATGATATAACATATGTAAAGTATTTAGTAACTTTTAAGGCGCTATATAAATGTCAAATATAACCAAGAGACAGCATATTAAAATGGCAATTTTTGTATGATCTCAATATCTCACCGGGACAAATGGAAACATTTTAAATTGTCATTGTATTTTGTCAAAACAATTCTCACAAATGTGTCAAAGATCTTTGCTGTCAGAGGTGAAGATGATGTAACTTAGGTATACTTGCCTGAGAATTAACTATAAGATCAATAGAGCCTAAGGGGCAGAAGACCATTTTTGTAAATTTTGGTCCCTAAAATATAAGGTTCACAGATTAATAAATTATCCTAAGGGTAACATACAATAATGTAAAGAGATGATGAGATGGTGAAAATAAATCATAGTGAAAGACCATAGAAAACTGTATTACAATAAAGATAGAAAAGTGAATTTAAGAATCTTCTTGTTCAGCTACATTTACAGCTACAACTGACTTATGAGGATTATGGCCTGTTGTCCTTTATTTTGGAATTTCTTAAAGTGCAGACTTTAATTAACATATGACCCAGACTAAATTCAAGTACATAAAAAAATTACGCTTACTGTTGCCAGCAGTCTCTGAGGCTTCTGAAGCAGTGGAAATATTGTCTGACAACTTTTCTTCTGTGGGACTCATATAATTGAGACCTCCGCCCATTCTTTCATCCCCCTGCTCCATGGGATGTACTGCTGCACTGAGTGAATTTTTCCCTCCATTCAGAACAGAAGCAGGCTCAATCACAACAGGGTGAGAATCCTAACACCATCAAGATATGGAGGAGGGAGTAAAAAAAAAACAAGTAATCAAATGGCTTAGAACCATTAATTACACAACTACTTTAAGCACTTAAGTAAGCTGAGTGGGGTCATTTCAAGTCATTCTTACACATAAAAATATTAATAAACTCTACAAGGGTAAGAACCCTGTCTACTTCTTTTGTACTCCCAGACCACACCTTATAGTTGGCCCTACATAAAGTTTCCTTCAAATTTTGATATTTCTTTACAGTACATAAAGTCAATCCCTTGCAACCTGGCTCCTGACCACATCACTCAAGTGAAACCATATTTCCAAAGTTCTCAAATTCACCTGATGTCTCCTCTCAGTTTTTATTCTTTTGCCCTCTTTATAACATGACACTTGGTCACTCACTCCTCCTGGATTTTTGTGATACAGCTCCTCTTTCTTCTTTTCCTACCTACCTGGATGCTCCTTCTCAGTCTCCTTTGCTAGATCATCATCTATAACTGTATTCTCTAGCCTGAGGGGTGCACAGGGAGAATATTATTCACCTCTATTCTGTTCACTCTTTTCTTCCTACATGTTGTCTTGGTCATCTTCCATGGGTTCATCAGATCATTTATGTGGTACTGGAAGGGACCTAGGCCATTTAGTCTAACCCCCCCCACCTTGAAGATAAGGAAACTGAGGTCCACGGAGGTTAGATAACATGCTTAAGGTCTTACAAGTAGTGACAGAAGCAGTATTTGAACACAGGTCCTTTGACTCCAAAATCAGTGCCCTTTCCACTGTACCACACTGTCCCTCAACTACATCTCTACAAAGATGACTCCTAGATCAAAGTATCAAGCCCCAGGCTGTCTTGAGATCCAATGCTTTTCTATTAGACATTTTGAATGGGTCATCCTTTTATTTAATCAGGTTAACGACCTTAGAGTCATCCTTGACTATTCCACCTCCCTCATTCCCCTATTCAATTAGTTGATAAGTTTTACTGATTTCCTGTATAACATCTGCTGGATCCATTCCTTTTAATCTACTCACTTCCTAACTACAATAATTCAGACCCTTATTACTTTTTTCCTGTATTTATTATACAGCCATTTAACTGGTTTCCCAGGTCCAGTTTCTCTTCTCTTCTCTCCCCTCTCACATAGCTGGTAAAGTGATATTACTAAAACACAGATATGACCATTTTATTCATCTTGCTAAAGAAGCACCAGTGGCTCTCTACTACCCCTGCAAAAAAACTCCTTTGTTTGGCATTTAAAACACCACCCTTTGCCTTGATATTATTCCTTTTAATACATTTTATATTCTATCCCAAGTGGCTAGGTTGTTTCTGTGCTTCATCTTTATGCCTTTGGCCAGGCCACGTTTGGGAATGCACTCCCTCATCAATACCTCTTAAGATTCCCTTACTCTCATCAAAATTTTGCTTAACAGAAGCTTATCCTGACCCTTGGCCCCTTTTGCTATTGCCTGCCCCTTCTTACCATACTTATTTTGTGGAGGGAGGGAGGAAAGGGGAAAAAGGGAGAAGGAGAGAGGGGGGAAAGGAGAGGGAGAGAGGGAAAGAGAGAGAGAGAATTTCTTTATTTTTGTACAAGCTAGGAATTCTTTTGTTCTTTTTTGTCTTTCTACTCCTGGCATAGTAAATGTATGAATGCAAGGGAAGCTTGAGACTGGTGCTGGTTTCATTGTTTTCTTTGTATTCTCAGTGCCCAGCATAGTGCTAGCACTTAACAAGAGTATAATACATGCTTGTTAAATGAATCACCTATCAATTCTGGGTCTTTAAGGTCTTATTTACAAGAGAACCAAATTATGTAATTAAAATATAGTGACCTGAATTGTTCAGAATTGTGTCAATTTTATATTCCTCAGGCATACAAAAAACGTGGTTAGGCAACATGGGAGGCAGTGCAGTGTAGCAGAAAAAGTACTCAAATGAGACCTGGGTTCTAGACCTTAGCTTAACTTTGGTGAAATCCTTTAACTTATTCCCAGCTTCAGTTTCCTCATCAGGAAATGAAAGGGTTGGAGAAGATGTATTCAAATGTCCTTCCCAGTGGCCATGTTTTAGAATCTATTCTAGAATCCAAGAATCTTGGTAGGGTGTTGTTGGTTTTTTTTGGAAGTTCTCAAGCAGCAGGAAAAATACACAAGCATATCACAAAGGGACTGAACAAAAGAGATTTCCCCATTTATCTCCATTTACATATCTAAACAGAGAGATTTCACTAAGGGGAAGGGAAAACCTAGCTTGTTTTATAAAAAAGGAAAACATCAATTAGAGCCCAGTGAACAGAGAAACAATCAAGTATTCAAAAGCCGAAGTGGACCAGAGCAAGCGGGGATAAATCATTTTGAGCTGCAACTGCTTATTTTCCAGTGTAAACAATAATTCCCCTTGCCCTTTGTTCCTTCCATTTAGGAATTCATAAAACCCTTTTACCAATATTATGAATCTGTAAACCTTCCATCTGAGACAATTAGCATACTAGTGAATACTTAGTGAAGAACCAACACATTAATTTTAAATAACTTATCAGACAGAAAGAATATTCTTTAGAATACCACTCCAAAGTAAAGATCACATTATCCAGCACCTCAAGCATTCTAAAATGTACATTATCACACTGTTTATCAAACATAATATATATGTATTTCATCATGGAAATCATTAATTAAGATAACAGATATATGTATTTGGGTGCATTCAGAGAGAAGTCATGTTTATTTAGGAAATATCTGCTATTCAGAATTATTGATGCATACTTTGGAAACCATTATAAGCATATTTATAACTCTTCCTAATACTGTTCAACAAATTCTTCCAATCACCTTCCCCTCATATTGGTCAGTTTTAATTTTTTTTAAAGTACAAGATTTAAGAAAGCGTTAGCATTTTCTATAGCAGCTTTTTTTCAGACAGCCATTAAGGTTGCTACATTAAGGGGGAGGAAAAAAAAAGAATTATCAGGTATGTGTCTGTATATTGTTTCCTGTGTTTCTTTCTACTTATGTAGTAGGAAGAACATGCATTTTATATAGGCTGGGCTGGACCTGAGTGGGTAGGATTGGGGTGGGATTTGGCTTCCCTAAAGCCCGAGGAATAAAAGGCCCAGACCAAGGGAAAGACAGTATTAAAAATTTTATCAGAACCTCCTACTACCTTAAGTGAATGTTTTCCTGACTTGGTGTGGCTAACTGCCAGGGTGAATGTGGAGCCAGGGGGGTGTAGCATTTTATATCCTTTTTAACATTAGGAGCAGTACTCTTTTAATTTGTTATTCATAGTGTTTCATTTCATGGTCTTCAAAGACCACATTGCATTTAAATTCCCAACAATTAATCATTGGACTGGACTTAGTTAGGCTTGACCCTAGAAAGACCTAACTGTTCTCTGATGCAATGAACTAATGGAAAAATCATGTTATTGGAAGAGAAGAACATATTTGGTTTTACAATTGTATTTAGTCCAGAATATGACTTGGTAAACTGATTCTAGATATTTTATACATTTTACAGTCATTCTGAAAAGGATTTTTCTTTCTAAAATGTTATTATGATTTTATTATTATTATAAAGAAATGCTGATGATTTTAGTGGATTTCTATTACATACTACTAATAATTTACATTAGGAGCTGTTGTCTCAGTTCTTTGCTGATTCTTTGGAGTTTTCTAAGAAAGTCATCGGTTCACCTACAAATAGGGAAAATTTTGTATATTCTTTGCTGATGTTTATGCTTTTAATTTTTTACTCTGGTCTAAGTTGCTACAACTAGCATTTTTGATATCTAAGACATTTGTCAAACTGACATTGACATATGAGATAAAGAACCATTTTCTCATAAGTAACTCAAGGACATAAAAAAAGTTTACAGACTCAGTTTTAGAGCTAGATGGAATTTTAGAGACCTCTTCATGTTACAGATTTGGAAAATAAATCCCAGAAAAGTGAAGTGACTTCCCCATTTCATACAATAGAGCATAATGAAAATGAACCCAAGTCCTTCAAACTTCAAATATTGTGTCCTTTTCCACTGCAGCATACTGCTTTCCTTCTCAAAAGAATTGTAAACTCTTAACTATCATGTGAAAGGTTGTTCCAATTATCAATAAGAGAAATGCACATTAAAACAACTCTGAGGTTTTATTTCACATTCAACAAGTTGAGGGCAGGGACTGTATTTTTCTTCTTTTTGTCTTCCTCTCTCTTAGAACAGTGCATGGCACATAGAAGGTGCATAATAAATGTTAATTAACTGACAATAATAAAAAAATAGAAACAATCAATGCTAAAGGGATCAAAAGAACAGGCATACTATTGGTGAAGCTATGGATTTGTCCATTCATTCTAGAAAACAATTAAGAATTATGTGAAAAAATGATTAAACTGTTTTTACCTCTGACCCAGAATTTTATTTACCAAAGAAATCAAAGCAGCACTTTTTATGGCAGTAGAGAATTATTAGTCAAAGAAGGTGTCTACTCATCAGGGAATAGCTAAACAAATTGGAATATGAAAGTGATGGAACAAATGATAAATATGAGAAATTCAGAGAAACATGGAAAGATTTAAAGGAACTGATAGAGTGAGGTAATGAGAACCAGGAAAAAACAAAATTACAATAATGTAAATAAAAAGAAAATAGAAATGAAGCTGAATGCCATATAATTATAACTTCAGTCATGAAGAAGGGATATAGAAATGCATCTCATTGCATTGGAGAGGTGAGGAATTACTGTGTGGAATATTGCACAGTTAGAAACAGTGACTGTGTTACTTGATTATCCTTGGCTATTTTTTCCTTTGTTACAGGGGAAGACTTACTGGGGAAGGAGGTGTATCTGGAAATGATTAATGGTCTGAGTACAACAAGTTAAACAAAAAACAATAGTAAGATAAAGCCTAATGCTGTATAATTAGAGTAACCACTAGGCCCCGGAGATGTGGGGAACTCTGTGTGTGTGTGTGTGTGAGTGTGTGATAGTAATGGCAATTAAAGATTCCCCTGTATTGGCTTGGTTTTCAAATTGATTGTATTAAAACCCAGAGTTTGTTAATCCCACCTGTGGGATGGGCTTGTTGATGTGAAAAGAAAGTCCTGAAGTGGGAGGAGCTGGTGATGTAGATTTGGAGAGACAAGAGAGAGGCGGAAGTTCTTTTTTTGGTAGCTGCACCTCGTGGAGAGACTAAGAGAATTGCTGGTGGCCGCTTTGAATTGCCCTGGACTTTTGAGACCTGCCCCCTGAGCTGCCAAGGACTGAGGAGACATGGCTGTTTTGCTGGTACTTTGTCTGTCTGTTTTGATGTTATTTTGCCAGATTTGTCCACTGGTGAAAGACTGTCCTGTTGAAGAAGTCCTGGAACCTGGCATTTGGTTAAGAAGGCCTGAGACTGTCCTGCAGACAGAGAGTGAATACTGTCCACTGGTGAGGGACAGTACTGAGAGTGAATACTGTCCACTGGTGAGGGACAGTACTGTTGTTGCAGGGGTCTGGAGACTGTCCGGCAGACAGAATGAATACTGTCCACTGGTGAAGGACAGTGCTGTTGTTGCAGGGGTCTGGGAGCCTTTCTGTTGGTTCAGAAGCCCTGAAGAAGGATTTTCTTGTTGTATGTTTACAGAAATCCTGGGAGAGGGCTTTGCTAATGTGTTCAGGGGTTCTAGGACTGTTCTACAGACAGAGGATAAATTCATGAAGGGACTGGCAATGTATCTTATGGCCTTGCTAAGCCTTGTCTCTCCAGGAACTAAGATTGCTGAGAACTTGCCTCGTGTCAAGATGAAGAAAAGACCTCCATTTGGGTATTAAGTGCTGTGTTTAAACTTGATGTAACTCTGGGGTAGATTCAATTGTGATCCAGGGGTGGGGAACTTTTGACCTTTTTGTGTTCTATGGTTGAGCAAATGAATGTATTTTACTTATGTTTGGAAACTAATCTCCATTTGAGAAGAGGGGCTTTGTGGTGGACTTAATTAAGGTATAGCCTAGGGGTGGAGAAGTATTTGGAACAGAGACTTTGTAATTGATTGAATGATTGGAAAGTCCTGGGGTGGGGTAGGCCTTGGAGATTATTTAATCACACTTAGTAAATGCTGTATTTTGAATGATGTCATGTTTTGATCTTCTCTGTTCTGGGTTTGTTACTGAATAAAATAGAGAGCACCTATGCTGGTATTTTGAACCTGGGAAGTTGCCTTTGCTTGATATTATATTACAGAGTGAGAGAGAGAGAGAGAGAGAGAGAGAGAGAGAGAGAGAGAGAGATGCATACTTAGACCTGGTTTATGTGTGTCACTTGGTTTGGTCTGACTTTTTTGTTTTTGTTTTATGGCAGGCTCACTAGACAGTTTGTAGAAGAAGTGTTTCTTTTTTTGTTTGTTTGGGTTTTTTGGTTTGTTTTTTTTGGAAGGGGAAGGCAAGGCAATTGGGGTTAAGTGACTTGCCTAAGGTCACACAGCTAGTAAATGTTAAGTGTCTGAGGCCTGATTTGAACTCAGGTCCTCCTGACTCCAGGGCTGGTGCTCTATTCACTGTGCCACCTAGCCACCCCAAGAGGTGTTTCTGAAAATGGCTGTGATATAGATTCCAGTTTATGAGAACTTTATTTTTGTGTTTTAAGGGAAAAATGACATGTCAAAACAAATATCAATGAAATTTAGGGGTGGGGTTTAGATAGAGATGAAGAAATGACTAGACTCCAATTTTTAGTTGTGCCTTTATCCTTACCTGCTGAGGGGTATATTGTGAAGACAGATAGTTTCAGCATTATGTGTAATATATTCCTGTACATGAAGAAAGGGATATCATAGTCTAAATAGTAACCCAAGAATAGGGTATAAGAGTCAGTCACTTTCTTCAGTCCTGGATATGAGCAGGAAGAGGATAACCACCAATTCTTTTTTTTTTTTTAAAGCAATTGGGGTTAAGTAACTTGCTCAAGGTTACACGGCCAGTCATTGCTGGGTGTGGTGCTGAGTATCTGAGCTCAGATTCAATCTCCAGGTCATCCCGACACTGGAGCTGGTGCTCTCGCTCGCTGAGCCACCTGGCCACCCCTAAGCAATTGGAGTTAAGTAACTTGCTCAAGGTTACACGGCCAGGTGTTTCTGGGTGGGTGCTAAGTGTCTGAGTCCGGATTTGATCCCCAGGTCATCCTGACACTGGAGCCGGTGCTTCCACTCGCTGAGCCACCTGGCCGCCCTGGTAAACACCAATTCTAAGGCTTGATGAATGAATATGAATACAAAGCCTAAAGTCAAATTAATTTTCAAAACCATTTAAAAACCTGGATAACTCAAAAAGATATCTCTAGCTCTAATCTCTCTTCTGATTAACTCCCAGAGCCATCACTAGCTATCTTCAGATAACCTGTAGCTGAAATTTCACCAGCACTTCAAATCCTTCCTCCCCCTAACCTCATTCCTCCTTCTGATCTCAACATTTCTGGCCTTAGAATCATCATTCAGTGACTGTTTGTAACCTTGGTGGCATCTTTGGTCCCTCCCTCATTATCTACTCTCATATTCAATCAACTACCTACTTCCATAAAATCTCACACATTTATTCTCTACAATACAATGCTCTAAGACAATTATGAAGGACTTAAAAAGGAAAAAATGCTATCCACTTCCAGAGAAAGAACTGATGGGAGTCTGAATGAAGATCAACTTTTAAAAAACTTTTCTTATTTTTCTTTTTTAGGGGCAGGTGTGGAGGGTGGTCTATGTTTCCTCCCCACACAATTTGACTAATATGGAATTATGTTCTGTATGACTTAACATATATAACCTATATAAACTGTTTGCCTTCTCAATGAGGGGGAAAAGAAGAGGTAGAGAGAGAATTTGGAATTCAATATTTGAAAAAGTAAATGCTAAAAATTGTTTTTATATGCAACTGTAAAAATTTAAAAACATTTTTTTAATCTCACTGACCCTTCCTTTCTATTTCTACTGTCTCCAGTTAAGTATAACCTTAAATACCTATCATCTGAGGTTAACTATTGCATAGCCTACACATTTTCCTACCTTCACTTTCCCCCTTTTCATTTTTTTTTAAAGCAATTGGTGTTAAGTAACTTGCCCAAGGTTATGCAGCCAGTTTTTTTGTGTGTTAAGTATCTGAGGCCAGAACCAATCCTGGGTACTCCTGACTCCAGGGCCAGCACACTTACTGCACCACCTAGCCACCCTATCCTCCTTTTCATTTAAAAAAAATTTACTTCTGAAGTTGAAACATCTAAAAAAGTATATTCATATATATAGAATACAAGAACTTTTTATATGAAATTGATGCTCAATTTTATAATGACTGACTTTCTAAAAAAATATAAATTCTAATCATTACTCTCAAAACTATTTTGCTTATCTGTGCTTCCTTTTGAACTTCCTTCTGAGCTCTTCAATGCATGTTAAATAATGTTTCAATGACTTTTATTTTAAAAATCTCAATTGCTAATCCCTTTCCAATTAAAAGAGAGGAGGGGAAAGAGACTCATAATGAATAAGCAGAGTAAAGCAAAACAAATCTACATATTGTCCACATTCAAAAATGTTATTTCTCTTTCCACACCTTGAGTCTACAATCTAGGTTTATGTCAAGAGGTAGGTAAAATGTTTCATTATAGCTCCTCTGGCGAGATGCCTGCCGATTGCTTTGACTAGAATTGTCTTTCAAAATTGTCTGCTTTTATAATGTTATTATAAAAATTGTTCTCATGGTTGTACTCACTTCACTCTGCACCAGTTCATACTAACCAGGGTGCTCTGAAATAATTTTTCATGATTTCTTACAGCACAGTAATAATACATTCCATTCACATAACACAATTTGTTCAGCCATTCTCCAACTAATGGACATCCCCCTTAGCATCTAGTTCTTTTGTTTTGCAGTGCTTTTCCTTTTAATCCCTCCTTCAATATTTGGATATTTGTTTTGCTTGCAACTATTCCCTCCCCAGAATTTTCATTCCTTTTCACCTCAGCCCACCCCTCCAACCCCAACTGTTCCTCTGTTGAGTTTGCTGTACTTTTACATCAAATTATGTGTGTTCATTTTGTTCATTATGCAAGCCCACCCCTCCTTTGTCCATTTCAGATAAGGCTAAGGTTCATTTGGTACCAGTTCTCCACCACTTTTTCCATGTTTATATATTATTCTTTAATTATGAAAAAATTAAGTTCAACCCCTTTATTCATTTTTCTAAATTTTATTATTCTTATTCTTCTTTCTAAATTTACTGTCCATTTAATCTTCTTCTCTTTCCCTTCCTAAAACCCTCAAGGTTTTACCATCTATTGGTATGGTTTTTCTTATTTGTCAGGTTCTGAAGGGACACTTGTTTCTTCTCCTTGAATTAGGTTATCACTCATCACCATGGTCCCTTTTATTTGCTTATATAAATTTGCCTTTCTAGGTGTTTCCTGATTTTGGTGTCTGTATTTTAAGGTCCCTGTTTACCTCTGCTCTGTTCATCAGAATTACTTAGGAAAAAATTATTAGGAAAAAAAAAGAACTGCTCAGAAATTCTGTATTCTAATAAAGTTCTATTTTTTTTCCCCTGTAGGATTCCATTATGCTTTGCAGTTTAAGTTACTCTTGACTGTAAGCGAATATATATATCTTTTGAAATATGATGTTCAAGCTTTCTTCTCATTTATAACAGAAAAAGCAAGGACTCATGTGATCTTAACTGTAGTTTGTTGGTACCTGAACTTTTTTTCTGGATTCTGCTGATATTTTTTTCTTTTTTTTCCTTTTTGGAGGGGGAAGGTAGGGCAATGGGGTCAAGTGACTTGCCCAAGGTCACACGACTAGTTTTGTGTTAAGTGTCTGAGGCCAGATTTGAATTCGGGTCCTCCTGACTTCAGTGCTGGTGCTCTATTCACTGCACCACCTAGCTGCCCCTGGTATTTTTTTCTTTGAAATGAAAGTTCTAGATTTTGTCTGTGATGTTCCTGGGACTTCTTTTAAAGGAGTCTCTTTAAGAAGGTGATTAGTGGATTTACTCTATCTTTAATTTGTCTTCTAGTTCTAATATATCTGAGCAGTTTTCATTTATGATTTTTTGAAACATAGTATCCAAGCTTTAAAAAAAATCACATTTTTTTTAAGGAGTCCAATAATTTTAAAAATATCTCACAACCAATTTTTGATATAGATTATGATATTTTCTTGATATAGATTATGATATTTTCTTCAATCTTTTGATACTATTCTAATATCTCTTGATGTCTTATGAAGTCATTTATTTCTATTTGGTCCTTCCTGGTTTTCAGGGAGTCTGTTTCTTGGGTAAAGTTTACTATTTTCTTTTCTAAGCTGTTGATTCTTTTTTCAATTCTTTTAGAGTTCTTTTAAAAATTCTTATTTTTAGAAAATTTTTTGTTTGGTATTTATGCAGTCCCTGTGAAAAATTCAATTTTTTTACTTTAGAGTCTCTGCCTATAGTTTTTAGGGATTTATAATTTCATTCTAAGCTAGATTTTTAGGCACATCCAGATTTACAATGATTTTTGTATTAGTCAGTGTCTTCTTTGGTTTTATTTATCTATCTAGCGTTATATTATGGAATCTTCTTACCAGGGTCAGGCTCCACTCTCTCCTATGCTTTTGGGTGGCCTTACTTATTAGCTTTAATCTGGCTCATCTTGATTCCTGAATTGATCCCCATTTACCAGGGTTAGACCCCTCTAGATATCTTTGAAGTTCAGAGCGTTAGATCTTCAGGGCCCTTTATTTTATCTCAGAACAAAGTACTAGGAACTTTGGAGCCCTCAGGCAACTGCGCTATCCAAAATGAGTACTGCTACACCTGTACCAATTGCTATGGCTCCTATTGGTTTTCAAGGTTCTAAATGTAGTTTCTGATCAATCTTGAGCTTCCTGGTTCCTTCTGGGGACTTGCTGTGGGAGGCTTCGGTTCTTGCTGCATCTAGTCATGAAGCCTGAATGGCAGCCTATGCCTGGAGCTCACTGGGTATGCAGAGAAGCTCTCAGCTTCTTTTCCTGTGCTGGCATGAGTTTTGCTGGTAAATCCTTTTCTATTGTTCATGGGCTTTTGACTGACTTTCTATGCAGTTCTGGGTAGAGGTAGTCATTTACTGTAGCTTCCAATGCTTGATGATAATTCAGTCTGGTGTGAACTTCAGGTTTTTGCAGGAGTCAGCAATCTTCAATCAGTCATCCTAGACAGAAGTCTCCCACCTCACCACCCCATGCATTATTTACAGGACAACCAGAATAATCTATCAATTAATGTAACAACTCTGCTCCAAAGCTTCTAATGGCTCCCTACTGCCTCCAACTACCCTGTCTGTGATTCAAGGAGCTGAATAATCTGGTATCACTCTATCTCTCCAGTCTGATCTCACATTACACTCCTTCATGTACTCTTATGTTACAGGCAATCTGATGTCTTCTTGCCTCCAAAATTGTTGCCCTTGCTATTTTACAATGTCTAGGATGCCTTCCTTTCCCTATTCCTCTTGAATTCCTATCCATCCTTTAAAGTCCAATAAAGACCCCTACTAATTAACCTTCCTATGAAATCCCTAGCTCACAACTACCACCCTTCACATAACACTTCATTTTCTAACTTTCTAATGCATTTATCATACAATGAAACATATTATAGTTATATGTGTTTGTGTCTTACCCTCCAAATAGCCTGTAAGTTCCATGAAGACAGAGAACTTACTTTATCTAAACTTTATACCTACCCCACCTCACTGTTTAGTACATGGTTTTCTACTCAGGAACCAGGTCATTAAAAGCTTGCTAACTGAAATGCTGTTTCCAACTTGTTCTCTCTTCCTTAGCTAATTATTTACCTAGAAATAATGCCTTTCAAATCAATTGCCTTTTGATTTGGATAATTTTCTTGTACTTGAATGGTAATGCCAATAAATCCACTCACTATTCCTAGAACAGAAAAAGTACTTCATTCCAAGTCAGTAAAATTATATTAGAATAATTTCTTAATTCCCTTGAGTAAATTCTGCAAAAGAATTTAATATTAGATGATTTCTAAATCTCTTTTAAATTGATATGTTTTCCTTCTATGCTTAAATAGGCATACTCTAAAATGGAAAGATATCCCCCACAAAAGGTGATGTCGTCTATACCCCCCACTTTTAACTGGGATGATGACAAGAATGTCTGAAGTTTGATACTGTCCAAAATAATCTTATGGAAAGGTCTCTCTCTTACACAAGATGGAAAGAGTTATAGATATGTCATCATATAACTTAAGATTTTTATTAATGAATAGTAGCTGTGCATATTTATCTGAACATGTACTTAAAACTGTGTAGATAGAGAAGGGATTATACTTACATATTTGACATATTCTTTCCATTGCTGCCACCACTGCATGGAGATGATAAACCAGTTGTGTCCTGGCTGCAGGCCATACCTGCTCTCTCTTTCTAACCAACCCCTACACACACAAAAATAAATCAATGTACTTATGTCAAACAGAAAATTGGAATATGGGAACCACAATAAGAACAATATAGAGTTCTTAAAGTTGAAAAACTTCAAATTAATCCTTTTCTTATACCTGATTAGAAGTATCCAGAAGCAGTAAAATTAATAAGAGAAATCACTGCCTCCACTGCCAATCTGGCTGAAAGTGTTTTATAAAACTGCAAATTCATTTAAAGATAAATTTTTAACAGTCACAAACACTTAAACATTTAAATAAACATTTATAATATCAGGAATAAAGTTGACTCCATTAGATTATAAGTGAGTTGATCCACTTTTCTTGAGATAATGTTCAGCAAATTACCTCTTTAGATATAAAACAAATGGAAAAAATGGAAATCAAGGTAGAAGCTGGTAAATGATTTTTACTTGTACTTAAAGTTTTTTTTTTAATTTTAAATATAATGTAGCAAGTATGATGCTGAGTTGTCTAAAGAAAAACTGATACATATAAAACATAGTTTGAGAGGCAGCAGGGTAAAGTGGAAGGTGTACCAGATTTGGAGAGCAAGGATCTGAATTCAGTTTTCTACCAGTGGAACCTTGGGTAAGTTCCTTACCCTCTCTGGGTTTTAGTAACTCATCTATAAAATGAGGCTATTGAACTAAATGGCCTCCAAGTTCTCTTCCAGCTCCAAATCTATGATCTTACACAATGTTTCTTTTACATAATGCAAACTAAATTCCATGAAATAGTCATTTGTTGAGAGCCTCAGAGTCAGAGAAGACCTGGGGTTCAAGTCTCACCTATACTGGCTGCCTAGCCCTAGGCAATCCCTTAACTTCTTGTAGTCCCAATATGGGTGGTATACAATTTCGTAAGAAAAATTGTAATAGAATAACACATAATAAAAATCAGTGCTGCTATAAAAGCCTCTGAGCCTTATGTCTCATTGTCTGTCTTTTTTTTTTCCAATAATGGTTAAAAGAAATTAAAGAAAATGAACACAAACCTTCTAACACATCTGCCACATTTGAAAGCTATAAATAGGTACATTAAAATGATGAAAATGTGAGGTTCAAACAAGTTGAGAACAGAGGAAAAATAGAATTTTTTTTAAAAGCAAATTGTTATTTATTTATTTTTAAAGCAATTGGGGTTAAGTAACTTGCTCAAGGTTATATGGCCAGTTATTTTTGTGTGGGAGCTGAGTATCTGAGGTCGGAACCGATCCTAGGTCTCCTGATGCTGGGGCCAGTGCTCTTACTCACTATGCCACCTGGCCGCCCCTAAGCAATTGGGGTTAAGTAACTTGATCAAGGTAACATGGCCAGTTATTTTGTGTGGGTTTTAAATATCTGAGGCTGGAACCGATCCGTATTTTTATTTTTTAAGACAGCATTTTAATTAATCATATTTACTACTGAAGAATTTGATTTAAGGCAAATGGATTGCTTGGATAAAGCACAAAAGGTGATCAGCTGACTGTAGAGGCAACAATCTAGGCTTTAATTAGTACTTCTATGTTCAAATAATGAGCATGTAAGAAAAAAATAACAAACATTTACATAAGCACTTTTGGGTTTGGAAAGCACTTTAGTTTAAATTATCTCATTTGCTCTACAAAACTGTCCCTATTTTATAGATGAGGAAACTGAGACTGACAAAAGTTAAGCAACTTGCCCAGAATACACAGTGAGTTGGTTTTTGAGGCAGGATTTGAATTCAGGACTTCCTGACTCAAAGTATCCACTAGATCAACCCAGTTACCTCAAGAGATTCCAAATAACCTAAATATAATGAACTTCCTAGTTATGATACCTTGGCCAAATCACTTAATCTCATTTAAATTTAGTTTCCTAACCAAAAAAATTGGAGATAATACCAACTTCTAGCTACCTCATCAAGGGTATTGTGGGGATCAAATGAAGCAAAGGATAATTAAGTGGTTTTATAAGATATAAAGCATTACATGAATATGAGGTATTTTACTCAGAATTCCTTAGATCAAAGGCTCAAATAATTACATATTTCTCCTGTGCCCTATTATGAGAAACACAAATAACAAAGAAAAAAATATACCACTGATCCATTCAAAAAAAGCAATTTTCAGGATATGCCAGAGTCATAACAGATTTAGCCAAGCTTCCTCCAGCCTCAACTGTACTATACAATGATAAATTGGTAGTCATAAAACAACTATAAAGTACTGAAAGATCCTGAAGGGCCTTTGGAATTACTGGAGATTTAATTATATTCAGTATTAACTTTAACATAAATTTGATATTTCATATCCCAACTCTCTAAAACAGCTGATCCACATATTTGATTTGTGGTAACTCGAAGTTAGGTAGAATTGAAGAGAATACCCTCTGACCATTTGACAGTACCATCTGAGAAGAAACATTATATGTCATTAATTATAGGAGTCAACTGTGAATGGTAACTAATCCTGATTACATTTATTCCTTATTCCTTGTCCCACTCTCTCACTAGAGCTGGCCACAAATGAAATTAATACTATGGAGCAAAAATCCCACACTTACCTAATGATTTGTCCTTCTTCTTCTGGAGTAGCAGGTCTTAAACCCAGGACTATATGGCACACCTAGGAAAGGAGGAGGGGGAAGTAAAAATTTACCAAAGTATGCCAATGACTGACATACCAAAAGCATTACGAATACAAAGCAGGAGGCTGGCTACCCAGACAGGGTCCTGGACTAATAAGGCCAAAGCTTCAGTCTGATCAATTACCTGTAAAATCTGAAGAGTTAATTTAAACAAATTAAAGTTTTAGCTAGTTTTCAGAAAAACTAACACAACAGAGCCTGATTTTACAATCACAATGTGGAGAACAAAACTGACATTTTATGAGAAAGAAAAAGGTATGTTAAAATGGTAGGACTACAGAGAGAAATAGAAAAGATTTGCAAAAAACATTTCAATAAACTGTTTTCTCCACCAAGGAAAGAAGATCCTAATATTAGAACTTTAAGTGCTTATAGAGGGAACGGAAAGGGTAGTAAGGAGAAGATGGGAAAAAGTAGCTAGAGTACAATATATGAAGCTCCATGCTGGAAGTCTACAATAGCGAAGGCAATGAGAGACTGATACATGAGGTATCCAAAGAAGGGGAAGAAATCAAAGGTGTGAACAGAAGCTCAGATCTTATTCATGCCCCCCCAAAAAGGTGACCAAGAGAACAACAATAACTGCTGTCCCATCTATACAAAATCTTTATGAGTCATCTACATATGAATTAAGGGAATATGAAATGAGAGCATTAGTAAGGAACAAGCAGAGTTTCAATGGATCACATCTTTGCAATCAGAATGAACTGAAAGCTGTAAAGAGACTCTACTATGTCAATATTGCTTGTTGATTATGAAAAATCATTTGATTTGGCAGAAAAATACCACCTTACAGGTCCTATTATTACATCAAAGTGTCTCCCATCTAGACATTAAGATCATTCAGGATTCTTTGAAAAATTTAGTAAAAGAAATAGCCATACTGAATAACTTTTTTTTCTTTATCTTCCTTTTTTTTTGGAGGGGCAACTGCAGTTCAGTGACTTGCCCAAGGTCACACAGCTAGTAAGTATAAAGTGTCTGAAGCCAAATTTGAACTCAGGTCCTCCTGACTGCAGGGCTGGTGCTCTATTCACTGCACCACCTAGCCACCCTATTGAATAACTTTTTTTTTTTTTTTTTGCTTTTGGGAGGGTAATTGGGGTTAAGTGACTTGCCCAAGGTCATATGGCTAGTTTTTCTGTTCAGTGTCTGAGGCTGGATTTGAACTCAGGTCCTCCTGACTCCAGGGCCAGTGACTCTACTCACTGCGCCACCTAGCCGCCCCAATAACTTTTGATAATAAGCATCAGAAAGATATAAAGCTGGTGGTGGTAAGCTTGTGATGGAGTTTTTTCAGTGTAAGGTCCAAGTCAATCATTACAGATGATGAGGTCTTCCAGACATTGTTTGCAAGAGGCATGCTGATTGCTTAAAGTCCAAAGACATGGGCGAGATTCTTGAAGGCTCTATAATCACTCAAAAAAGTCTTTCCTATTTACAAAACAGGAAGAAACAAGTGTACTGCCCATATTTTCATATGCATTTGGATGAATACTCTATAGAACTTGTCCAATAATATGTTGGGTTTTTTTGTTTTGTTTTAAATTAATTCCTTTACATACTTTAAAAATTCCTTTGGGATAATGTTTGAGAAAGAGTAATTTATAATGGGAAACTTTTCTCTTTTTTCATTCATTTATTCATTCATTCTTTATAGCTTTCAGCATTCACTTTTACAAGATTTTCAGTTCTAAGTTTTTTCCCTCTCCATCCCCTTGCCCTTCCCCAAGATGTCATGCAATCTGATATAGGGTATACTTGTACAACCATATTAAACATATTTCTACATTGGTTACGTTGTGAAAGAAAAATCAGAACAAAAGGGAAAAACCACAAGAAAGAAAGAACAAAAACAAAAAAAGAAAATAGTATGCTTTTATCTTCATTCAGACTCCATATGCTTTCTCTGGGGATGTGGACAGCATTTTCCATGCTGAGTCTTTTGGAATTGTCTTAGACCACTGCATTGCTGAGAAGAGCTCTCAAAGTTGGTCACTGAACAATGTTGTTATTACTGTGTGCAATGGTCTCCTGGTTCTGCTCATTTCACTCAGCATCAGTTCGTATAAGTCTTCCAGGTTTTTTTCTGAAATCAGCCCATTCATCATTTCTTATAGATCAATAGTATTCCATTACATTCATATATATATATATATATATATATATATATATATACACATACATACTACAACTTGTTCAGCCATTCCCCAATTGATGGGCATCCCCTCAATTTCCAATTCTATGCAACAACAAAAAGAACCACTATAAATATTTTTGTACATGTGGGCTCTTTTCCTTTTTGATGATGTCTTTGGGACAGAGACCTAGTATTCATATTGCTGGATCAAAGGGTATGCAGTTTTATAGCCCTTTGGTCATAGTTCCAAATTGTTCTCCAGAATAGCTGAATCATGCATTAGTGTTCCAATTTTCCCACATCTCCAACAGGTATCATTTTCCTGTTTTGTAATGTTAGCCAATCTGATGAGTTAATAATATGTTTATCTAGAGTAGACAGCACAGACAAACAGATGGCTCACAGCTACTGAAAAGGAAGAAAGCAAGCTAAATTGCTTTCAGGGAATTGCAAAGCTTTCCATCAACAAAGTCCCATCTTTTAAAACTAATATTTTCCCATTGTTACTATATGGCAGTGACAAGGAACATCATTGCATACAGAGAACTAAAAATGAATATTATACAAAAAGGACAATGGGGATGTGGATGGTAAAAGGTAAGGTGCAGAAAAGGAAAAAAGGGTGTCATCAAACATTAAAATATATGAAAAGAGAAGATGGGCTGGTCAAGAATGAGGAAATGACACATAAGACAGCCAGAGTGTTGGTACCTCTTCTGAAGCCAAGAAAAAAGTAAGGAAGCCCTCTAGTACATTAGGCAGATGCTCAATGGTGAACTTTTCAGAGAACATGGACAAGAGTTAAACCAAATGAGAAATCTTCACTATGGGAGCAAAATCCTAATTCAATGAGATAATAGATCAGTCTGAGTATGTCAGATGGGAAAAACAAATCCTTTTCAGTTTTTACTAATGACTATATACGTATTATATTCTTTCCATTCTTCTCTTACATAAGACCTAAATTTTTGACAATCAGGAAGGGCTAGAGTGCTAATGGTGATAAGGGAGCCCACACTTAATGGTAGTAGTAGTAGAGAAAGTAAGAGCATTACTTGAATGTGCAGACCACTAGGAAATAATGATTAAAAGTAATGCTAAGCAGTCACATCACACATTTCCATATTAATTTATCTTCTGTAAATCTTGCTCAGGGTCATAATCAAAAGAATGTTTGGAAAGATTGTCTTCCTCTAAGAAATTTTAAAATCTCTGCCTGAGTTGGAAGTTTAATCCTTAGTATGCTGACTTTTATGTGTTTCTTCATATAATCTTTTTCTTTTTTAAGTTATATTTATTTAACATTCATTTAAAAATTTTGAGTTCCAAATTATCTCCCTCCCTCAAGCCTCTTCTCCATTCACTGAGAAGGCAAACAATATGATGCTAATTATATATGTGAAGTTATGCAAAACATATTTCCATATCAATTGTGTTGTTTAAAAAAATGAAAGAAAAATAAGGTGAAAAGAAAATATGCTTCAATATGCTTTCAGAGGTCATCAGTGCTCTCTCTGGAGGTGGATAATATTTTTCATTGTGAGTCCTTTGGATTTTATTGATCAGAGTAGCTAAGTCTTTCACAGCTTATCATGATTACATTATTGGTATTACTGTGTACAATGTTCTCTTAGTTCTGCTCACTCACTATGTTTAGCATCAGTTCATATACATCTCAGGTTTTTCTGAAACCAATCCCTTCATCATTTCTTATAAACACAATAGTATTACATCACAATCATATCCCACAACTTATTCAGTCATCTCCCCATATGATGGGCATTTCCTCAATTTCCAATACTTTGCCACCATATAAAGAGCTCCCATAAATACCTTTGTACATATCAGTCCTTTCCCTTTGATCTTTTTGTGATAGAGACTTAGTGGTGGTACTGCTAGATCAAAGGGTATGCACAGTTTTATATTTGGGTATAATTCTAAATTGCTTTCCAGAATGATTGGGCCAATTCACAAGTCCACCAACAGTGCATTGGTGTCCCTATTTTTCCAAATCCCCTTCAGCATCTGTCATTTTGCTTTTCTGTCATGTTAGCAAATCTGGTATGTGTGAGGTGGTAGCCTAGAGTCATTTTAATTTACATTTGCTAAGAAAAGCTACATGATTCACACCTGACCATCTTACGATATTGATGTTACTTTGTACTTCTCTGCATCAGCTCATGTTAAGTCTTTCCAGGTTTTTCTGAGAGCATTGTGCTCATTATTTCTTTTTTTTTTTTTTAATAAGCAATTGGGGTTAAGTAACTTGCTCAAGGTTACACGGGCCAGTTATTTTGTGTGGGTGCCAACTATCTGAGGCCAGAACCGATCCCAGGTCTCCTGACGCCGGGGACAGCACTCTTACTCACTGCGCCACCTGGCCACCCCAATGCTCATTATTTCTTACAGCACGAGAGTATGGCACTTATTATTATAATTTTTTTTTGCTTTTTCTTTTTGGAAGGGGGAGGGTAGGGCAATTGGGGTTAAGTGACTTGCTCAAGGTCACACGGCTAGTTTTTGACCACTTAATTTTTTACACGTTTCTTTCACTTCGTATTAGGGACGTTTTGTTATACAAAATTAGTTGTATTGTAATTTTGTCTGATTCTATAAAGTAATCCCTTCATAGTCTGATTAATATAGGACTAAATTTGTAAATTAATTTAGGTTATATTTAGATATACTGGTGAGATATGACTAGAAGAATCAATATCCTCCCCAATTATTTAAATCGTCGTTTGTGTGATAAATATTTTGTAACTTCATTTAGGACAAAGTATGCTTTAGAAGACTAACTCCTAGATAACCTGCACATTTTGTAGTTTATCTGAATGGAATTTTTCTTTCTGCTATTTTCCCCTGGAATTTTGCAGTAGTATATAGAAATTATGAAGACTTGGGGGCAGAGTCAAGATGGCAGAGTACAAGCAGGACCTCCGAGCGGCTCTATCTTCCATCTTCCCCAATCAATGTAAAAAGGGGACTCTGAACAAACTTTGGAGCTGCAGAACCCACAAAATGACACACAGAAGCTAACCTCCCACTGAGGACAGCCAGGCAGGCTGGCAGGGATCGGCCAGTGCAGCGCTCTGGGAACTGAGCCCAGGCCCGCATGAGCCGGAAGTGAGGGACTCCAGATCAGCAGCAGCTATGGCCGTTTCCAGATTTATCAACACATAGATGTGAAGGACAAAGTGAGAGGTCAGTGCCGTCTGGACTTTGGGACCCAGTTAAGTGGGACTGCATGGGCTTTTGCCCCCAGGGCAAAAAGCCCGCTGAGACACCGACACAGCCAGCCAGTGCCACGTGGCAGCTTCAGTTCCTGGCCTGCAGAGTGCAGAGGGACCAAACAAACAGTCTGAGGGGTAATCATTCTTGCTTTACCCTGCTTGGATCTGGATTGCAGTCTAGGGTGGAAGTCCTGGGGTGTGTGTCCAGCTTGCCAGAGCGTGTGGAGGCTTCAGAGAGGGCACCCATCTAATACCTCCAGAAGCTGAGGAAACCCCAGCATTTGGGACAAAAGCTCCCCTTTCTGGTGGCAGAGTCCTACTGTGGCAAAAAGCCCAGGGGTCAAGTGACTGAGGGGGCAACATGACCAGGCAAAGGAAACAAAGAAGACAGAAGATTCCAACATTAGACTCCTATTTTGGGGACAAAAAGGAGCAAAGCATGGAACAGGAGGAAGACAGTGAAGTTAGAACTCCTGAACCAAAAGCTTCAAAGGAAAATACGAGCTGGTTACAAGCCATAGAGGACTTTAAGAAGCAAATAAGAGAAATGGAGGGAAAATGGGGAAGAGAAATGAGAATGATGCAAGAAAATTACAAAATGAGAGTCAACAGCCTGACTGAGGAAAATCACACCTTAAAAAACAGACTAACTCAAATGGCAAAAGAGGCTCAAAAGGGCAATGAGGAGAAGAATGCCTTAAAGAGCCAAATTTGCCAGATGGAAAAAGAATCTCAAAAGCTCACTGAGGAGAATCATTGCTTCAGAATTAGACTGAAGCAAATGGAAGTTAATGACTTTATGAGGAATCAAGATGCTGTTAAACAGATCCAAACAAATGAAAGAATAGAAGGCAATATGAAATATCTCATGGGAAAAACCACTGACCTGGAAAATAGATCCAGGAGAGATAATTTAAAAATGACTGGACTACCTGAAAGCCATGATCAAAGTAAGAACCTAGCAATCATCCTCCAGGAAGTTCTCAAAGAAAACTGCCCTGATGTTTTAGAACCAGAGGGCAAAATAGAGGTTGAAAGAATCCACCGATCACCTCCTGAAAAAGATCCCAAAAAGAAAACTCTTAGGAATATTATAGCCAGGTTCTGGAATTCCCAGATTAAGGAGAGAATATTACAAGCAGTCAGGAAGAAACAATTTGAATATTGTAGAAACACAATCAGGATAATCCAGGATCTGGAAGCTTCTACACTGAGGGATCGAAGGGCTTGGAATATGATATTCCGGAGGTCAAAGGAGCTGGGATTAAAACCAAGAGTCACCTACCCAGCAAAACTGAGTATCATCTTTCAGGGGAAAATATGGTCATTCAGTGGAATAGAGAACTTTCAAGCATTCTTGCTGAAAAAGCCAGAGTTGAATAGAAAATGTGACATTCAGATACAAGATGAAGCATGCAAGAGAAGCATGAGAAGGTAAAGAGGGAAAAGAAATCATAAGGAACTTATCAAAGTTGAACTATTAACAGTCCTACATGGAGAAACAATATTTGTAACTTATGAAACTTTTCTCAGTATGAAAATAGTTGAAGGGAATAGAAATATATATATATATATATATATATATATATGTCTATATAGAAGGGTATATGAGCATATGAATACATATGTGAATGTGTGTATATATGTTTACAGGTATACATAGATAGAGGGCACAGGACCAATTTAACAGGAAGGGATGATACTTAAAAGGTGAAATTGAGAGGTGAGAGAGGAATATAATGAGAGGAGATGGGGAGAGACAGAATGGGGTAAACTATCTCATATAGAAGTGGCAAGGAAAAATGGTTACAATGGAGGGGAAGAATAGGAAGGCAAAAGGGAATGGGTCAACCTTATTCCCACTGAATTTGGCTTGGGGAGGGAATGAAATACATACTAAATAGGGTATCTCACCCTACAAGAGAGTAGGGGGGAAGGGGATGAGAGGGAAGGCAGGTTGGCATGGAGGGAAGTTGGAAGCACCCACTTTTGAAAAGGGACGGGATCAAAGTAGAGAATAGAACAAGTAGAAGGTGGGATAGGAGGGAGGGAAAAAGTCAGTCTTTTACAATATATCTACTATGTTATTGTTTTGCATTAGCTACACATGTACAACCTATACTGAACTGTTTATCTTCCCAGTAAGGGTGGGTGACAAGAGAAGAAGGGAATGATTCTGGAATTCAAAGTTTTAAAATCAAATGTATAATGCACACACACACACAAAATTATGAAGACTTTTTTGTATACTGCTATTTCACTGAAGAAACTAGTTTTTTAGATAATTCTTTGGGGTTTTCTAAATAAGACATCACAGGTAAGTATGTATCACTGTACATAGGGCATAATTTTGTCTTTTCTGTCCTGGTGTTTATATCTTCAATTTCACTCTCAGGTTTTAGTATTACAAACTTAGAATTAGAAGAGGCCTCCATTCTAATTTGATTCAATAAAACCATGGGACATGAATATAATGGAATAGCACTGTGCTTAAGAGATGAATCTGGGGGCAGCCAGGTGGCGCAGTGAGTAAGAGCGCCACCCCAGAGTCAGGAGACCTGGGATCGAATCCGGGCTCAGATACTTAGCTCCACACCCAGAAATAACTAGCCGTGTAACCTTGAGCAAGTTACTTAACCCCAACTGCTTAAAAAAAAAAAAGAGATGAATCTGAAAAATTAAAATAAGTACGGGTATATTTATGCAAATTAATGTACAGTGAAGTAAATAAACCAGAAAAATAATATATTCAATGACTATAAACATGTAAATGGAAAGAACAATAAAAAAATGAGACTGAACATAAAATAACTATAAATAACCTAACTTTTCTTGAGATGATCTGACAAAATGTACCTTTCTTCTTTTTTTTGATGAATTATAACTTTATTGATTGCATGCAACTTCTAATGAAAAACATTTATGATCTTATTAAAGTTCAACAATCTTAACAGCAGAGAAAGTTTTACAACTACATTACTTTTTACTTAAACACTTATTTGTTTGTCTTCTATGAACTGAACATGGTTATATTTACATTTCAAACTATTTATACTTTAGAAATGCATCAAGGCTGTCTGATGATGCCTGTTGATGTTTACAAATTGTCATAATCATCGTTTTTTTCATGTTTTCTTTTCAATGCATTTGGTGACTCAACAGGGATGTTCTGTGATACCACGTTAGTAGTGATGAGGCTGTTTTTTGGCCCAATCAGAGAGGGATTAATCAGAACATTCTGGACGGCAGGAGCTGCAGGAACAGCTGGTTTGGCAGCAGCAGACTGGGAAGGTGGTATATGCACAGTGAACCTTTGACCTGGCACTGACACAGAGGTCCCAACTTTAGTTGAAACGGCAACTGTCTGTGCAGATGGGGTACCCAGAGTAGTAGTGCTGGGTCTGCTGCTAACAGCACCAACACTCAGGCAGGGAACAGTTATCCTGCCAGCTTAAGCAGGACCCTTTTTTGGTAAAGGCTTAAGTCTGTAGTTTGGTGCTGTAAGTCCTGAATAAGGCTTAATCAATGGTAAAGGGGTTTGATTATTTGTCTTGCAATTATCTGATAGAAAATCTCTTGGGGGAAGGGAAGTAAAAGACTGATCAGATCGACACTGGATTGCCAATCACATATCATCTGTCTCAACAGTGGCTTTCTTAGCATGGCTTGAATAAATTTTTGCATCATCCAAAATTGTTGTTACATATCGGAAGGCAAACTCCAGCATCTGATTGATAAATTTGGCTCATAATCTTTAATTCCCATATCCTTCAGGATTTGTGCTATCACCAGAGCATCCTTTGGCCTGCTCTTGGGTGGCAGATGCCATCTTAGCTGGCTCTATGGTACTCAACAGCTAGACTTCCCCCTTCTTTCTTTGAAGAGGTATGTAAACAGGAGTGGGAAATAATGAATATACTGTCAGAAACTTAGCTGATGTGTTGGTTGATTTTGATGAACTATTTTTTTTCCTCTTCCTCTCTTTCTTTAAAAAAAAAAAAAGCTGTCTAGGACAGAGCCAAGATGACAGAGAAAAGGCAAGGACTCACCTTTGTGCTCCCAAATTCACCTCTAAACAACTTTAAAGAAGGCCTAAAAACAAATTCTGGAGAAGCATAACGCAAAAAAGGAGAGAGTGAAACAATCCTCCAGTCTAAGACAACTTAGGTTGGTAAGAAAGGTCTATTGCATCAGGGTGAGAGTACAGTCCTGTGCAGGCTGTGCCAGCACAAGCTAGGATCCAGCAAATAAGCAGCAAGTCTTGGAGGTGACTGAATCAGCAGTGGCAATGAGCTATAATTTCTAGACCTCTCAACCCACAGATAATAAGGGGGTGAGACAACTGGTCAGAAGGAAATTATGTGGGTCCCTCTGCTGGCATCAGATACCAGGATGCTTTGCCCATATATGAATCAAGGTCTTAGTTATGAGTGGCAGCCTCAGGACTAGCAGGAGTACTAGCAAACCAGATCTTGTGGACAGAGGGAAACAGGGACCCTGGAAACAGTTCCAGGGTGGAAAAGAGTACTTGCAGTCACTCACAGACCAGAGTACAGGCCAGGAGAGCAGTGACCACATTTCTCTCTTAGATCATACCACCTTGGAAGAACGGAAAACATACTGACCCCCAAGAACTATCTAAGAGCAACAGGAAGAAAAGCTTGAAGCTTACAACAATGCCCCCTCCACCCTGGGAGCAGAGCCCCATTTTAACACAATTAAATGTCAAGAAATAGTCTGGAAAAATGTCCAAACAACAAAAAAAAAGAACCTCACCAGAGAGTTACTATGACAATAGAGAAGCACAAAATACAAACTTGGAAAATGACAACAAAATAAAAACTACTACATCCAAAGCCTTGAAGAAAAATGTGAATTGGTCTCAGAGCCCAAAAAGCTCAAAAATCAAATAAGACAAGTAGAGGAAAAATTGGGATAAAAAACAAGAGTGATACAAAAAAATCATGAAAAAAAAAAAGAATCAACAGCTTGGTAAATGAGATACAAAAAAATACTGAAGAAAATACCTTAAAAAAAAAGGAATAGGTTAAATGTTAAAAGAGGCACAAAAATTCACTGAAGAGAAGAACTCCTTAAAAAAGCAAACTTGGCCAAATAAAAAAGATGCATAAAACCTCACTGAAGAAAATAATTCCTTAAAAATTAGAATTGGGAGAGTAAAAGCTAATGACTCCACAAGACATTAAAAAAATGAAAAAAAAAATAGAAGAAAACATGAAATATCTCACTGAAAACACCAATGGACCTGGAAAATTGACTGAGAAAATTCAAGAATTATTGCTTCAAGAAAGCCATGTCCAAAAAGAGAGCCAAGATATCATCTTTCAAGAAATTATCGAGGAAAACTGTTTTGATATTCCAGAACCAAAGCATAAAATAGAAATTGAAAGAATCCACTGATCACCTCCTGAAAGAGATCTTAAAATGAAAACTCTCAGAAATATTACAAACAAATTCCAGAGTTCCCAAATGAAGGAGAAAACACTGCAAGCAGCCAGAAGAAACAATTCAAATACCGTGGAGTCAGTCAGGATAACACAAAATTTGTCAGCTTCTAACATTAAAGGACTAGAGGGCTTGGAATATGACATTCCAGAAGGCAAAAGAGCCAGAATTACAACTAAGAATCATCTATCCAGGGAAGAGCATAATCCTACAAAAGGAAAATGGATATTCAATGAAATAGAGGACTTTCAAGCACTGCTGATAAAAAGAGCAGAGCTGAATAGAAAATTCAACCTTCAAATACACAACTCAAGAGAAGCATAAAAAGGTAAAAAAGGAAAGAGAAATCATGAGGGATTCAATAAGGTTAAGTTGTTTACATTTCTATATGGAAAGATGACACCTGTAACTCCTAAGAACTTTCTCATTATTAGGGCAGTTAGAAGGAGTATACATAGATAGATGACATGATTGTGAGTTGAATATGATGTGATGATATATGAAAAAAATAAAATTAGTAGGTGAAAAAGAGGAATATATTGGGAAAAAAGGAAAGGGAAAAGTAGAATGGGCTTACTAATGTTAGTTCTTGGATTTAGATGCATTGTTTTTCTAATGTTAAACCATTTTGTGTTTATGAAATAAAAACAGCTAGGTCATAGTGAAAAATTTCTTGCCAATCATCAGTTTGCTAATCTTGGTTTTGTTTTGTTTTTTTGCTTTTTGGAGGGCAATTGGGGTTAAGTAACTTGCCCAAGGTTACATGGCTAGTTTGTGTGTGTGTATGTGTGTGTGTGTGTGTGTGTCTTAAGTGTCTGAGGCCAGAACCGAACTCGGGTCCTCCTGACTCCGGGGCTGGCGCTTTACTCACTGCACCACCTAGCCGCCCCAGTTTGCTAATCTTTTATTAAAATTTTTACATTGTTTCATTAGTGCAATTGGTCTATAATTATCTTTTTGTTTTATGCACCCTTGGTTTGAATATCAAGATCTGAGTGATCTCCTCAAATGAAAATCTATCACAGTAGACTTTTTGTCAGAAACTAAGTTGCTCTGCTCATTCTGGCACAAAAACTGCCACTTAAATACATAAACATGAGTGTGAGGGTTTAAATTTAGCTTAAATGCGTGCTTACCCAGGAAAAGATTAACACAGTGCAAAATATTTCCACATAAAAGTCACCTTATATAGCTTAAATAAAGGAAATAAACAAAATACAAGAAAGAAAACTTTTTGAATTAAAAGCAGAAAAATACTTCAAGTCTCCTTATTTTTGGGGGCGAGGGGATTCCACCCTTCATTAACACAGACTGCAACCTCTCTATGACTTCGCTTATGTTCTTCTAGAATTATTATGGCTTTAAAAATTACTTCCCTAAGCCAACCAGGTGAAGAGAGGGAGGTTAATCAATACACTATGAGGGAACAACAAGACAGACAAGAAAACAAGGGCAAGGTAGCAGAATGAAAATATGAAAACACTAATAAACAATATACACCACTAAGGAAAAATTTATATGAGATTTAAATTCCTGATCAATGTTCAATTCCATTACTGGTAGTGACTTGTATAGCATTTGTGAAGATGCTTTATGAAGCCATCAATTTTAATCTCAGTAGGAGATGTTAATCAACTGTGGAACAACTGACAGATTTAAATTAATATAACAGACTTATGAGACTAGGTTCTACTTTCTAAATAAAAGATAATGTCATTAACACTCAGGAAAGACTGATTTTCTATTTGCACAATACTACTGTTATGAGTATATGTTCTGCAAAATGTCACACCCTGGATTTAGAGAGCTTCTTGGAAAAGTCTTAAAATATGCTGAATTATGAATTGAATCTTTAATAAGCACACCATAATGGTATGAACTAGGGGAAAAGGAAGGGGAAACATTCAGCAAAATATAAACTGTACCTTTTCTTTCACTGGAAAATAAAACATGAAATTTCTAGCATGTGTTAGACATACATATGGTAGAACCAGTCATTTTAGTGCAACCAATAATGAGTCAATCTTATTCATCTGTGTGTGTGCATGCATGCGCCATCTCTGATTCATCATATTTAACAGAGAAGGGGTTAAGTATAGACCATAAACACTCAAAAGTCTCACTTGCCTGGATATTTGTTTCTGCATTTTCCCCAACCAATCTTTCCTGGAACTGTTAATGAGCAGCCAAACTGAAAGAGCTTTCAAGTTGGGATAACTCACTAATGGACAATACACCCCTGGCAAAATTAAGAGTTAACTCTATTTATGATCTAGTTTTAAACTAAGAGCACTGGGAAAAGAGGTAATTAGCACAATAAAGTATAGGAACATATGAATTTTAAGTTAGTTAATAGAGAGAGGCTTCATAATGGATAAGAAAGAAAATTGATTTAAATGGCTGCACTTCAGTTTTCTATTTTCTAGATCATGGTTTCGTGGCACTTTAAAGAAAAGTCATCATAATGAGACTCAATTCCTCTCACTTAGTAAAAATCTATACTCTTGTACCTAAACTGAAAAGAAGTTGAGTATGAATTCTGTAACAACAGAAAAGACTCAAGACTACTAGAAGTCTACATTATACTACTCCCCTATGAAAGGTTATTTATAATAAGCATACATACCTGAAAAAGGAGATTTAAAAATTCATTGGCAAGAACATTCTTCACACTCCAGATCTGATAGTCCTCTAGAGTAAGATGCCCCTTCTGGAAGAGGGACAACACTTAAAATAAGTTGGTTTAGAGTACTTAGCTTAAGAGAAATGAAAATCAAAGCTAACTTATAAAACTTTTATTACTCATGTTCTAGTCTGAATAGTAAGTGTTACCTGAAAACTAGGTAAAGTAGGTTCAGATTAACAAAGCAATGAGTAGACATGATGGCAATTTAACACAGGAAATTTTATTAAAAAAAAAAAAGACACTTGAGAACAGTGTTTCACCTAAGCAATCTGAATGTATGCTCTTGTAAAAAAAAAAGATATTTTTGAGGAAGAACATAATGGACAAAAATGTCTGCCTTTGGGACAACAATTATCTTAAAGTTCTACATAACACAATCCAACATTTCCTTTTCTGATAGTAGGAGTAAGAGACCAGAACTCTTTTAGGCTCCTCAAACATTTTAGCTAGAAGCCAATGCATTCTTGTTGTTAGGAAAAAATAGTCACATTTATATGAAACATAATAATAGTAACAAAATATATTAAAATCACAGAACCATATATTTTGACATGTGGAAAGCTAGAACTTTAAGGGCTCTGAAGACCATTTAGTCCAATCCCTTCACTTCATAGTTGAATAAACTGAGGCCTAACAAGATTTAAGTGACTTGCCAAAGGTCATGGGGTTATAAATTGGAGCAACAAAGGTTTTATTTTTTAATATTTTAAATTCAATTTTATTTTATACACATTTTCATACTCTCCCTATCCATTGATAAGGCAAGAAAAACAAAACTTGCTACAAATATGTATAGTCAAACAAAACTAATCCTCCAATTAGCCATGTCCAAAAAAATTTCAAAAAGATAATAAAGATAAGAAAATATGCTTCAATCTGTACTCTGAGTCAATCAGCTGTCTATCTGGAAGTGGATAGCTTGGTTCATCATGAGTCTCCTGGATTTGTGGTTGGTCAATAGTATTGATCAGAGTTTCCAAGTCTTTAAAAATGTTTATTGTTGTTACTATATAAACTTTGCTAATTCTGCTAACTTCTCTTTATATCACTTCATACACATATTTCTAAGTTCTTCTGAAACTACTTTATCATTTCTTACAGCACAATAGCATCACATCAACTTCATATACCATAACTTGCTTGGTTGTTTCCCAAGTGATGTGATGGGCACTCCTTCAGTTTCTAATATTTTAGCACCACAAAAATGCTCCTATAAATATTTTGGTACATAGGGGTCCTTTTCCTCTTTCTTTGCAGAGAGAAAATATTTGAACCTAGGTCTTCTTCTTAAACATGCAACATTCTTTAGATTGTTCCTAACAATACTGACATGTTACACTTTCATGACCAGAAAGTGGAGAATATATTTGATCCTTTTACAATGACTCCAAGTTAAGAAAGCTTTGATACTGTACTTTTTGTTTTGAGAGGATGGTGACCAATCTAAAGCTTGTCTGAAATAATAAAAACAATTTCTTACCTTGCCCAAAGGCAAAGGGTTAAAGAGACTATAAGGGAAGTAGTTTCATCAAATCCACTTCAATTAGTGTAACTGTAAAAAGTCCTGGCACCTCAACTGAGTCAATTGACAGTTTAAACTAAGGTACTTAGGAATTTTCTTACAATTCTGGTTTAAGATGTGAAGTTCTTAAATAATTTCAAAGGATTATAGGGCTTCAATTTGATAAAAGCTGATGATGACACCTAGAAAGCATTTTATGAATTACTGAGAAGATCAAATCACACCCCCTTGGGTTATGTATAAAAACAGAAAGCCAGTTCAGAGTCTATCAAGCAAATAGTGAACCAGTCCAGTGATAAGAGAATTTCATGTTCAAGGTCTAAGAGATAGTCACAGTATTTCCTCCCCACCCCACCCCCCAAAAAAGTACTTGGGGAAAATTTTTTTTTTAGTACAAATGGGTAGAAATAACAAGCAAAAGGTAAGAGGAAAAAAACAACCCCATTACTAATCCTACTGGTTTTAAACAGTGAGATTTTGTCAACAAAAGGGGCAACCAGCTACATAAAATATAACAAATAATATGGATTGACTATATGAATATATGGATACAAAGTATCTTTTGTGACTTTTTTTGGGGGGGTGGGAGGGTTGAATAGTTCAGAGAAAGAGACTTAAGGTGATAGCTTCAAGTTTTAGAAATTTGAAAGTTTGTACAGTCAAAGGCAAGGAGGCATTGTATAGTCACAGAGAAATTCTACTCATAAGTATAGGATAAATACTACTATCAATGACAAAAATTCTCAACTACTTTGAACTCTTAAAGTCTGTTTTGTTATATTCTCTTGACTTGGAAGGAGGAAAGTCTATATATACTATGTATACACAGAAAATTATATGGTGTGTATGACAGGTAAGGGAGTATAACAATTCACTTTCATCAAATGCTTTGAGGTTTAAAAAGCATTTTTCTTATAGCACCAAATCAACATGATAAAATCTCCAGTTGCATAGAGAGTATACCGTAGAAGCAGAAAGATCAGGTTGCAAGCCTTGCCTCTGACACTTATGAGCTATATGATCATGAGAAAGTCACTTTCAGGGTCCCAGGGAACTTGCTCAGACTATGTGCTGCAGATTAACCGCTGATCTGCCTCAGTAGAGAGAGGCTCTATAGCAGGAATTCCCCGTTCCAATGAAATCACAGGCCCAGAATTTTTTTTTTTTAATTTTTTCTCACAATAATCCAATGGGGTATACATGTAACCAAAGTTTTATTATCTCCATTTCACCAAGAAGAAAACTTAATCTCAGAGAGATAAAATAACTTGTTCAGACTTACAAAGTCAGCAAGCATCAGTCTATCAAAGAACACAAGCTCAGGTCTTGTAACTCTCTTCCATTATACCATACTGTCTCAGACTACACTATGCTGTTTGGCTATTTAGTGAATAGAAAGGATTCAATTCAACACATTTTTATTGTGTGTCTACTACACTCAGCATTGTATTAGGTACTCTATGTGGTAAAAAGAATGAGTAAGAGTGTTTGCCTTCAAGATGTTTACTGTTTAGGAAGGAAAAAAGACAAGTAAAAAATAATGACATATATGACTGAGTATAAGAGGCAAAAGAAGGGCAAAAACACAATTTTACTTGTTGAGAGTGGGCGGAAACCTGGGGAAAGAGGAAGTAATATTTAGAAAGACTGTTATTCTTTGCAGTCTCCAAAAACAAGGAATAGTTTACTTATCAGACTTGTGGAGAGGGAAAGACTTTATGACTAAACAAGAATTAGAGGACATTATAAAATGCAAAATGGACAATTTTGACTACATGAAATTGAAAAGCTTCTGTACAAACAAAGCCAATGTAACCAAGATTAAGAGGGAGGTGGGAAATTGGGAAAGAATCTTTACAACCCATGTCTCTGACAAAGGACTAATTTCTAAAATATACAGAGAACTGAGTCAAATTTATAAGAATACAAGTCATTCCCCAATTGATAAATGGTCAAAGGATATGAATAGGCAGTTTTCAGAGAAAGAAATTAAAGATATCTATAAGCACATGAAGAAATGCTCTAATTCACTATTGATTAGACAAATGCAAATCAAAACAACTCTGAGGTACCACATCTCACTAGTCAGATTGGCTAAGATGACAAAACAGGAAAATGACAGATGCTGGAGAGGATGTGGGCAAATTGGAACAATAATGCATTGCTGGTGGAGTTGATTCCATAGTGAATCTACTTGCTTAACCAAAAGCTGATGAGTAAATGACCAAGTCCAGTGTTGTGGACTCAGTGGCATGGAAAGACCCCGACTATTTTTGACTGTATCTCCTCCAGGGGGCATCTCAGATCATGAGGAAGATCTAAGGTCCACTTTACTAGAGGGGGCCTTTAATAGACCCTTTAATAAAGTGCTATTAGCTCAGAGTCCTACCTCAGTTCCTTTTATTGAAGATTGGACAAGATTTGACCCCACACTCATTCTTTAATGATATCCAATGTGCTGCCAAGGGATGTCAATTTATCTTTGTAAAATTTCTCATATACATACTTTTCTCTTCTCTGACACTGACATAGTCCTGATGCAAGCCTTCATCACCTCATGTCTCTACTATCACAATGGCCTATCAGTGGATTTTCCAATCTAATGTCTCTCCTCACTCCAGTCCAATCTTTGCCCAGCTGTGTCAAACTGACCTTCCTAAAGGACAAATCTGACCACATCATCTCATTTAATAAACCCTAGAGTTTTCCCTCTATTGCCTCACAGATCAAATACAAAATTCTTTGTCTTACTTTTAAAGTTCTTCATAATCTGGTCCTTTCCTACCTTTTCATTCCTTTTACACCTTACTCCCCTCAAAAGATTCTGTAATCCAGTGACACTGGCTGCCTTTCTTTTCCTTGCACGCAAGTTGTCATCATCTCCCAAATGTGTTTATTTTCTCCAGCTGGAGAAAGTCTCCCATGTTTGGAACTCTTCCTACTCTGTCTCTATGTCTTGGTTTCCTTCAAATCTCAGCTAAAGTCTCACCTTCTGCAAGTGGCCTTTCTTTAACCTCCTTAATCTTAGTGCCTTCTCTCCATTAACTATCTCCAATTGATCTGGTATATATTTTGCTTGTACCTAGTTGTTTGAATGTTACCTCCCCCATTAGACTGTGAACTCCTTAAGAGAAGGGGCTATTTTTTGCCTTCCTTTGTATCCCCAGTATGCAGCAAAATGCCTTGCATATAATAAGCACTTACTGATGTGACTGTATCACTAAAATACTCACAAAAGACCCAAAACATGGTGTCATTCCGTATGCCTTTCAAGAGGTATAGTATGTGAAGGAGAAGACAAAGATGATATACCTACTAGAATATCTGCAAAAAATGATTGCCCACATGTCTACCAGTGCTGATTATCAAAGAAAAAATAGAAAACAGGAAATATTATACAAGGATAAGCAAGGGCATAGAGGTCATGACCATCCACAGTGGCAAAAGGATGGCAAAAACTAAGAAGTCCAAGAAGAATAGACAAAAGCCACAAAGATATTTTGACAAAGCAACTAATGACAGCCTCTAAGGGTCTGAACTTCCCCACAATATGGCACATCACCAACAATGACATACCAAAGAAGATCAATAATTAGGCATATCAAATTGATCAATTGGGGTGGTCAGTCACATGGTTACTGCCTTCACAAACAGGCCTGTGGTGAGTTAGATGTTGACAGATCTCAAAACACTGACAACAGAGGGATGGAGGCAAAATAGACCAAATAGGTCAACAACAGAGGCCAAAAGGACTCTTTTTCCTCAAATATGTCATCCATTAAAGAAGAAATAATACTTACACTAAAAATAAAAACCCCTCAAATTTTTCCTTTCAATTTGTTGCAAGTTATTCCTATTTGCTAATTTCCCACTTCATTTCATTTCTGAGTAGAAAGGCTCATAATCAAGGGTGCCTAGCATGCATGAGTTATTTACAAGCAATGATATCAGAATTTACAGGGTTAAACCTAGAGATAAGGTAAGCAGATGGCTAGAACACAACAAGCAAGGGAAACAACAATCTATGTAGCACAAAGAAGAATACTTTAGGATGTTGCTTTTTATAAATGCACACATATTTTTAATGTCAGAAAACTGCACTCTCATGGCACATACAAATTTATCTGGGACTATCATGTTATAAGTGGTCCAATGAAGGTTCAAAGCATAGATAGTAACAAATAGGGATAACAATTTTTCAGCAGAGAACAACATGAGTTCAAATCCCATTTCTTTCACTTAATAGTCTTGTAACCTTAGGCAAGTTACTTAATATTCCTGGGCATCAGATTCTTTATCAGTAAAACGAGGGTGTTGAACTAAATGACCTTTCAAATGCCTTCCAGTTCTAAATTTATTATTCTATGATCCTAAAGATATAATCATAGTTCAAAGAAATGTTTATCTTGAGCCTTTTTGCAAGTACATATAACGAGCATGACAGAATTAAAATGAACTAAGATAACGCTAACAAACAAGGATAAAAGATTAATATCCTGATATATAATGCCTTTAATTCTAATTTACTTATTCTTTTTCCTAAGGGTAGATTACATGAAAATGTCCATACGGTTGATAGTTACTTAACTACATATTTTAAACATTTTATGAAAAGAGAACTGGCCTTGATCTGACAAAGCATGGAGTTCAAATTTTACTTGCAACACATACTAGCAGTGAGACCACGGACAAATCACGTGACCTCTCAATGTTCCAAGTAACTTTCTACAACTATATGTTGCAGATTACTTGCCAATCAACATCAAGGGAGATATTGTCACACCAATAAATCCCTACAACAATGGAGACAAAAAAAATTATAAACTCTAGTATCAAGGGACTTTAGATAAGTTTTATAAAAATATCTAAGGGCAACAAAACCAAAAAGGCACATGACAAATGTGTTTAGGTGAAAACAAATTAGTTCTATCAAAAACTCACCTTTGTGGTGTCGTGTGCATTCAATATGCCTTCTACAATGTCTGACAAATTCATGTGCAGTTCCTTTAAAAATAACCAAAAGAGTAACTATAAAACAGTAAGTAAACACAAATTTTATTATACTATACAGTAATAGGGAAAAAATACTGGATATATGTTATTTTGGTCCTTTTAGACAGCAATTTTAATTTACTATGAACAGATTCTGATATTTGCTTTTACAAAAATAACAAATAAACCTAAAAATCACATTCAATAAAAATCTTCAATTTGATTCAACAAAGTTATTAACATTTTTTTTTCACTTTCTTAGCATTATTTCTAACTGATTTCTAGAATAGTTAGATCAATACATAATTCCATAAGGTGTATATTTATCTTTCTAGGGCTTCTCCAACATTAACTGTTTCTATCTTTTATCTTTCCCAATTTGCTTGGTGTGAGGCTTCTGAGTTGTTTTTATTTGCATTTCTGATGTGATTTGGAACAATCTTTCATATTTTGTAGTTCATAATCTTTTAGGAATTATTTCCTTCGAACACATCAATTAAGGGATTGCTCTAAGATGAAAAAGAATGTACCCCCAAATAATCTTTTTTGTAGTAACCAAAAAAAGGAAACATAAAGTAGATGTCCACCAACAGGGGAACAGTCAAAAAAATCTTGGTACACAAATAGAATGGAGTTTCATCCCTACATTGTAAGAAATGATGAATATGGAGAATGCAAAGTGAGAGGATAAGAGGAAAAAGACACACACACAAGGACAATGTGAACGGACAGAAAAATAGCCAAAAAGAAAACAAAAAACTGAAACTAAATGACTAAGTCTATCCCTGAAAAAGAAATAAGAGAATGTGTTTTTGTCCCTCCTTTGTAAAGGTGTTGGACACCATGGGTATGGAATACTATAATATGTCCGTACTGGTTGATATGTTGGTTAGTTTTACTGAAATAATTTTACCCCTCTATTTTATTGTTATGAGGGGTGGCTCTCTGGGAAAGGGAAAACCATTTTGGGAAATTAAGGTGATCTAAACACAAAAGACAGTCACCATTTTTTTTAAAACAAGCATTTATTAAGCACCGTATGGACATGGCACTTGTGCTAGGTTCTGGGGATGCAAGGTCAAAAATAAAAAAAATCATGTTTCTCTTCAGGAACCTATATTTTACTGAGAGATATAAAACATAACTAAATTGAAGAGAAAACTAGAGAATTAATAATTAGGGGAAGAAGAAAAGGTATTTTATAAGAGATGTCATTAGAGCTGAGTCTTGAAAAAAGCTAAGTATTCTAATAGATTCCAGTGTTAACCCAATGTATTTAAATCTCCTTCCCCAACAAGCATACACTTTGAGAAGTAGCCAAGTTGACATCATTCTGTAAATAACACCCCTCGTCATCCAACTTACAGGGGAAAAACTGCCGCAAGATTCACAGCATAGAACTTACAGGGATATCATCTGTGCGGTTGTCCTTCCAGACCTCTAAAAGTGCAACAACCATGTCTCTCAGTTCAACTCGTGAGAGAACTCCATCACGGTCAACATCAAACACCTTAAAACAAACTAACAAAGAGAAATTTTAAAGTTATGATAAATTATTTTTATACTCAAGTATATGGCAAAATACTGGCTGTTGTTTCTGGATGATCAAGAAAGCTTTCAGGCAACTGTGTCCTTGGGTAAAGTTGTCATAGCATATGATACTTAAAAATGATATTGGCGTTTTTTGGGGGGTTAGCAGGAATCATGCTATATCACACATAAACAAAATACTCTATTAAGAATTCAGGGTTTGGTTTACATCCTCCTTTCACTATAAATAGCGTTTCTTTTCTTGCAAGTTTAAATGAAAAAGCGAGATTGCTTTTGAAATACACACTATTCTTAGTTCACAGTATCATAGGATCACATATTTAGAGCAGGCAAGTTTATCAAAGGTCATACTAGGTTATATTAAAAATGAAGAAACTGAGACCCACTGATTTCAAGTGAACTGGATAAAGTTAAACAGGCAGTGAATGACAATGCTGGGATCTGACTCACATCACCTGACATGCTATCATGGTGACATTTCATTTCTGAACTTAACAATGCTAAGTTTTAAAAGATGCTCTCATAGGATAGTTTTTCAGCTTCTTCAGGTGCACATAATACAAATGGCCTTTTTATAATAATAAGTAGTATTCTAGTTTAGTGTTAAAGGCAACCTGATTTCTCCATTTACTTTTTTTTTTTTTAAAGAAATCAGGGTTAAGTAACTTATTCAAGGTTACATGGCCAGTTATTTCTGGGTGTGGTGCTAAGTATCTGAGCCTGGATTCGATCCTCAGGTCATCCTGACACTGGAGCCGGTGCTCTTACTCATTGAGCCACCTGGCCGCCCCTCTCCATTTACTTCTTGAAAGCAAAATGTTTGTCTTGTGGTACTAAACTCCAATGAGTAGTGTGTAACAGTTTCAGCTCTCTACAAAATTTGAATGCATCATGTCAAACACTAGAAAATTGCTACCTTGTTAATTCCAAATGATTTATTTTGATTTATTAACTTCCCTAAATACATCAGGAAAATTTTTTTGAAAAGGATAATGAACTTTCATTGAGAAACAAAGAACTTCACTTTTAACTTTAGGTTTCACAGAAATGATTAAGTCCATCACAATGGCTAAAGATGGAAAAAGATTAATGATATTACTTAAGAGAATTTTTTTACCAGGATCTAAGTTAATCCCTAAACAATATTTAATAGCAAGAAGATCAAAATTGAGTAATCAATTCTCCATTTGACATGAAGACAGGTAATTTGAATTATTATGACTTTAAAAAAAAGTATGTTTTTCAAGTTCCCAGATTATGGAATGACTTCTTTTGGATGCTATAATATGATACATGAGATGTTCATAGTTTATGTTACTAGACAAGATCAAGGAACCCAAATCTATTACTAGCTATAAGCAACCACTGCAAAATTAAATTTTTAGGAAGAGACAGAAAAATAACTAGCAAATATATGAGCTAAATTAATTGTCAACTGCCTGCAGTTTCTTAAAATATGCTTAAGATTTAATAATACAATATATTTATGCTTGTGAATTCATGGTGTAATTATATTTTGGCTAAACCCTTCTAGGTTAAAAAGACTTTTAGTATTCAATAAAAACTGAGAAAACCGTATTTTGCCAATAAATTTTACAGTTAATAAAATATCCATGAATACAAGTAATATAAATATACCTAAAATAAAAAATCTTATTTTGGAATCTAATACCTATCCTTGGGATGACTAAGTATGATAGAAATTAAAAGAAAATATTGTTCTGCTTGAAAGTTTCAAATCTATCAGGATTAATATATTTCTATCATTTACTTCATTTAAAAGGAATGAAAAGTCTATTTGAAAGATCAAACTCATCATTAATAACAAAGATCAAAATGTATTAGATGAATTAAAACAGTAAAGTGGCAAGAATCCATTCATAAGCAATCCTGTAAAACATGTATTCTCATTCAGAACAAATGTCATGATAATTTGTTTTAATCCTCCATATCATGAGAAATAAAAACCATAGGCAGCTAGGTGGTATGAACTTGAGATGTGGAGTCAGAAAAACCCAAGTTCAAATCCAGCCTCAGACTCTTATTAGCTGTGTGACTCAAAGCAAGTCATTTAATCTCCCTCTGCCTCAGTTTCTTCATTTGTAAAATTAGGATAATAATACCTACCTCCCAAGATTGTTGTGAAGATCAAATGAGATAATATCTATAAAGTATTTTGAAAACTTTAAAGTACTATCTATACGCTTTATTATTTTTTTGGTAATTTTTCCTGAAAGGATTCTCACCAACTTGATAAAGTTACTAAAATTTCAAGTCTTACTCAAGACTTGAAAAACTATCAAATGATAGTTTTAAATTAATCTAAATTAGAGACTTATTGGTTTGCAGTTTTGGTGACACAACATTTAGTACACTTACATTTTTGTCTTTCAGCCAGAGGTCCCCTGCAACATGCTGACAATCCACAGGATATCTCTTTAAAGTCTATGTGATTATCACGATTTTCATCAAAAGCATTAAACAAACCTGGAAGATAGCAAAGTATCATGACAACCTATGTCTGGCCAGATCTCATGTAATTGTTGAAACTTTTGTATGACATTCATAAACTTGTCCCTTTGTCATAAAACAGGCAACATTGTAAAGCATGTTCTATCACTAGCAATCAAGTAGAACTAGGGACATAGAATGATATGGATCAGGGCCTCAGACACTTGACACAGTGACTTTGGGCAAGTCACTTAACCCCAAATGCCCTACAAATGAATGAATGAATGAATTTAGTGTAAAAACTTCCTGGCACAATCACACACACACATGCGCGCATGCCAAGATGATAGTATAAGAAAAATCTCTTAGATGCCTTAGATTCTTTTAGAAAGCACTGCCATGGATGCTACCTTATTAACCTCCCTGTGGGTTTATCTACCTCTCAGGTGATAATAGTGCTAATACTAATCTATTCTTTCTCCACCCTTTTTCTCCTTACCAATGAGTGTTAAATCTCTAATCTCACCTCACAATCTTCACACATTCTCTCTCATTCTCACAATCTCTCTTGATCCAATCCTACCCCCAAAGAGAAGAGACACTCTCATTCCCCCAATTACTCCATGTCCATCAAAGATATTTTTTTTTCTAGTAATAAAAGCAGGCTGAGTACAGAGGACTAGAAAGTGAGAGAATTAATAAACAAAAATTAAGACAAACCACTAATGCAATTAAATCATTAATGAATAGTTAACAAGGTGGAAAATAAGAAATTGAATGTCATTCTCACAACTGTCCCTGTTTCATTATGATATAAATATAAAGGTTGCTTTTGTATATGAAGTTTGTTTGCAAAAAAGGGCAGAAAAATTTCATCTGGCAGGGAAACTGGTAGCAATCAATTTGTGAAGAAACAGTTCCTGGATGAAAATGTTAAGGAGAATCATTCTACTTGAGGACAATAATAAAACAATCTTGCAGATAAATATACTGAAAGAACCTGTCTGAAGATGATATAGTGACTGAGGTAAAAATGGCTAAAGGCATTGTAGTTTATCAGTTTATTTGTATGTGACTGTTTTTAAAGTTTTGAAGGTTATAACTGAGAAACTGTAAATCAAATAGCTGTTTGCAGAATATAGGAAGATTACATAGGGACTCCCAGAGTTATACCTGACAGAAAGGTGGTATTGATTAGTAAGTTTCGCATTATAAGTCATGACTCAGTGCTTACAAGGAGGCACTAATGTGAGGTATTTAGAAAGCAGACAGAAAAAGAAGTAGCTTAAGATGAGAAGAGTAGAAAATATCATAAGTCAGGGAAAAGAAGACAAAGAAGGAAAAAAATGCTCTTAGTTAAGATAGTTAACTATTCATCGGGATGCTCTTAACTGCTTTGCTAATAATCTGCGGACTGGAAGGAAGGTATTTGTTTGATAACTCGCTGCAGAAAGGCTGGGGTCATCCCAGCTTTTCAGCTACTGCACCAGCTGAAGAGAGCTGAATTCTGCTGCCGTAGAGGGAGCAGTCTGTGCTTATTGCTCTCTAGCACCATCTACAGCATGTGAGAAAGTAAACAACTTGGGGTACCTGATTGTCTCCATTTGTCAGCTACGTTTTGAGGAGGAAAAGACAAATTATTATCTGTTTAGCTGTGAGCTCTCTTTTTGGAGAAGAGGTTTTACTTTGCTAAAAGCTGAATGGAAAAGGCAGAATCTTTCTGAGTAGATAGCAGGCTGGGTTTTTCCACATTAACCAAACAGCCAAATGAGAAGCTTGCAACTCTCTAACCTAAGGGAACTGCTTGTTACTGAACAAGTACAATGTTGATATGTTTTTTCCCCCTACAATACGGTATTTTCTCAGCAATCAGTTAAAGGAGCTATGAATTAAAAGACTTTATTACTGGTCCATTGGCTTTAGGGCAAAAGAGGGGAAGCTCTGCCTAATAGGAGAGCAGTTCAGAATCAGAAGGAGAGCAGCTGGTAGAGAAATGACCCTGTGAGATTCAGGTTATTTCCTGAAAGGACCAGAGATATTAAGATTTGCAATACAGATGTGTTAATTTCCCTAGGGATATGAGTTTCCCCACCCATGTGCCTCTCCACTCTCCCCTGCAGACCCTGAGACTTTGATATTTTGATTACTTTTGACTGCCTCCTACTTAGTAACTTAGATTTACTTACTTCTGCTTTTGTTTTCTACTGAGTAAAAAGCTTTCTTATTACTTTTGTCTTATTGTGTAGTAAATGTGTTATGTCTAAGTAAATGATGTTGTGGTTACTGAATTTTATTTTATGGGAAGGACACTGGTAAGGGCTCAGGAACTACAGTGACAAGAAACAGGAGTTTATTTCCCTCTATCACTAACCTTGCCCAACCGAAGTTATCCCTCAGATCTTGAAAGACAGTCTGAGTGGTAGCCACAGAGTCATTGTTATGGCTGGCTCCTCTCAGGAAAAACACTCAAACCTTCCACAGTTAAGGTAGGCTGGGATGAATGACTAAGTCCAGAGGTAGAGATGGGGTGCCATGTTGGACACCATGTTCACAGGCTACACTGTTTATGTGGGCGAATTCTTAACTACTCCTGGGCTATATACAAATATATGTAGGCAGAGATATAAATATACATATTTGCATATGAAAACATACAGACATATAAATTTCAAAATTTTTAACTTCCAAAAATAATCTTTATGCTTTTCCTCTTTCCTATTAATTTTTTTTTCTATTTCATAGGTTGCTATGACCAAATAACTTATTATCGTGGCTCCAGGCACTATTACATGTTTCTGCTCAAGATATGAGCCTGTAGAGAGTTTGCTTTGAGATCCAACTGAGCCAGATCACCTCAAAAGCATTTATAGATTTAACTGGAAGGAGAGAAAAAAAAGATGCAAAATGGATTAGATATGTAAGTTACTAAAATTACATATAAAATGGCGAACCGATCAAAGTAAAGACATGGACTGTAATTATTACTATTTCTTAGAGGAGTATAACTGATTTTAAACAAGCATAATAGCTGCCACAACAATAAAGCCAAGAGAACCTAGAAACTACCTAAGGTAGCAAAATATGCGATCTCCTTACTAAGTGTAGAAACACTATAGCCCAGGTTAGCAATAGTTAAAAAGATAGTACAGTATAATGGACTTTGAGTCAATAGAGATTCAGGTTCAAATGCCACCTCTGATATTTATTGTGTAACATTAGTAAAATTATTGTGTAATTTTATTACACTCCATACAATGTGAGGTAAGAGCACTGAAAACCTTTAAGTTGTTATATAAATATGAGGCATAAGTATGAGCTCATTTGCAAAACATTACAGAAAAGGAAGGGGGGAACTTAGCCAATAATATTGTATTAGCAGATCACAAAACTGTGAACAACAATGGAGGGACAAACAAGCTCAGAGGAAGCTTGACTTGAGGTTAGTTTATTTTATGAGTATTGACAGATAAAGCTTGAAGGAGAACAAAAAGATGTAAAACAGAGAAGATTTGCCAGAATTTCTAGAGCAATGTTTTTTCTTATCACTGATGACAGAGGCATGCCTTTTAATTTTAACACCTCAGTACGTGACATACTTTAAAAAGTAGAAAAGAGCTGACTTGCATGAAGATATACAGAGGAAAACTGTAGTAACAGTAAAATGACATTTTAAAGGTTAACACAGAATTTCGAATGCATTCACAGATGAATTGGGGGAGGGGAGGGATTAGGGTTAAGTGACTTGCCCTAGGTCACACAGCTAGTTTTGTGTGTGTGTGTGGGTGTGGGTGTGTGTGTGTGTGTGAGGCCAGATTTGAACTCAGGTCCTCCTGACTCCAGGGCAGGTGCTCTATTCACTACACCAACTAGCCACCCCTATAGATGAATTTTTAAGATATCAAAAAGCAGCACATACCCAAAGAACAGAGAAAAAAAAAGCATGGACAATATTATCTTACACACACACACACACACACACAATGACTGAGGACCTATGAGTCCTTTCTCATTTTTATAAAATCTTTATGATAGCATTCAGTACATGTATTCAAGACAATATTGATGAAAACATGAGAGGAACAGGTAGGCTTTCACAAATTATATTCAACAGAAGACCAGATCCTGCTGCAATTATTTGTTAATTATAAGGAAGTTTGATTCTAGAAAAAAGAACATTAAAAACACTTCAACAAAGTAGCTCCCTTGATTACATGAAAATTATTTATGATTCTTTTAGAAATGAAACCATAGTGACAATTGTATTTAGAGAGCCTCTGATTAACAACATCAAGCAACACACACAAAAAAGAAAGAAGTATGCTAACCAAAGGTGTTTACATTGTCACTGAGGATCTGTCCTGAATGCTATCCTAACAGAAGAAAGATTCTCTTTTCTATACATGGCAAGGTCCTCCAAATGTTCCTCTTTTTGGATGACATTGTGTTGACTTCATGAAGCCTCAGGCTTCTTCAGAGACCTCCAAAATGGGATCCATGATGATTATTCAAAAGAGATTAACATATTAATAATTCCCAGAGAGAAAAAAACAAAAACAAGTGGAAGAACAATTGAGTAATACTCAAATTGTAACATGCTGTTGAACGGACAGTACAATGAGTTTTTCTATAACTATATTTATCTTGCAGAGGGAATGAAAACAGAAAATGAATTGACTCCAAAATTTAAAATGAGTAAAGAGGGGCGGCTAGGTGGCACAATGAATAGACCACCGGCCCAGGAGTCAAGAGGACCTGAGCTCAAATCTGGCCTCAGACACTTAGCACTTACTAGTAAGTAGTGTGACGTTGGGGCAAGTCACTTAACCCCAACTGTCCTCCAAAAGGCAAAAAATAAAAATAAAATGAGTAAAGAAGATGGATGAATTGCTCAGGGAATTGTTGTACCTTCCATGATTCTAAGCTATCATATAATAACTCATCTTTTTAATACCTCTATTCTCCCAATGATATGCTGAATATAAAAGAAAAAGCATAATTCCAAAGACGGAAAATAATACACAACTCAAAGTATTCTGAAGATAAATATGGTGGATACAAGTAGGTTGAAGCATAATTACTGTGTTAAGGTGGCTTATGAAGAATATCACCAAATAAAAGAAACATTGTGAGAGAAGGCTAGCTAGTCATATAGTGAGAGTATTCACAGATATAGAGAGATTAAGTGATGCAACTGTACTAAATGTTAAAAGTCCTAGAGGAAGGTCTCTAGCATATCAGGTAGATCCTCTATGGAATATTTATGGGAAAGTACTTCCTTCTACTTAGTCCAACATTTTTTTCCATGTAACTTCTATCCACTGGGTCTCCTTCTGTTCTCTAAGACCCAAGCAGAATGAGCCTACTCTCTTTTTCTATGTGACAAAATTTAAATATCTGAAGACAGAGATAATGTCCTGCATAAATCTCTTCTCTGAATGAGAAGACTAAGTATCTCTAATCAGTGTTTCAAGAGATAATGGCATTTAACTTTCAATCCTTTTCAACATACTTTCTAAAATGTTTTACCAAAAACTGAACACAGTATTCTAGTTGTGGTCAGACCAAGGTAAAGTACAATGGAACTAGTATTTCCATATGAGACAGTCTGACATATTCAGAATATTATTCTGGTAAATTTCTAATAACTCATTCAAAACACTTGTAAACTTGGGATGGTGAGGGTAGAAGATAAAATTACCCCCTGAAGGATTTCATACATTAACAGGCCTTAAATTACAAAATAATTAGATAAAAAACATGCTAAGGGAACATCATGAATGAAGACTGATCTAGGGGATGGGGGTGGGGTGGGAAGAGAAAAATTCAACAAATGGACATTTACAGGCAATGAGAATGGCTCCTACCTTCACTCAGAGATGGATGAATGGGTGGCGAAACCAAAGGGCCAAATGTCTCTAAATCAAAACGGCCAGTCCGGGATTGAGCCTTCAGCAGCCAATAGCGTTTCTCAAGATCAATGATGTCTGATTCTTCCACTGACAGAGGCAAATCAAACAAAAAAGTAAACCAGCTAGGTTTGGTGGCCTGGACAGTCATTTTATTTTGGCGACAAATTCAAAGTAAATATTTTGTTTTCTAACTGCATCACTAAAAACAGGTCTGCATAACTTCAAATTAAATAGGACCAAAAAAAAACACCCAACCCATTGGGGGGGGAATCAAATTCATTATTTTTTAAATGGTGAGAAAACTGATTTGAAATGACCAAGAAAGAAAATAGGCTTAAAAAACAGAAAAATAATATACTTGGCTAGCATGAGTTGTTTAATAATCTAAAAAAAATTTTTTAATTACCTATAAGATGCAAGAATACAAAAATAACATGGTAACTATATTACTCATTTTATAAATTATTTGGCATTTAAATGTCAAAATTGATAAAAGATGCATGATGTTTTAGATGGTAGAATTAAAAAAATGGAGAAACAAAGGAAATATCTTTTTAATTAAATATGTCTTGAAATGACTATAATTCTCTTATCAATGAATACAGGAGAATAGTCAAAATAGACTTATTGTTATATTTTGTAATTAATTTCCTCATCAATGATAAAAAGAAAAAGAACCACAAATACATCTGGGGTCAAACCAAAAAAGTATTAACCCAGCAGCTATAATATGCTAAGAAATTATGTTAGGTAGAAAAAGATATGTTCCCTGCCTTCCAAGGGTTTATAATTTAGTAAGAAAGGCAAAATAAATAAATAAATATAAACAATTAAAGAATATAGCATAGGATAAAATTAAAATGGTAAATTGTGTGACAGAGACTATAAATATTATTGGAGTTCAAAGAATTGGAAATCAAGAGACAGAGCATTTAAGTGATTACTTCAGGTCAAGCACTATGGGAAGTTCTGGGAATATAAATATAAAAGCAAGCAGGATTAAGTCCTTGCCCTTAAGGAATTTACATTTTAATGGGGGAAGACACCACATAAAGGAAAGGAAGGGCAAGCTGCACATATAGATATATGGTTATTAAACGGTGGCTAGGAAGTGATGGAGGGATGGGTTCCAGGTTAAGATTAGGTGCAAACTTAGCTACTGGAGCCTGACATCTCAGGGGAAGAGACCTAGATTTAAATGGTGGATAGGAAGATGAAGATGCTAGGCAACATGGTTTGGAAATGATGGCCAGGAGTGGCAAAGTCTCCATGGAAGAGAAAGGAATTAAACTGTGCCTTTAAAAAGATAGTGTGAATTTAGACAGGTAAAGGGGCAAAGGTAATATCAAGTGATAGAAACCACATAAATACAGTTATACAGGTGGGAATGAACACGACATATTTGTGGGACAATGAAAAACTATTCAGGAAGAGAAGGTACAAGTTGGTTACCACTGTAATAAGGTAAGAGAAGTACACTAGGACTTTGAAAACACGGAAGGAGTTTGAACATTAAGTGACAGGCAATAGAAGTCACTGATGGCTTGTGATAAGAGGATTTCAAAGGAGATTAATCTAGCAATAATAATATACAGCAGAATGAGCAGCCAGTCAAAAAATTATCACAATAATCTAAGTGTCAGACCTGAACTAATTATGGGAATGGGAATGGAAATGAAGAAGAGGATACAATATATATACCACAAAGGAAATTATTAGCAATGATGAAATTGGATATTAACTATCCACAGGAGATAAAAGGAATCAAAAATGACTTTTCTACTGCTTCTGCTTTATCTAAGACCTTTCAAAACATTCTCTTTCCAATGTCTTCCTTTACTTTAGAAACTCTGGGGTTTTGGGTTTTTTTTGTTTGTTTGTTTTTTTTGCTTTTTGGAGGGGAAGGCAGGGCAATTGGGATTAAGTGACTTACCCAAGGTCGCACAACTAGTAAGTGTTAGTGTCTGAGGCTGGATATGAACTCAGGTCCTCCTGACTCCAGGGCTGGTGCTCTATTCACTGCGCCCCTAGCCGCCCCTCTCTTCTTACTTCTAAATACCCCTGCCCCTTTTGCTTGCTGCTCATTCTCTTCCTAACTCAACATGGATGATTCTCAAAATTTTGTCTTCTTTTCTTCTCTCTAAATTCTCTCCTCAATATTGGCTATCTAATTCATATGGAAAGTCAATTAGTCCAACCCCTCATTTTACAGTGGAGGAAAATGAGAAGATGATTTTTCCAAGGTCATAAATAAAGATAATACATAGCAGGTCCAGGATTTTACCTCAGTTCCTATAACTCTAAATATAGGGCACTTAGAAGGAGTATACATAGACAGATGGCATGAATGTGAGTCAATAATGTTGGGATGATTCCCCCCCGCCCCAAAAAAATGAAGGAATGAGAAAGAGAAATGTAATGGGAGAAGGGGGAAGAGAAAAGTAAAATGGTGAAAATTTTCTCACATAAAAGAGGCACACTTCCAAGGAAGAGCTTTTACAATAGAAGAGAAAATGAGTGGGAGGGCCAATATTTGAACCTCACTCTCATTGGAATTGATTCAAAGAGGTAAGAACATAGATACACACTTGGTTGGGTATAGAAATCTGTCTTTACCCAATAAGGAAATAGGAGGAATAAGAAATATGGGGGAGGGATTATAAAAGAGAGTGGATTTAGGGAGGCAGTGGTCAGGAACAAAACATTTTTGAGGAGGGTATATAGTATAAAGAGAAAAGCACTGTAACTACAACTGTGAATATGAAAAGGATGAGCTCACCCATAAAACAGAAATGGAGAATAGAATGGATTAGAAACTAGAATCCAACAATATGTTGTTTGCAAGAGACACTCTTGAAACAGAAACACACAAACAGAGTTAAAAGGAAGAGCTGCAGCAATATCTAACATGCTTCAGTTAAAGTAAAAAAGGTAGGGATACAATATCATGATCTCAGGCAAAGCAAAAGTAAAAACAGACTTAATTAAAAGCGATCAGCGAAGCTACATTTTGCTAACAGGTACCAGACAAAAGTAATACCAAAAAAAATTTACAGTAAATTTCTCTGATTAAGGTCTCAGTTCTCAAATATATGACAAAGTGGGTCAAACTGATAAAAAGAAGAGCCATTCTCCAACTGATAAATAGTCAAAGGACATGTACAGGCAATTTTTAGAAGAAGAAATCAAAGCTATTTCAGTCATATGAAAAAATACTACTAAGTCACAATTGATTAGAGAAAGGCAAATTAAAACAACTATGAATTATCATCTTACACCTATTAGAAACAACAAATGCTGGAAGGGATGGAGGAAAATAGTTACATTAATGTAACGGTGAAATAGTGAACTGGTTCAACCACTCTCAAGAGAAATTTTGGGACTATGCCCAAAGGGCTATAAAAAGTATACATACCCTTTGAGCTAGTAATACTACTACTAGGTCAAAGAGAAATCAAGAAAAAGGAAAAGGACCTAAACATACAAAAATATTTATAGCAGCTCTTTTTTGTGGTGGCAAAGAATTGGAAATTGAGGGATGCTCATCAATGGGGAACAGCTGAACAGGTTATGGCATATAATTGTGATGGAATACTATTGAGCTATAAGAAATGACAAAGGGAATGGTTTATGAAAAAAATATGGCATGACCTATATGAACTGATGCAAAATGAAGTGAGAAGTATTAGGAGATCATTGTGCATAGTCAACAGTAACATTGTAATAATGATCAACTGTGAAAGGCTTAGCTATTCTATCAAAACAATGATCCAAGATAATTCTGAAAGACTTATGATGAGAAATGCTATTCATTTTTCCAAAGAGAGAACTGAGCAATGCTGACTGCAAATTGAAATATAATTTTCTCATTTTCTTGTTTTGGTTTTTGGTGATACAGTTAATATGGAAATATTATTTGAATTATTTCACATATATAACTGATAAAATTTTGCCTGCCTTTTCAGTGAGTAACAAAGGGAGAGAATTTGGAACTCAGAATTTAAAAGAAAAGACTTTCAAAAAATAAGCAAATAATAAATTTATTGGGGAAAGGGAGATAACTATAACTTGTAAATAAATAATTGATCAGCTTCAGTGGGGGAAGGGTAGTGTCCACAATGGGAATTCTCTACACTAATGAGATCAAAGGCTGTAACCAAAAATGTAAATAATAAAAAACTTAAATAAAAGATGAATTAGAGTAAGAGGAGGGAGATGGGTTAGGAAGACAAGTTAGGAAGTTATCTATTATCATCCAGGTGGAAGTTATGAGGAATGTGAACACAGGTGGTGGCGGCAGCAGCAGAAAATGGGGTATGAGAGGGAAAGATAGTGGTTTGCTGACCTTTTTAAGTGTCTATGAGGTAAAGAAATGCAAATATTAATTGTTTGTGTGAAGAAGAAGGGGTCAGAGGTTCTTTACCTTTTTTGTGTCATAGACCCTTTAATAATTGAGGGGAATGTTAAATTTCGGTTAGATGTTAGTGAATATACAAAATGTTGTTTTCCCCTCCATCTAAATTCAGAGGTCCCCTGATATCAATGAACCTCAGATAAGAACCTCTAAGACTACTGGTGAAAGTATCTGGCAGGGAAATCTGTTCTAGCTTTGCTAATGGTATTCCAGTTCTTTCCACACAGAGTGTACGTACAGGCTGCTGCTGTTGTTCATCCTTCTTTCTTGAAAAGGACCAATGACATCATGAGGGTGATGTCTTGACTTATGCATGAATCGGATTTAAGCAAGGCAAAGCTATGCAAAGTCTCACTCTCTCCTCCAGTCATCCAAGTGCAGGGGCAAAACAAAAGTCAGTTATCAGAGTAGATCTATGAGTCTTTTATTTATTTTGTAAAAATGCTTTGAGGAAAGAAAAATGTTTAAAATAATTTTCACCTTTGTATAAAGCTCAGATAGGGACTGTGCTTTCTCAAATAGTATACAAATTTATTTAAGTTTGCAAAGAAAATGAAAAAATACATAAAAAACAAAAAATACTTTTGTTATGTACAGTTTGTGTGTGTGTAGTAATTTTAGTGTAGTAAAAAAAAAAGTTCCCTTCTTTTACTTTTTTGCTTTCTCCCAGGAATTTTAAAAAATGTTTTAGTGATGTTTGTTTTGTCTGTCACTAGTTACTAACCCACAATTTCCTCCATGTACCCTCCTACCAGACATTCCCTTACTTGTAAGAAATAAGTACCATCTGACAACATAAATCAACACAATGGCCTTGGTCTGAGAACATATATATCTTATTGTGCTTCTCAAGTACATTATCTTTCTGTGAAGACGTAGGAGGCAGCCTTTACTGTACTGAATACAGCACTGTGCCCAGAATCAGACATTTACTAGATGTGTGTCCCTGGTTAAGTCATTTAACTTCTGTTTGTCTCCTCGACTGTAAAATGGGGACACTAACAGTATTACCCTCACATGATTGGTGTAAGAATAAAGTGAGGGAATATTTATAAATATAGCTAGTTAGTTACATAATAGTGTTAACCAAAAATAGTATCACAAGTCCACGAGACATCAAGTGCCAACTAGCTTTATTATAAGAGAAATGAAAATGCATGTGGAACCCTAAGTTAGAGCAAAGAGTTCACAATCTAAACAGAAGTTTGCAAAGTTATGAAACTGTGACAAAAAGAGGAGGACAAACAGAAATCTCCACCCAAACAGAAGGAGCAGGGGAGGAAAAATCAGGAATAATTAAGATGGCAAAAGCAGCATTCTTTTCCCTTGGGTATTGCTCCAGAGGTGGAGAAACTGCAGCCTCCTGGGCAGCAGGTTCCCCATCCCTGTAACAGCCAGATTACGAAGATAGGACAGTCTGTTTATCTACCAGGGTCCCAGTGGCACAAGCAGGTTCCTCAGTATAGTGCAGACTGACTGGCATCTATCTTGGCTCCCAAGGACACACAGGGAGTCCAGCTTGGGGCACAAACAATAAATTATGTCAGTTCAGGGTGGGGCTTCACCCTTGACATGTTCAGGGCCTCCTGCATAATCCAGTGTTTCTGGAAACTATGGCAACTCAAAAAGACAAGTTCAAGGGACCCCTTAACAGAAGACACTATATAAATGCTTACTCCCTTCACGCCTTGATCCCTAACACTTATGTTTCATCACTAATCTTCTGAATTCCCTATTCTTCATTGCTGTGTTCAGAGTTCTGAAGCTTTTGAAAGCCATTTTTTATACTACTGTTAGTTATGGTTATTGTGTAAATTGATCTCCCAGTCCTTCTCAAATCACTCTGAATCAATTCATGCAATACACACTATAACATATTCAGCCATTCCTCAATTGATGGGCAGTCAGTTTACAATTCTTTGCCACCAGAAATAAAGATGTCATAAACATTTTTGTATATATGGGTGTTTTTCCTTTCTTTGACCTCAACAGATGACCTAATAGTATCACAGTGTCAAAGGGTATGCACAGTTAAATAGCATTTTGGGAAGAATTCCAAATTGCTTTTCAAGATGGCTAGATTAGTTCATAGCTATACCAAAAGGGCATTAAAGTATCTGTTTAATAACAGTCCCTCAGCATTTGTCATTTCCCTTTTTTATCAACTTTACCAGTACATCAGAGTTGTTTTAATTTGTATTTATCTAAGTATTAATGATTTAGAGCAGTGTTGTCAAACTCGTAAACTGACCCCTACAGGACACATATTGACTTTAGAAAACCACAAAATAACATTATCTGTATTAGACTGTTATTACATTTTAATCTGGTTTGCATGTTTGACACATTTGATTTAGAGCATTCTTCATATAATTATTGATAATTTAGATTTCTTCCTATGAAAATTGCTTATTCTTTGATCATTTTATCAATTACAGAATGGTTCTTGTTTTTATAAACATGAACTACTGTCCTGTATGTCTTAGAAATGATACTTTTTATCAGAGAAAACGTTTGCAAAATTTCCTCCTAGTTTCCTGATTCTCTTCTAATTTTAACTACACTGAATTGCTTCTGTGCAAAAACTTTAATTTTATGAAATCACAATTGTCCACAAATCTCCTGTGAATACTTACACAACCCTATCTTAAAAAGAAAAATTGAATCAGTCATAAACTCTCAGAGAGAAAAACCCCAAGATCAGATGAATCAGCATACCATATTTCCATAAACTGGGCAATTCATATTTTACAGATATTCATTCATTTCACTTAAACTGCCAATTTCATTGATAAAAAGTTGGGCAAAGGAATTCTTGATAATTGCTTTTATTTATTCTTCACTGATTATGAATTCAACTTTTAAAAATTTTTGATACTGCTAATTTTGTTTCTTCTTTCTTCTTCATCAAATTAGATAACTCCTTATATATCTTATTGTATTTTTTTTTAAGCTCCTGGTTTTATTTACTAATTCAATGATTTTTCTGCTTTTAATTTTGTTATCTCTCCTTTGATTTTCAGGGTGGTTTTTTTTTTCACGTTCAACTGGGGAGTATTTATTTGTAAATTTTCTAGGTTTTTAAAAAAATCATGTAAATGATCCAATGATCTGTTCTTTTTTTTCTTCCACTGATCAATTTTGGGGACATAAATTTTCCCCTGACTACAGCTTTCCCTGAATCCCACAATATCACATTGTTACCATTATCCTCCAAGGCATTATTATTTCTACAATTTCTTCTTTGATCCACCAATTCTTTAGGATTAAGTTACTTAGTTTCCAATTAATTTATAATCACTTCAAATCATTTTTATTGGACTGTAATAATTTATTGCATTATGGTCAGAAAAAAATTCATTTAACATTTCTGCTTTTTGGCATTTGTTTGTAAGGTTTTTATGTTCTTTTTTATGGCAGCTAGGGAGAGCAGTAGATAGAGCACCAGACCTGAAGCCAGAAAGACTCATCTCCATGAGTTCAAATCTGGCCTCAGACACTGGCCAGTAGGACCCTGCAGCAAGCCACTTAACCCTCTTTGCCTCAGTTGCTCATCTGTAAAATGAGTTATAGAAGGAAAGGGCAAACTACTCCAGTATCTCTGCCAAGAAAACTCAAATGGGTCACAAGAAAGTCAGACACAACAGGAAAATAATTTAACAACAACATTGTTTATTGTCTTTAAAGTATCACACAGCTGAGAAACAGGTAAACTCTTTTCTATTCCCATTCATTATTCTTCAAGTCTACCATTTCTAACTTTTCTAAAATTCTATTCAAATCCTCCATTTATTTTTTAGTTAAGTTTATCAAGGTCTGAGGGGTTAAAGTGAGGTATCTGAGTATTAAGAGGGTTACTGTCCATTTCTCCCTATAATTCTAAATGAGTTCCTATTCCTTTAAGAATCTGGATGATATGCTATTTGGTGCCAATATGCATAGTGCATATATAAATTCATTGTCTATGGTGCCTTTTAGAAAAATATAGTTTCCTTGTTTCTCTCTCTTTTCAGCTGCTGATATGTTTGAGGTCATGAATGCTACCACTGCATTTCCTTCAGTTAAATCTTTATTTTTTTTTCCAAATGCTGTATTAACTTCCAGTTTACATCATTCATTTCCTCCAGATTTTGAGTTACAAATTTTCTCCCCATTTTTCCCCTACCCACAACCCCAAAATAGCGGTCCCACAGGATATCCTCTCCTCCAATCTGCTCTCTCCTATATCTTCTCCCATACCCCTTTCGACTTTTCCAGTACAACATGGTGGATCTCTATGCCCCAGTGCTTGTATATCTTATTTCCCAATTATATGTAAAATAGTATTAATAATAGTATATATATATATATATATATATATATAAAACATTTGATTTTAAAACTTTGAATTCCAGATTCATTCCCTTCCTCCCTTGTCACCCACCCTTACTGAGAAGATAAGCAATTCAGTATATGTTGTACATGTGTAGCTATGCAAGACATTACCATAGTAGATACATTGTAAAAGACTGACTATATTTCCTTCCATCCTATACCACCTCCCATTTGTTCTATTCTCTACTCTTATCCTGTCCCTTTTCAAAAGTGGGTGCTTCCACCTTCTCTCCCCCCCAGCCTACCCACCCTTCCATCATTCCCCCTCTCATCCCCTTCCCCTCTACTCTCCTGGAGGGTAAGATACCCTATTTAGTGAATATGTTATTCCCTCACTGAGCCAAATTCAATGAGAATAAGGTTGACCCATTCCCTTTTGCCTTCCTGTTCTTCCCCTCCATTGTAACCATTTTCCCTTGCCTCTTCTATGAGATAGTTTACTCCATTCTGTCTTTCCCCATCTCCTCTCACTACATTCCTCTATCACCTCTTAATTTCACCTTTTAAGTATCATCCCTTCCTATTAAATTGGTCCTGTGCCTTCTATGTATACCTGTAAACATATACATACACATTCACATATGTATTCATACACTCATATACCCTCCTATATAGACATATATATTTCTATTCCCTTCAACTATTTTCATACTGAGAAAAGATTTATCAGTTTCAATTATTGTTTTTCCATGTAGGAATATAAATAGTACAACTTTGATAGGTTCCTTATGGTTTCTTTTCCCTGTTTACCTTCTCATCCTTCTCTTGCTTCTTGTATCTGGATGTCAAATTTTCTTTTCAACTCTGGTTTTTTCATCAAGAATACTTGAAAGTCCTCTATTCCACTGAATGACCATATTTTCCCCTGAAACATGATACTCAGTTTTGCTGGATAGGTGACTCTTGGCTTTAATCCCAGCTCCTTTGACCTCCGGAATATCATGTTCCAAGCCCTTCAATCCCTCAGTGTAGAAGCTGCCAGATCCTCGGTTATCCTGATTGTGTTTCCATAATATTCAAATTATTTCTTCCTGGCTGCTTGTAATATTCTCTCCTTGATCTGGGCATTCTGGAACCTGGCTATAATATTCCTAGGAGTCTTCTTTTGGGGAGCTTTTTCAGGAGGTGATTGGTGGATTCTTTCAACCTCTATTTTGCCCTCTGGTTCTAAAACAGCAGGGCAGTTTTCTTTGAGAACTTCATGGAGGATGATTTCTAGGTTCTTACTTTGATCATGGCTTTCAGGTAGTCCAATCATTTTAAAATTATCTCTCCTGGATCTATTTTCCAGGTCAGTGGTTTTTTCCCATGAGATATTTCACACTGCCTTCTATTCTTTCATTTGTTTGGATCTGTTTAACAGTATCTTGATTTCTCATAAAGTCACTAGCTTCCATTTGCTCCAATCTAATTCTGAAGGAATGATTCTCCTCATTGAGCTTTTGAGATTCTTTTTCCATCTGGAAAATTCGGCTTTTTAAAGCATTCTTGTTCTCATTGCCTTTTTGAGCCTCTTTTGCCATTTGAATTAGTTTATTTTTTAAGGTGTTATTTTCCTCAATCAGGCCGTTGACTCTCATTTCATAATTTTATTGCATCATTCTCATTTCTCTTCCCAATTTTCCCTCCATTTCTCTTATTTGCTTCTTAAGGTCCTCTATGGCCTGTAATCAGCTCATATTTTTCTTTGAAGTTTTTGGTGCAGGAGTTCTGACTTCACTGTCTTCCTCCTGTTCCATGCTTTGCTCCTTTTTGTCACCAAAATAGGAGTATAAAGTTGGGGTACTCTGTTTATTTTGCTTTTTTTGCCTGTTCATGTTGCCCCTCAGTCACTTGACCCCTGGGCCTTTTGTCATAGTAGGACTCTGCCACCAGACAGAAGAGCTTCGTCCCTAACAATGGGGTTTTCTCAGCTGCCAGAGGTATTAGATGGGTGCCCTCTCTGAAGCCTCCACATGCTCTGGCAAGCTAGTTGCACACCCAAAGGACCTCCACCCTAGACCACAATCCAGATTCAAGCAGGTTAAAGCAAGAGCAATTACCCCTCAGACTGGTTGCTTCGTCCCCCTACACTCTGCAGGCCAGGAGCTGAAGCTGCCATGAGGTGGCGGCTGCATGGACGCCTCAGCGGCTTCTTGTCCCAGGGGCAAAAGCCAATACATTCCCAACTACTGGATCCCAAAGTCCACACTGCACTAACCTCTCACTTTGTCCGTAGTATCTATGTGTTAATAATTCTGTACCACCACAGCTGCTGGTGACCTGAAGTCCCTCCAGCTGGTGGTTGGTCAGGCCGCCCTGGGGCTAAAACCTCCAGCCCCAGTAGGGCGGGATCAGCTCCCAGAGCCCTGGCCTGCCAGCCAGCCGTGCTGTCCTTGGCAGGAGGTTACCTTCTCTGTGTCATTTTGTGGGTTCTGTATCTCCAAAGTTTGTTCAGAGTCCCTTTTTACATGAATTGGGGAAGGGGGAAGCTGGAGCCCCACGGAAGTCCTATTTCTACTCTGCCATCTTGACTTTCAGTTAAATCTTTATAGATTTTGTACCAGCTCCTTATTTTAACTCTGTGGATTTCTTTTTCTTTCAAATGTTTGGGGTTTTTTTTTTTTGTAAACAATATATTTTTTGGATTCTGGTTTCTAACCAAATCTGCTATCTTCCTCTTCTGTTTTATGGACAAATTCATCCCATTCATATTCACAGTTACGACTGCAAATTGTGAATTTCACTCCATCCTATTCTCATATTTTTCCTCCACTTTTTCTCCCATCCCCTCTGTAATGGGAATGCAAATCTGGAAGATCTTCCCTGCCCCTAGGCTAAAGTGCACCTGAAGCCTAGGGTGGGAGGCTTGTTTTTCAGTAGATACTTTTTGATTGGCCAGTGGGTCAATAAGGTTGTTACATTCTCTGAGCCAGGAGAAGGCTATATAAGCCCTGATGTGAGGCTTTGTTTTGGGGGCTCATTTTGAGAAGTGTTCTGTGATTTGATATGGATTCTGGGAAGCCGTTGTCCGGAGGGCCCCCCCCCCGCCCCGGCTTTGAAAAAACCCAGATGTTGACTGGGTATGGATGTAATGACTGGACAGTTTGAAATCTGTCTACTAGATCTGTTTCTGTCTTGATAATTCTGTCTGTGTACTTTGAAGTTCGGGGTGCTGACCTTTTCCCCTGAACAAGGTAAATAAACGATATATGTCTGACTGATTAAAGTAAGCTTGTTAACCCATTTTGAGTTGCTTTCCTTTATCAAAGCATATCCAAGAACCTGTATTGGCAGCAAATCCTGAGGATGCTTGGGGTGCTTGCCGCTACACCCTCTTTAAAGTAAATTTTGTTTCTCTTTAATCTTTCCCATGGTCTATACTCTTTCTTATTCACCCCCTTTCCCTTAACCTCTATTCCTACTGTTTCCTTGATAGTTAAGATCTATTTCTGTGGGGGGAAGCTAGGTGGCGCAGTGAATAAAGCGCCGGCCCCAGAGTCAGGAGGACCTGAGTTCGGTTCTGGCCTCAGACACTTAACACAAAAAAAACTAGCTGTGTAACCTTGGGCAAGTTACTTAACCCCAACTGCCCTCCAAAAGGAAAAAAAAAAGATCTATTTCTGTGCCAAAATACTTGTGTATGTGCATTCTCTTGTGATGAATTCAGATGAGAATAAGAATCAAGTGCTGCCTTCTCCCTCCTCTGTTACCCTTTCCTTGAGGGGGCAACTATTGAATTGACATTTACTTGATCATTTTATTTATGTGAGATAATATTTCCTTTTCTTCCTCTCCCTTCTACCTTCTTCCAGTGAGTTCCTACACCCCACCCTTTCCATTCTTCTTTTGAGAGCATCAAAAGATAATAGATTCATTCCCAGGCCCTCCACCTAGTCAGTCTGCCATTATGACTCCAGATGACAGAGTTCCCAGAAGTTATATGCATCCTTTCCCTATATATGAATGTAAATAGTTTTACTTTGTTTAGACCCTTATGAATGTTTACTAATGTTTACCTCTTCAATGCTTTTCTTCATTTCTGTGTTTATGTCAAATTTTCTACTCAACTATGGTCTTTTCATCAGGAGTACCAGGAAATTATATATTTCTATTAAAATTAAAATTAAATTAAAAGTCCATTTCTTTCCCTATAGGATTATACTCACTTTTTCAGGTACATTATTCTTAGTGGTTACCGAGCTTTTCTTTGCTTCCTTCTAGGTTTTCTTTTGCTTTCTACTGTGCACTTTTAAATTTTTCCCCTCCTCTCATCCCTGCCCTAAAGAAGGCTACAATTAAACATGAATATACACACACATATATCTAAAACATACACAGGTGTACACATAAACACATATATGTAAGACTGTATTAAGCATGTTTCCACTTGTCACCTCTTTCTCTGGAGGTGAATAACATCTTCCTTTATACGTCCAAGTCTTTCCATGTTCTAAATCAGCCAGCTCATCATTTCCTACACAACAGTATCCCAACTCAATCATATTCTATCTGAGAGATTGTCTATGAAAGTTTCCCCCCAATTTTCTGCACTCCTTCTATTCTTGGCTATGTTGGTTTAGTTTGTACAAGAAAAATTTAATTTAAAATAATCCAAATTATCCATTTTACACTTCAATAATGCTATATCACCTTATAATATGATTTAAAGTCTGATACTGCTGAATCTCCTTCCTTTACATCCTTTTCCTTTGAGATTCCTGACCTTTTGTTCTTCCAAATGAACTTTGCTCTTCTTTTTTTTCCTTTTTTTTAAAAGGCCTCTTTTTTTTTTTTTGAGGGGCAACTGGGGTTAAGTGACTTGCCCAAGGTCACACGGCTAGTTTTTTTTATTAAGCATTGGAGGCCGCATTTGAACTCAGGTCCTCCTGACTCCAGGGCCGGTGCTCTATTCACTGTGCCACCTAGCTGCCCCGCTATTATTTTTTCAATACAGAAAGATAATTTTTTTTAGTAATTTAATTGTAATAGTATTGATTTGTTAGGTAAATTGTCATTTTAAAAATTATATTGGCTTTACCTACTCATGAACAATAAATATTACTTCAATTATTTAAATCTGACTTTATATAAAAAGTTTTATATTATGCTCATGTAGTTTCTGTGTCTGTTTTGGCAGGTATACTCACAGGTATTTTATAGTGTCTAGTTGTTTTAAAAGATCTAAAACAATACTGGATAATATTGGTGATATACAGTATAATTCCGTTATTTTTCTCTTTTGTTTAAATCTATTTTAGTTCCAACTTTGTCTGAGATCATGATTACTACCCCTGCTTTTTTTACATAATAAATTCTATTGTAGCTCTTCATTTTATCTTTGTGTGTATCTCTCATTTTTATTGTTTCCTGAAAGTAACATATTACTGAATTCAAAGTTTTAATCTGCTATCCATTTTATGAGTAAGTTTTTTGAGTAAATTCATCCCATTTACACGCTTAGATATAATTACTTGTTGTGTATTTCCCTCCTTCCTTATTTTCCCTCACTACACTTCTCACCCTATTTACCCAATTCTTCCTCAGTTCTCTAATTTGCATCTATCCACCTTTCCCTACTATTTCTTAACCTACCCAGACCTCTAAGAGGTTCAGTCCTCCCTTATTTTCTCTCCATACCCCATTCCTTTGTTCTTATTCTTTCTGAATTTAGAAATCTTTTGTACCCTTCTAGATGTGTATGTTCCCTTTTTAACCCTTTCTCAATGACAGTAATGTTTCAGCACTACCCACTCTACCACCCCCCACCCTCCCTGCTTCTTCTGAATCAATTCTTATTGATCCTCTTTCATGCCTCATTTGTATGAGATTATCACTCCTTTTTATCTCTCCCTACGCAGTTTTATTTTTTAGAATCACCCGATCATACACAGCTCAGTCCAAGCCTCTCTTTCAAACTACCCAAATAATGATGACAGTCATAAAAGTATCAATAACATTTTCACATATAAGTAAACAACCTGACCTTACTGAGTTCCTTATAATTGGTCTTTAAAGTTTACCTTATACTTCTCCTGGACCCTATATGTCAAATTTTTCATCAAGGTCTGTTGTTTTTACAAAAAATACTTAGGGGTGGCTAGGTGATGCAGCGAATAGACACCGGCCCTGGAGTCAGGAGGACCTGAGTTCAAATTTGACCTCAGACACTTGACACACTTACTAGCCATGTGACTTTGGGCAAGTCACTCAACCCCAACTGCCCTCAAAAAAAAAAAAAAAGACAAAAATACTTGAAAGTCTTTTAGTTTGTTAAATATCCTTTTTTTTCCCCCACTCACTGTGTGATCCTTATTGCAGCTCCAGGATATTTAAATTGTTTTTTTTTTCTTGTTGCTGACAACATTTTATCCTTAACCCAGGAGCTCTGAAATTTGGCAATGATATTCCTGTAAGTTTTCCTCCTGGTATCTCTTTCACGTCGAGATCAGTGGATTTTTTTCTATTCCTACTTTACCTTCTTGTTCTAGAACTTCAGGGCAATTTTCCTTGATAAGTTCTTATAACATTATATCAAGAATCTTTTTTTCAGGTAATCTGACTATTCCTATACTACTTCTCCTCAATCTGTTCTTCAGATCATTTGTTTTTCTAATGGAATGTTTCATATTCTCTTCTATTTTTTCATTCTTTTTATTTTGTTTTATGATTTGTTGGTTTCTCATCATGTCATTAACTTCTCCTTCCCCAATTCTAGTTTTCAAGGAATTATTTTCTTCCTTAAGTTTTTGATTCTCTATTTCAAGTTCGTTGACTTTCTTTTCATAATTTTCTCTTCATTCACACTCAACTCATAAATTTCTCTTATTTTTTTTTCTAATTTTTGCTCAATCTCTCCTATTTCATTTTTAAAAGTCTTCTTTAAGTTCTTCCAAGAACTCTTTTTGTGCTTGGGACCATTTGATGCTTCTCATTGAAAAAGGAGCGGCTTTTTTAGCTCTACTATCTTCCTCTGAATATCAACCCAGATCTTCTCTATTCCCGCAGCAGCTATCTATGATTGGGTTCTTTCTCCTTTGCTTACTCATTTTTGTTTATAGCAGCTATTAATATAATCAGGTTCTAGTCCCAACATGTGGGGGAATGAAACCCCAAGCTTCAGGTCCTTCTTACTTTTATTTTCTAAGGTCTATCCTGGGGCCCAACCTTGCTAGGGCATGCAGTCTTTGTTGATTCTGCAGAGTCAGCCTGGAGGTGTTTGGTCTTAACTCAGATGGAGGTCTGGTCTTTCCAAATTGTCTTTTGGAGTACAACTGCTTTACCTCAACTCCTGTTTATTTCTGCAGCTCTATAGTCACTCTGAGACAATGTTCTGGCTTTTTTTTTTTTTAATGGAAGAAAACCGGAGAGCCAAAAGTTTTCTGACCTACTCAGCCATCTTCTCAGAATCCTCTTGATAGTTGAGTCCCAAAATTCTTAAATTATCTTTCCTTGGTCTGTTTTTGAGGTCAGTTGTTTTTCCAATGAAATTCTTCATATTTTTTTTTCAACTTTATTAAATCTATCTTTTCATCTTTCTTCCTTAGTTACTAATTTCTTACTTCCTTGCTTACTTTTCCACCCTAATTTTGCCTCCACTGCTCTCAAACTATTTCCTTCATAATTCCTACCGTGTTTCCCTGATAAGACCTATCCCGAAAATAAGCCCTCCCCTTACTGTGTAAGATTCCTCTAAAATAAGCCCTCCCCCGAAAATAAGCCCTATTGAGATTGCTACTGTAGTGAAGGTGATCCCCTGAGCTACATGCTACATTACGGTACCCTCTGTATGCACCGTCCCCCCCCCCCCCGTGAAATGCATGCCGCGCTCCGAGCTGCATCCAATCAGAGCTGCAGCAGTGAGCGCGTCATCCTGTTCTTCCCCAGTGATTTGCTTGCTGGCGCCATTGAGAGCAGTGCCGCGGAGGAGAGCTGAGGCAGGACAACATAAGCCCTCCCCTGAAAATAAGCCCTCTGGTGTTCTTCTTTCCAAAAAAAAATAATAATAATAAGACAGTGTCTTATTATGGGGGAAACACGGTAATAGCACAATTTTATTCCACCACATTTATATACCATAACTTGTTTCATTTCTTCTAGAAATTCTAGATGAATCTGTGCTCAAGTTGTGTTTTTTTTGTAGAGGTTTTGTTCACAGATGTTTTGGAGACAATCTCTTCTTCTGGGTTTGTCTTGAGCGTCTGCTGTCACCAAAATGGCTTTTTGTAGTGGGATTTGTCCTTCTGTTTGAACATTCTTCCAGACTACTTCCTGACTCTGGAAAATTTCTTATGTTTTCCAGAAACGTTATAAGTAAGCTTAGGTTATAAGAGACTATATTCTATTCTTACTACTCAAAAAATTTATTTTGAGTTGACAGTTGAATTATTGGAGAAAAAGCCATACAACTGAATTACATGTGTATTTAAAGAAGTCAAAGGTTATTTTGGTAATCATTTTAGGAGTTATTATTTTTACTTTTAATCTAAAAACCAGTACTCAAACATGTACTCTATTAGAAACAAGAACACCATATTCTCAACATTGCAACTTTGGCCTATATTTTGGCTAACTATAGACAAATCCCACCCAGTCACAAGGTCACAATTGAAGAAACAGCTTTCTAATGCCATACAGATTATCAACTAAAATGCTATGCAAAAAATTCAAAGATTTTAATCTAAACAAAGGGTTTTTTAAAATCACTTTTACATAAAAGAGTATTTAAAATCAATGACCTTCTGTAATCTGCTTAAAATAACTGACTGACATAATGACACTTGAAATCTAAGAGCATAATGAAGCAAGGATATGCAGAATAAAATTCACTAGGTGATTTATTTGCCAGTTAGTAAATTTCACACTTATTTAGAGTTTTTTTAAATTACAAATTAATATGTAGCAAAAAAGATGAATATAATAATATCTTTATGTAAGAATTATACTCAAAAATCATAGGTCAGAAAAGCTAACTCCTTATTTAGACATTAAAACATAGAAAATGAAGTATACACTAATACTCTAACCAAAGTACTGTTTTATTATAATAAATCTCATGTTACCAGTCACAAATGAATCTATATTTCATAAAACTCTGATAAATTTTGAAAATTTGAAAAATTTTTTTCCAGCCTCCTACAATTATGAAGAAAACTTGAATAGCCACAGAAGTTTTCCCCAATTATACACAGTTGATTTCTGAGGAATAACATGAAGTTAAAAACTAGACAAAGTACCTCTCAATAACAGTACCTAGAGCTAATTCAAGTAAGTCTCAAATTTCAAAGGCTCATTCAATCATTCAAGTCTCTGGTTGACTTGCTGGTAAATATGCAATCCTTCAATGATTCTGGCAAGATCAAAGGAAATTAAGAATTAACAGAGGAGAAGGGTAATGAAAAACAATCACTTGAAAGTAGCCGGAAGAAAGAAAAGATAAAAAAGCAAGTTAATTTACAAAAGGACTTAAGGAAAATGGCTCTCTACCATCACATATCTGGTCTTTTTTGCTTTTGAGATACTCCTAAAAGATTCAAAAATAGAAACTATATGCCAATCAATACCAACCATTCCCTTCTTTTAAACAAACTGTTCTCTGGTAAGGAGAGAGCACTATTGGAAAACTAAGGGTAGAAGTGGGGAGAGATGACTTCAAAGGGCCATGGAAGAATCTCAAATTGAGAGAGAAAAAGGACAGGAAAGTGAAGGGACTGTTTAGCATTCTTTAAAACAAAGACAGGAAAAACAACTGGCTCTAAAATAATTATATATCACAGATTAAAAGAAAAGAAAACAGAAAAGAACCATGTCCTATCCCAAAGATCAGAGAGGTGAAGGATATCCACTCCAACATGACAGCACAGCATTAGAGTGGTCAAGTCAGAAGATCTGTTAACCCCAAGGGTCAGAGTGAAGAGAAGCAGCCAATCCATAGAAATGAACTAAAGGAAGTGATGATAGGTTATAAATAGAAGTGATGATAGGTTATAAATGGAAGGAATTATTTTGTTAATATTAAAAGTTTGTTGTTATGTGAGGGATAATTTGCAGTGAAGTTTCCCCATTCTGAAAAATCAAATCTAGAGTGGCTTCAGCATTCACTAGGCCTAAGTTTAGAGGTCACCTGACCTTGCAGGAATCTGGGACTTAGAGAAACGGAGACCCTCCCCAGTGCCACCTCAGCACAAGATATGCCAAACAAGGACAGAAGTGCTTTCTTAAACATACATTGGGTGATCTACTGTTTCCTTGTTCCAGTACTTGCAGTAGATTGCTGCATTTAGTTCATACACCTAACTTCCAGACAATGGAAGAAAAGGGTCAGGAGAGGGGTGGGGGAGAATTTCGCGTTAGGACTTTATAACTTCACCATTTCTTTTTTGTAAATTGCTTCTTGTCCTTGACCATTTGTCAGGAGGGTGGCCCTTTCTAGAGATCATAAATAAACCATTCTTTTCTGCTTCCTACTTTGAGAAACCTCTGAGTATTATTTAGGTAAGGATTTCTGCTGCACACAGTTTTTGGGGTGCACACATTAGCAACCGTGTTGTGTGGTAAGGTACAAAAAACTGAGCAACAAATTATACTTGTGAATTACTACAAGCAACAAACAATATAATCTTGACCACAAAATTCCATCATATTGTAAAATTTGACCAATCGCCTAAATTGTTTCTGTGTGTTGAACTATAACTATACAAGATAGAAGTCAAAAAGGTATATGATGGAAAAAGCAAAGAACTTGAGGCTTAATCTTTGAGAGAAGAGCCAAAACCTACACATATACATGTACTTTTTATTCTGCTTTAGCCAGGGAACTTAACAGCAAGTCTCAGTTTCCTCATTTAAAATAAAGTTTATATACACACACATACTTCTATACATACGAATATACACATATGCAGATAATTATAGCTGAATGTTATATATTTATAAATATTTAGATATACACATGTACATACATTCAGCATAAATATAAAGTCGATAAATAGAAATACATACAAAATAGTTTGGGAGGGGGAAGGGTCCTAGCACTTGGGGAATCAGGATAAGCATAATGCAAAAGACTGGCACTCTATGAGTGGAGGTAAGGAGGGAGTGCATTACAGGCATGTAGGGTGTGGTTAGTACAAAAGCTTGGAGAAAGGAGATGGAGCATCATGTATAAAAAACAGCAAGTTGGATAGTATTACTGACTGTAGTGTATGTAAAAAGATTGGAAATACAAGTAGGATTGATGTTATAAAGAATAAACAGAGGGGATTATATTTTATCCTAGAGGCAAGAGGAAGCCAATGAAGTTAAATAAGTAGGGGAGTCACATGATCAGATCTGTATTTAAGGAATATTACTTTGGCAACAGTGGGTTGGATGGATTGGAACAGGGAGGGGGAAGAGTCCCAATTAGGAGGCTGCTGTAATAAATTAGGTATGTAGTGACGAAGGCCTGAAATAAGGTGGTAATTGTGTGAGTGGAGAGAAGACATCACCTTCAGAAGATGGTAGTAAAGGTAAAAATGGCAAAACTTATAAAATAAATGAATATGTGGGATGAAGAAGCCCAGAATAATGCTGAGGTTACGAACAAGGGAGGCTGCAGAAATGGCAGAGTTTTAAGGGTCTTCCAAGTTTTAATATAAACAAGATAAAACTGAATACAGTGCCTTGTTTCATCTTGAGTATTCATACTGAGAAAATATTTTCCACTAACCTCTTTCAAATACCTGTACATATGTATGTATGAATATATGTGTGTCTGTATATAAATATAATATTATATAAAACCCTAGGATTGATACAGTGTGCCAGGGACTATGCTAAAAGTTTTACAAATATTATGTGATTTGATCCTCACAACAACTGTGGGACCCATTTAACAGCTGAGGAAATTGAGGTATAAACAGAGGTTAAGTAACTTGCCCAAGGTTATACAGCTAGAAATGTTTCAGTCCCAAATGAACTCAGATCTTTCTGACTCCAGGCCCAGCACTCTATCCCAGTGCTATACAAACACACACACACACACACACACACACACACACGAATGTATAAACATAACACATATATTCACTACTTCTTAGAAGTTCTTAGATTTTCTGCATATTGAACCAAAAAGGAACAATTTTAACACTTACATTTATGTTGAATATACATTAATTATAAACAAGTACACTGTTTTTAAAAATCCATAATAGATTAAGCCACCTAACTGTATATAATTAAATTGAAAAGTTAAGATCTAACAACAGAAAACTTTTCTTGTGACAAAAACTTGGCTGAGCTTTAGTTCAAGCCTTTGTACCTCGAACCTCTGGCTCAAGTTTAAGTTTTGTGTAATACACATAAATATCTGATTAAAATGAAAGGTAAACTTACAGCAGTTCTTAAAGCTCTAAATGCCTAAAAATGAAATATAGATACATAGATACTGCCATGATAAACCCCCAAACTAAAGCAAATCAAATTAGTAAACTGCTCTAATTTTGATCTAAAATGGCTACACTACTGCTCTATGTTGTGTTTTAAGTGAAAAGAAACAGAATTTGATTAATAATGACTATGTACTTAGTTTACTGTGACTTTAAAATGTTTCATAATTCTATGTAGAGATGTAATTAAAACCAGCAGCACTCTAACATAAATGTCATTGACAAATGAAAAATTGTTATTCGTTTATGCTTCCTAGATGCCTTGGCTCATTAAACAACTTTGAATGGAGCTACTGATGCTTACAATAGATGTTTTCTATTTCTAACTTAGTTAATACTGTTCCCTATATTTAATCATAGCAAATTTACACATCCCTGATAAATTACTTGAAAAGTTTAATTTACTAAGTATTCTGCAGTGTGAGCATATTTTTAGAGTGAGCTCTAGAACCAAGTTGTATAGATATGCTGATAACTTGATTAAAATACTGGCTTTATCTTAATATTTCTATAAGAAATAATCTTTAAGCAGAAGCTTTTTGGAGGAGTGGTATTTTCTTTTTCTAAAAATTATAAGGCAGCTTCCCAGGGCAACAACAATTGAGCAAGCAATGAGAGAAATTATATTTTACTAACAATTTAAGGGAGGAAGTCTAGCACAAAATCAAAATAAGCTTCTCACTCTTAGGAGAATTAAGTTTTTGTGCTTATCTAAAGAATTGTTTTCCAATATATGGTATATTTACTTATGAATTATATACATGTACTATTATACTAAAAATTATACACATTAAAAAATTTACACCAAAAATAGATCCTCAAGTCAACAGGGAACCACTGGCGTTTAGTGAATAAGAGCAGCGACATGATCAGACTTAAACTTTAAGAAAATTATTTTGAGGGCTCTGTGGAGGATACATTAGAGGAAGAGAAGGAAAAGAAGGAGTAATAGCTAGCATTTATATAGCACTTTACAATTTGCAAAGTACTTTACAAATAAAGCATTTTATCCTAACAATCCTTGGTGAGTAGGTGCTATTATTGTCCCTATTTTACAGATAAGGAAACTGAGGCAAACAGATTAAATGACTTGGGCAAGATCACATAGTTTAGTTCATAAATGTGTCTGAGGCAGAATCTATACTCAGGACTTGCTGACTCCAATACTCTATCAGAAATGTCACCAAGCTGACTGGGACAGACACCTAGGGCCCTTAAACAAATTTGGAGGCTCTTACTACAATATAGACGAGAGATGATAAGACCCTGAACTAGAACAGAATTTGTATGTGTAAGAAAGGTGAGAGATGTGAGAGAAATGTTATGGACATAGAAACTACAGGATACGGCAAAAGACTATATATGTGGAGTGAGAAAGAATGAAGATTTGAAGATGACACCAAGATTTCCAATTTGGATGACTTGACAAAAATAGCGTTTGGAAGAGAGGCAGGTTTGGAAGAAGAGAATGTAATACTATCTGCCATGCAGATCTCAACCCATCCATGTGTAATGGGAATGCAAATTTGGAAGATCTTCCCTGCCCCTAGGCTAAAGTGCACCTGACGCCTGGGGTGGGAGGCTTGTTTTTCAGTAGATACTTCTTGATTGGCCAGTGAGTCAATAAGGTTGCTACATTCTCTGAGCCAGGAGAAGGCTATATAAGCCCTGATGTGTAGCTTTGTTTTGGGGGCTCACTTTGAGAAGTGTTCTGTGATTTGATCTGGATTCTGGGAAGCTGTTGTCCAGAGCCCCCCCCCCCCCAGGCTTTGAAAAACCCAGATGTTGAAACCCAGATGTTGATTGGGTATGGATGTAATGGCTGGACAGTTTGGAAAGCTGTCTACTTGATCTGTTTCTGTCTTGAAAATTCTGCCTGTATACTTTGAAGTTCGTCGTGCTGACCTTTTCCCCCTGAACAAGGTAAACGATATATGGTCTGACTGATTAAAGTAAGCTTGTTAACCCATTTTGAGTTGCTTTCCTTTATCAAAGCAGATCCAAGAACCTGTATGGGCAGCAAACCCTGAGGACGCCTGGGGTGCTTGCTGCTACACCATGCCTGTTCATTCTCTATAAATCACTCTGTCCCACCCAAAATTAAAAGGAAGGAGATGGAGTTCTTACTCATCAGTCACTGACTTCCCTGAAGCAGGAGCCAAATACGATCTGTTTATGCCATCCTCAACCACAAAGTGATCAAGGAGACACAAAGTAGACATACTGGGGTAGGAAATGGGGGTGAATAGGAACAGATTTTCCCAATGGAAGCTGCACAACTGAAGGCAGACATGCTAGTAGTAGTTGGGTTATTACTATGCCGAGAGACTGAAATACAGGGTAGCAGTGGGGAGGTTGTAAACTTGCAGATGGAGGGAAAGTGGAGCATGGGGATGAGTGAGGTGATAAGGATAGGTATAGCTTAGTTCATTCAAACTCCAAAGCTGGGTATCACAGGGTAGGGGAATGTGTTCTCCCCCCTACCCTCTACTGGGTTGATCACAGGAACCTTGGGTTTAGGTCATGCTCCTCACAATTTCCAGACCACTGATCTAAAAGAAGCCACTAAAAAACTTAGCTGACCCATCTGAAAATACCCTAAGAAAACAAAGAAGTGAAGCCTACTAAAGCTTACATGTGGAATTAAGAGGTGAAACTAGACAAAACTCAGGTGTGAAAATAAAGCCATTAGGGATATCAACCACTATATTATGTGGGAAAAAGAAAAAAGTTAATACAAAACAAACAATAACTTTCTTCCACCTATCTATAAAGCTTAAGTAATTTATAACTAACCTTCTATACTTCACACTTACTTGAAAATTTAAAATTCTGAATCAAGGTACTAGACAAATAATGAAAGTTCTTCTACTTTCAAACCATCTTTCTTTTTTTAAAAGTTAATTTATTTTTAATTTTCAACATTCACTTCCACAAGTTTTAAATTTTCTTCCCCTCCTTCCCTTTCCCCTACCCAAGACAGCATGCAATTTGATACAGGCTCTACATATACATTCCTATTAAACATATTTTCACATTAGTTATGTCGCATAGAAGAATTAGAACAAATGGGAGGAAACATGTGAAAGAAAAAAAGCAAAACAATAAAAGAAAATAGTCTACTTTGCTCTGCATTCAGACTCCATAATTCTTTTTCTGGATGTGGATGGCATTTTCCATCAAGAGTCCTTTGGAACTGTTTTAGGTCCTTGCATTGCTGAGAAGGGCTAAGTCTATCAAAGTCAGTCATTGTACATTGTGGCGGTTACTATGTACAATGTTCATCCAGTTCTGCTCACTTCACTCAGCATTAGTTCATATAAGTCTTTCCAGGTTTTTCTGAAGTCAGCCTGTTCATTATTTCTTATAGCACAATAGTATTCCATTATATTCATATACTATAGTTTGTTCAGCCATTCCGCAATTGATGGGCATCCCCTCTCAATTTCCAGTTCTTGGCCACCACAAAAAAAGCTGCTATAAATATTTTTGCATATGTGGGTCCTTTTCCCATTTTTATGATCTCTTCAGAAAACAGCCCTAGAAGTACTGCTGGGTCAAAGGAAAGGTATGCACATTTTCATAGCCCTTTGGGGCATAGTTCCAAATTGCTCTCCAGAACGGCTGGATCAGTTCACAACTCCACCAACAATGAATTAGTGTTCCAATTTTCCCACATCTTCTCCAATATTTTATCATTTTCCTTTTTCATCACGTTAGCCAATCTGATAGGTGTGATGTATTACCTCAGAGTAGTTTTAATTTGCATTTCTCTAATCAATAATGATTTAGAGCATTTTTTCATACGACTATAGAAAGCTTTAACTTCTTCCTCTGAAAACTGCTGGTTCATATCCTTTGGCCATTTATCAACTGGGGAATGGTTTTTATTCTTGTAAATTTGACTCAGTTCTATATATTTTAAAAATGAAGCTTTTATCAGAGACACTGGTTATAAGAATTCTTTCCCAATTTTCTGCTTCCCTCCTAATCTTGGTTGCATTGGTTTTGTGGGAAAACTTTTCAATTTAATAAAATCAAAATTCCCAATTTTGCATTTCATAATGTTCTCTTATCTTGTTTGGTCATAAATTCCTCCATTCTCCATAAATCTGAAAGATAAACTATCGCTCCCCTAATTTGCTTATAGTATCAGTCTTTATATCTATATCACGTACCCATCTGGACTTTATTTTGGTAGATGGTGTCAGATGTTGGTCTATGCCCAGTTTCTGCCATACTATTTTCTAGTTTTCCCAGCAGTTTTGGTCAAATAGTGAGTTCTTATCTCAGAAGCTGGGAACTTTGGGTTTATCAAACAGTAGATTATTCTAATCACTGATTACTGTGTCTTATGCACCTTACCTATTCCACTCATCTACCCCTCTACTTCTTAGCCAGTACCAAGCAGTTTTGATGATTGCTGCTTTATAATACAATTTAAGATCCAGTATGGCTAGGCCACCTTCTCCCTAGAATTTCTTTTCATTAATTCCCTTGATTACTGGACCTTTTGTACTTCCAGATGAAGGTTGTTATTATTTTTTCTAGCTTTACAAAGTAATTTTTTGGTAGGGTTTGATTGTTATGGCACTGAATAAGTAAATTAATTTAGGCAGAATTGTCATTTTTATTATATTAGCTAGGCCTAACCACGAGCAACTGATGTTTTTCCAATTATTTAGATCTAAATTTATTTCTGTGAAAAGTGTTTTATAATTGTGTTCATATAGTTCCTGGGTTTATTTTGGCAGAAAGACTCCCAAATATTTTATAATGTCTACAGTAACTTTAAATGGAATTTCTCTTTTTCTCTCTTGCTATTGGGCTTTGTTAGTAATATATACAGAAATGCTGATTTATGTGGGTTTATCTTATATCCTGCAACACTGCTGAAATTGTTTATTATTTCAAGTAGTTTTTTACTCGATTCTCTAGGATTCTCTAAGTATATCATCATATCATCCACAAAGAGTGATAACTTTGTTTCTTCTTTACCTATTTGAATTCCTTCAATTTCTTTTTCTTCTCTTATTGCTAAAGCTTATGTTTCTAGTACCATATTGAATAACTGTGGTGATAATGGGCATCCTTGTTTCATCCCCAGTCTTACTGGAAATGCATCTAGCATATCCCCATTACATATAATACTTGCTGAAGATTTTAGTAGATGCTACTTATCGTTTTAAGGAAGACTCCATTTATTCTTATGCTCTCTAGTGTTTCTAATGGGTGTTTTATTTTGTCAAAAGTTTTTTCTGCATCTATTGAGATAATCATATGGTTTCTGCTAGTTTTGTTGTTGATATGATCAATTATGCTGATAGTTTTCCTAATACTGAACCAACCCTGCATTCCTGGCATAAATCCTACCTGATCAAAGTGTATTATTCTTATCATAAGTTGTTGTAATCTTTTTGCTAATATTTTATGTAAAATTTTTGCATCTATATTCATTAGGGAAAGTGGTCTATAATGTCCTTTCTCTGTTTGGACTCTTCCTGGTTTAGGTATCAGTACCATATATATATCATAAAAAGAATTTGGGAGGACTCCTCCTTTGTCAATTTTCCCAAATAGTCCATATAGTATTCGAATTAATTGTTCTTTAAATGTCTGATAGATTTCACTTGTAAATTCATCTGTCCCTGGAGATTTTTTCCTAGGGAGTTCATTGATGCCTTGTTCAATTTCTTTTCCTGAGATGGGGTTAAGTATTTTACTTCCTCTTCTGTTAATCTGGTCAATTTATATCTTTGCAAATATTCATCCATTTCACTAAGATTGTCAAATTTATTGGCATACAGTTGGGCAAAATAGTTTTTAATCATTGTTTTAATTTCCTCTTCATTGGTGGTGAATTCACCCTTTTCATTTTTGATACAGATAATCTGGTTTTCTTCTTTTTTTATCAAATTAATCAAAGGTTTATCTATTTTATTGGCTTTTTCATAAAACCAGATCTTAGTTTTATTCAATAAATTGAACCGTTTTCTTAATTTCAATTTTCTTAATTTCTCCTTTGTAAAGTTTTTAGTATTTCTAATTTGGTATTTAATTGAGGATTTTTAATTTGTTCTTTTTCTAGTTTTTTCAGCAACAATCTTTATTTCTAATCAATAACTTAACTCACTCTTATTTTTATATATTGTTTATACTGGCACATACACAATGTTTTAATGCTTATCTATACTGCTCAACAGCAAAAACACAGGACATTTGCTGTGAGCTCCCTTTTCTTCCCTTCTTGAGCCTCTGATGACCTCATCACATCATCCCCCATCATTTTCTCCTTTACTCCAGTCTCTGTTGAAGAAGTGGCCCATCTTCTTTGCTGAGGAAAACCTTTGTATGGATACCATTGACCCCATTCCCTCCTATCTCCTCAAGCCAATTGCTTCCAAAATCAACCAATCTCTCTTCTCTCTTGCATCTTCAAACTTTTCTTACTCAATGGTTCCTTCCTTACTGCCTATAAACATGCCTAAGTCTCACTCTCCTTTAAAAACACGTTAGAGGCCTTGTCATCCATCCCCCAGGTCAAGAAATCACTGTGTATCTCTCCATCCTTTTCAAAGGGCAAAATTCCTAGAAAAAGATGTCTGCTCTCCTTGCCTCTACTTTCTGACCTCTGACTTCTCTTCTCATTCTTTTCTATCTGGCTTCTGACCTCATCAACTCAACTAATCTTGCATTTTGCTATTCCACACACGACATTCTATTTCCTGTTTCCATGCTTTTGTTTATGCCTAGAACAGGTTCCTTTTCTTAGAATCTATGTCCCTTTTGTCTTTGTATCCTCAGACTTTATCTCAGTCCCAAACACACAGATGTAGCTTAATAAATGCTTGGTGACTAACTGAATGGCATTTAATTTAAATTAACATTCTTCCAAGCCCCTAATACTAGCCTGAAATTAATCTTACATTCTTAAAAACTTCACCACATACTTAACTTCAGGGGAAATCAAGCTTTGATACTATAATTAACACACATAGACTTCATTGATAATTTCAAAAAAGTCACCAAAAAATTACTTTACTGGAAACAATACTCAGTATGGCTATTTCTTTCTGTTTATTAAAATTTAGGGTAAAAATTTTTTAAAGAGGAAATATTACTTTTAAATGTCTTTTAAAAAGCATACTTCCAAAAACTGACGTATTTCCAAAACATGGGGACTAAATTCAAAAAGAAATACTTGCATTCCAATCCTCACTGCAACTGTAAAACCAGCTAGGCCTCTCCTAAAATTGGACCATACCATTTTCAATGAGTTTAGAGACATCAACATAGGAAAGTTATACTTTGTGAAGAACCTAGATGACACCTGCAGATCCTACATTTACTTTAGGCCACAAAAACTACTTATTCAAACAGAGTGCTCACTCATACTCAGATTAAGCATAGGAAAACACGAATTTGCTATATATCATAAATTGAAAGCAAGTGTTTCCAGCCCGTCTATCACAAGAAAATCAATAGATGTACATCCCCTAGAAAGTGGGAGTAATGAATGGAGAATGAAGATAAACCAAAGTAAACATATTTCTATTTCAAATAAAGGGGCCTAAACATAAACAAAGACACATCAGTACCACGTAGCTCTGCAGCTGGGTCAAACATGAAAACCACTCCCTCAAAACATTGTTTTGACTGCCAAGAATCTGACCCAAGTCACAAGTCAAAACTGCAACCAGCTGAATGTCACCAATATTACTGAAACTCAAAGGTCTCTTTCTAAAAACTGTAAAATGTGCAACAGTAAAATAGTGAACAAAGCAGAAAATGATTAAAAACAAGAACAAACAACATTTACTTACAATGTGTGACTCCAGCCAGAGTTTGGTAGAAAGTAGGGGTATCACTATCATCAGTGAGAGTAACATAAACACCTCCAGACAATAGCCATCGGGAAAAAGTGAAAGCATCTTTGTTTTGTAGTAGCCAGTTTCTAAACTTCTCATAGTTGACTTTTTCACCCTGAAATAAAAATAAGGATAAGTGGACCAAAGGGAAAAATTTTAAACTATAGGACATCTACATTTTGGCTCTTCCAAAATAAAGTACAGAAAAAGCACGTTAGTAAGTTGCAAAGAGGACAGAATATTGGACTTGTAGCCAGGAAGACCTGAATTTATATTCTGCCTAAAATACTAGCTATGTGATCCTGGGCAAATCACTTAACCACTCCTAGCTTCAATTTCTTCATCAGTAAAATAACAGCACCTACCTCACAGGGATTTTGTGAAGATAACATATGTAAAGTGTTTTGCAAACCTTAAAGTGCTATTTAAATGGTAGTTATTATTTCTATTAAAATACAGAAACAAAATAGTATGTGAGGCCCAAGGAAAGATCAACAACTTGTGGAATCAAGGAAGGTTTCCTGGAGGAAGTGGCATTTGAAAGAAGCCTTGAAAAGATTTTAAGTGTAAGACCAGAGAAGGAGGGAGTGGGATTTCCAGCACAGTGAGTAGTACAAGCTAAGGCAAAGGGCTGAAGAAGTTGGAATGCATATGTTTAAAAAATGATACATTTTGGCTGAAGCACAAAGTATATGAATAATATGAAAAAGGGAATAGGGAAGCAAATTTTGACATTTCTCATATCCGATAAATTAACAAATACCATTCATTCTACAACAACAGTATCTTGAATCTGTATCCTCCTCTCTATTCCAAGACCACTAGTGTATTATGAACTCTCATTATTAACTGCCTGGATTAGTAAACCAAATCCTCATGTGTTTTCCCAACTCTGCTCTCTTCCTATACTAATTCATCATTCATGCCATCACAGTAATGATATTTCCTTATCTATAGATCTGATCATAATATTCTTCTACTCACTAAAAAATATTTAGTGTCTCTATACTGCCTGAGTAAAGTTCAAATGACTTTCTTCGTATGATAGGCCCATAATCATATGGAGCAACTCTACCAGTCTAGCCTTATCTCACACAACTCCCAACAGTGGGATCTAAATCCTCGACAAACTTGGCTACTCTTTGTCCCCTGGAGATGCTTAGTATTTTAGCCAACCCCCAAGTTATACATGAATCAGCCCAACATTATGAACTACACTTACCACCCAAGGTCACTTTCTAAAAATAACACAAGCAACAGTAAAATGGATCTATCCTATTCCATGCTTAAAATATGCTCTTCTTGTCTTCCCAACCCACTGACTTCCAATCCTGAAAAGTCTTTAAAAGAACAACTGAAATGCTACCATTCTCACAGACTTGATTTTTCAAGTTTTTAATGACTCTCTACTCCCACATTTCATGTAGCTTTTTGTTTTGTACCTCTCTAATAATTTTTCACACACTCTTTAACATTGTAATTATTTGTCTATGTATCATATTCTCTTACTGAACCAAAGTTCCATGAGGGTTGAGGCACTGACATATATTGACTTTATTTTTCCTAAAAAAATAGCACACTCCTTTGCACATAGCAGTCATTCATATTATTGTTGAGTACAAATGGACAGATTACTGATAGTTCATTCAGTCTTATTAAACTTGATGAATTACTTAAATACACTGAAAATGCTTTGAAAAACATGTATTTTCAATAAACACTTATTAGGCATCTAGTATGTGCCAGGCATTGTGCTAAGAACTGGGGATACAAATAAGAAAAAGAAATCCTTAAAGGAACTTACAAACTTATTATTATTGTTATTATGTAAAAATCATAGGATCAAGAAATTAACAACTAGAAGATGATGTGACCAAATGTCTTCAATCATCTTGATCTTACTAGCTGTCTCTCTTTCCCTCTATTTGCTTCCTTGACTTCTTCATTCAAAGAATTCATGTCAGTTAAAATCCAACCTTCTGCATGAAGTCTTTTCTGGTACTCCTTAATGCTAGTGCCTTCGTCCTGATATTATCTCCAATTTATTCAGTACCTACCCTTTTTGTACATAGTTGTTTGCATGTCCTTACCACCAGCAGCCCTCTGACACTCTCAACTGTGAACTCCCTGAAGGAAGTGGCTGTCTTTCTTTGTATCACCAGTGCTTAACATAATACCTGGCACATAAGTATGTATGTAAATAAATCCTTGTATACTTGATTTCATTTCACACATAAGGAAACTGAAGCCTGAAGAATAAATGATTAGCCCAAGATTAAATAAATGAGTACATGGTTGAAATTCTGTATCTTAAGTACGGGAGATGGTAAAACTAGCCTACTTAAGCACTTTGATAATCATGTCAATTTAACATATTAAAGAGTAAGATACATACTTGCTCTCTCCAAAATGACAAAGAGCTAAAGGAAAATAAGTATCAATGTCAAAAGTCAGACAAATATTACTTAGGCTATCACTGAAAGCTCCCTCCTCTCCCTCCTTATACCTTACCTTACGTCAAGAAAGAAGTCTTTACCAATCCTCCTTAATTTTAGTGCCTTCCCTTTGCAATTAGCTCCAATATATCCTGTATACATCTTATTTGTACATAATTGTTTACCTTTTATCTCCTCCATTATACCATTATGTTTGTGAGAGCAGGAATTCATTTTTGCCTTTCTTTGTATACCCAAGTATATACACCAAGCACAGTACCTGGCACATAGTAGGGTATTAAGAAATGCTAGTTAATCAAATGACAAAACACAAAATCTATAATTGGTTCTAAGACAGCTAGACTGAAAGCACAATCACCGGAAGTCTCAGACGGCACAATTATATCAATGGAGTATACAGAATATTAACTAGCTCTCCCTCATTTCTGAGGGCACCTGTAACTAACTTTATGTGTCCAGTAGCAAAATCACAATGTATACAGTTCAGAAACTATATAGAATGATAATTTTTGTCTTTCCCTCAAAGGAATGTTCTCTAAAATTATGAAATGGTTGTTCACTGAATTATTAACAAGAATCTCATACACAATGAAACACCATAAAACTTCAGATTAGATTTCTCAACACTAAAAAAAACCCTTTCAAAATATTCAAACTTCTCAATTTTATGCATGTAGATCATGCATATCAAATGAATTTCATTTCCTCCTCTTACCTCTTCCATAATTTAGTTGTATTACTCAAAAAATGAAAATTTTAATGGTCACAAAAACAAAGTAAAGTTAATAAGATGGAATTCCATTACAAAACAAGAATTCTACTTAAAAACTAATTCTAAGGTTATGGCAGAGAACTACAAAAATAACACTGTATTGATGTGATTTCAATTTAATCTAAGCAAAATGGAAAAGGAAGAACTTTAGTCTTCTGTGTTTCCTTCCTCACTTCTTCTTTCACTGTCCCTTTTAATATGACCCCTCATCCCCAAGGATCTGGGATCACCTCTCTCTTCCACAACATGTGGCACAATCCCTAGAGTTTCCTACCAAATGAACTTTTCTTGAACTCCAATTCTTCAAAATATTTACTTGTTTTATGTTCTGCAAGACTGGGGCCTTTTTAACCTAACTTAACCTAATTTGATAACCTAACCTTTATTTTGGCATAATTTGTGCTAATGAGTTAATCACTGTTAATAAAAAATTTCCCACCTGGCTATGCTCCTGGACTTCATATCAAGGACTCCAAAATAAATCATCCTTCAAATCACATCAACTCAATATTCCAGGTTTCCGTCCCACCACCCTCTGAGCTCCTCCTATATTCTTCATTTAAGAAGACCACCCAGGGCAGCTACCTCACCATTTTCTACCTGCAGGGCTTCAAGACTTCATCAAGCCCCTACCAGTCATCCTCTCCCGCCTACCTCTCCCCACCCCCCCTTAGCACTTCTTTTTAAAATTATTATTAATTTATTTTAAACTTAAAGACACAATAAGAAAAAGAAACCTACTATAAACTTAAATATTAAAACAAATACAAAATAAGAAAAGAAAAAAGGCAGTCATATGCACAGCAGAACGTGAGGTTTCAAAATACGGAGCAATAAATTTCCATGTCAAGATAGCCTATAGAATAAATACTACATATTGTGTTCAGAGCTGTCCATCTTCTCTTTGCTTCCTTGTAAGTTTTCTTTCATTCTCTTCTTCACATTTTACTTTGTTCTTTTTCTACCTTCCTTCCCTCCCTGCCCCAAGAAGGTTGCAATTAAGTCCTGATACACACATACACACATGCACACACAAAGATACACATATATATATACACACACTAAGATATATATCATACACTTACACACATACATATACTTAGACATCTATAATCATACTTGTACGTAAACATATACATTCATATAAATCTATGTATGATCACACTATACTTATCTGTCCTCTATTTCTCTGAGGGTGGATAACCTCTTCCTTCATAAGTCTGAGTCTTTCTATATTTTTCTAAGTCTACCAACTCATCATTTCCTACACCACAGGAATATTCTAACCTTATGCTATCTAGTTATTTTAAATAGTCTAAAACAATATTAATTAACATGGCTGGGGTGTAGGATGTGTTCAGGGAAGACTAGCACCTCTGGTGTGAGGGCCGCCAAGCCCTTTTCAGGGTTGTTTTCCAGGTTTGGTGTCCACCTGATCCACCTACTTCTCAACTGTGGCTCCAAGAAGCTAAAACATGCACAGTGGTCACAACCTGGTAAACCATTTCAAGCAGACTAAACCAGGTTGAGGGTAACTGAGGGGTCTCAAAACCATCAGGGAGTTAGGGGATATCTGCCCCAAGCACGAGAAGACTTCCTGGTGGAATGGGTGGATGAAAACAAGATGTTCCAATGGTCATGAAGGCAGCTGAAGCAGGCACTGTGGAGCACTTGGAGTTTGGTTAGACACTGAAGACACCAAGATCATCCATTGCATCTCAAGTCATCATCAGTAATCTTGATTCTGTCCTGCCACTGGACTGTGATGACTCCAGAAGAGAGAGTGAGTCCAACAACTCTGTGCAACTCTGCCTCACTTAAATCCAATTTATGCACGGATCAAAAGACATCTCTAGTACCATTTTACCATTTTACCTATCTCAAAGTCATGTGGCAACAGACAAGTGAGGAAGCAGCAGGTGCAGATACGCTGCGAGCCATGGTCACAACCCTGCATACACGTGGCCCAGGCCATAAGTTCTTCTTCTCACTGGAGGCAGCTTTCAGTGATGGCCTCAATTTCTTCTGAGGTTCTCAGCTGAGAGACTTTTAAGGAACATACTTCTCACCTCCTGGTATGAGGAAGAGGATAGAAAAGGTACCCTAAAAACTGTCTGCTTACCCAACCCTGGCCTGGTAAGGACTCTACCTTGCAGTCAAAACACAAAAAAAGTACAAAAATTTCTGCAAAGATGATTCTACTCACCACTGGGAGATGGAATGTACGCACACCCAAAGACAACACAAAATTCAGTAGACTTGAAAGACAACTCTTGTTGGGAGAGAACTCAGCAGGTATCACTTCTAAATAGCAGCCTCGTGGCAAATCAAGGCCAGATTACCAAAGTCAGAGCTGGATACACATTTTTCTGGAGTGGCCACAGAAAAGGGAACACTGTGAAGCTGGTGTACGCTTTGGAATCAAAACTATCAAAACTAATCTAGTCAACAAGCTTATATGCCAAACAAAAGGAGTTAATGACAGACACAACAATGTGACTGCCACTTGCTGGAAACTGTCACAACACCATCATCAATGCCTATTAGGGTCCCACCATGACAAACCCTGATGAGGTCAAAGAAAAATTTTATGAAGACCTGGAGACCATTATCATCAATGTACCAAAAGAGAACAAACTTGTAATTCTGGGAGTCTTTAATGCTAAAGTGGGCTCAGACTACCGAGACATGGCAGGGAATCCTTGGGAGGAATGAAACTGGAAACAGCAATGCTTACTACCAAATACTTGTGCATCTCATGACCTTCTCATCACGAATACTGTCTTCCATTTACCTAAACACAATACAACTTTGTGGATGCATGCTGGTAGCAAACATTGGCATTTAATAGACTGTGACTGCAAGAAAAAAAGACAGACAGGATGTGAAAGTAACATAGACAATGCATAGAGCAGAATGCTGGACTGATCGCAGACTTATTCTCTCCAAGCTAAATACTCTCATTCAACAAAAGCAGCATCCCCAAGACAAAATGACTAGCAGAAAAACTAATGTAAGCAGATTAGAGCACTTCTCTGAGCGGGAACAATTTGTTGCCAACTTGGAGGTAAAGTTGAGCCAACACAACAGCGCAACAGAAGAGGAATAGGCAGCTTTCAGACTTGGTGTACAGCACTGCATTCGCTCATCTAGGTGCTCGCTCACTCACAGTCATAAACATCAAGACTGGTTTGACAAAAATTACGGGGAAATTCAGAAGCTGCTAAATGAAAAACAAGAACTTCACAGGCTTTACCAATGGAATAGTTCATCTACCTCTAAGAAGGTAACATTAATTCCATCAAAAGTAAAGTATAAGCAAAGGTTAGAGATAAAGGATTCTAGGCTCAGTAAAAAGGCAGATGAAATTCAATTTTATGCTCACAGTAACAATCTAAACTACTTTTAGATTCCCTGAAAGCTATTTATATACCAAAGACCTATGTTATATCATCAATCAATGCTGAAGCCACTGATCATTTGCTTCAGGTTGAAGTCAATCCCTCCCTAGATGAAGCTGCAAGTGAAGAGGAGGTTTTGAATGTCCTTAGGCTCCTTTCATGTGGCAAAACACCCAGTGCTGATTCTATTCCACCTAAGATTTACAAGGTGAGGGGTCCATTGCTCATACAAAAGTAGACTGAAGTTTTCTGGTTTTTATGTATCCCCCAGCAGTTCAAGGAAACCTCCACTGTCCATTTCTATAAAGGTAAAGGAAATAAATAGTCCTATGACAATCATGGGGGGGGGGGGGGGGAGTAGGAGGGAGGGAGAGTCTCTCAGTCACTGCTGGCAAGATTCTTGCCAGAGTTCTCCTTAATAGGCTGATCCTTCACCTGGAAGATGGTCATCTACCTGAAAGCCAGTGTGGCTTCTGAAAGGGCTAAGGAACAGCTGATAAGGTGTTTGCTGCTCAACAACTCCAGAAGAAATACCAAGAGCAAAACAGAGGTCTGTACACAACATTTTTAGATCTGACCAAAGTCTTTGCTACAGTCAGTCATGATGTCTTATGGAAAATTATGCCAAAATTTGGTTGCTCAGATCAGTTCCATCAATATTGTATGCCAATTTCATGATGGCATGCTATAATGAAAATGGGAACTTGAAGATCTTCCCTGCTCCTTAATACACCTAGGGGAGTTTGAAGACCTCCCCTGCTTCAATGTAAACTCTGCCCCCTAACAGGCTGAATGTGGTCATGTGGAACCTGTGTTGGGAGGAGTTTGCTAAAGGGAAGCAGAGCCCACAGGAAGCTAGTAGCCAGAACTAGCAAGATGGTGGGAGAGAGAGGTGCTCAGGCAAGGAGAGAGAGAAGTTTGTGAGTAAATATTGATCTTGTATTGGTTTGTGGGAAGGCTGAAGGATGCTATGGCTCTCAGTATTATTTTGATTTCTTAATATCTTTGGTACTATGATGGAATCAGCTTATTGGTTTTGGGATTCGATTTTCTGGTGTCTAAATAAATGCTTTAGTTCTGTCCTCTATATGGAGAGTTTGGTATATTTTGAGATCGAACGTCACGTGATATTTATAGTCACTGTATTGATCATGATCATGGGCACTATAAATATTGCATTGGCGCTACACATGGTTGCCTGGGTTCTGGATAAAAGACAATGCTCTTCTGCTTTCCCAATCATCAACGGAGTGAAACAAGGCTGTGTACTTGCTCTCATGCTTTTAGCATGATGTTTTCCGTGTTGACAAATACCTTCAATCAGGGTGAACATGGCAGCAAGGGCAGCTACTACACTAAGGTAAATTCTTCAACTTGAAAAGTTGAATAAATAAATAAATAAGCCAGTACCAAAGTGGAGGAAGTATTTGTGCGTGATTTTACATTTGCGGATGATTGTGCACTCAATGAAGCCAGTGAAGTTGAGATGCGACAAACTATAGACCATTTCTCTGCTGCTTTTGCTAACATTGGCCTGATAACACCAAGAAAACACAGGTATTCTAATAGCCAGCACCAAACCCCATACACGGAGCCATTGGTTACAGCAAATGGAGAAGCTCTGAATGCTGTGTGTGGATAAAATTTATTTACCTTGACAGTATACTTTCCAGGGATATACACATTGATAATGAGGTTGACACACGCACCACCTGAGCTAGCTCAGTGTTTGGAAGACTCCGAAAGGAAAAGTGTGTGAGAGGAAAGGTATTAGATTGACTACCTAATTGAAGGTCTACAGTTGCTGTGCTGACTTCACTGTTGTATGCCTGTGAAACCTACACAGTCTACCAGTGTCATGCCAGGAAACTGAATCACTTTCATTTAAATTGTCTTAGGAAGATTCTGAAGATCATCTGGCAAGATAAGTTAGCAGACACTGAGATCCTTTCTCAAACTAAAGTGCCAAGCATTCAAACTTTACTTCAGAAAGCACAACTACAATGGGCTGGCTACATTGTTCGAATACCAAACATACACTTGCCTAAAAGACTATTTTACAGAAAACTCAAAATAGAGCAAGCACTCACACGGTGGTCATAAGAGACATAAGGACATTCTCAGGGTCTCTCTTAAAAACTTTGGAATCGATTGCATGACATGGAAGACACTGGCATAGAACCACCTAACATGCTATGCCCTTCACACATAAGGTGCTGTGCTCTGTGAGCAAAGCAGAATTGAAGTACCTCAAAGAAACATAAGATGCACAAATTTAAAGAATCCACCCCAAATGTTCACATGGATTATTTGTGCCCAACCTGCAGCAGAGAGCTCATATTGGTCTGATCAGCCACAGTAGGGTGTGCACTATAACTTGACTCTAACATAGAGATGTCATTTTGGTCCTTTTCGAGAACAAAGGACAACAACCTAACTCTTTAGGACAGGAGAGGCTTTTTTTGCTTCAGTATCTCCTCTGGAGACAAACCTTGTCTTCTTTACTCCCACAGTTACTTTCTATAGTTGGATTCTCTCTCCTTTGCCTGTTCTTTTTTTTTTTAAGTTTGTAACAGCTTATTTTTTACTGCTCTACATTTGCCCTAAGGTGCTATTTCATCTTGTTTGTGGAGGAAATATGAAGAACTTGGACTTTTCTGATCTAATCCACCATCTTCCCAGGATCCTCTTCCTCCCACCCCCAGCTTCTTTTAATATGTTGCTTAATGTGTTAATAAATGTTTATTGATTGATTGCTGTCTTGCTCCATTAGATCGTGAGTTACTTGAGAGCAAAGATTACCTTTTGCCTTTCTTTGAAACCTCAGGGATTTGAAAAGTGCTTGGAGCATAGTAAGTGCTTAATAATTGTTTACTGACTTACTATAAGAGTTTGTTTTTATCCATTATCTACTTTTTAAAGTATGGTAGCACTTTATATGCTATTGATCATTAATGATAACAGGTATCACTCTTTTCTCACTGCTTAGCACCATGCCAGGCTTACCAGCACTTACTAGTACTCAATAAATATTGATTTAGACTTGAAACATCCCTCCTTTTCTAAACAACACCCAACCACACAAAAAGATCCATAAGTAGTACCCACATAATACCATACCTTTATTTTTTTTAACCACAGAGATCCAAAGCACTTCTAAATAAATAATTCCAAGATGGTACAGTCCCAATATTCCCCTCCAAACAACTTTAAAATAATACCTCATATCAATTTTGAAGCAGCATAGCCAACAAAAGATCAGGAGTCATTTTTCAAACCAAAGACAACTTATGGCCTAATGGGTAAAAGAGGCACAAAAATTCACTGAAGAAAAAAATTCTTAAAAAAAAAAAAAAGAACAGGCCAAATGGAAAAGTACAAAAATGAAGAAAAGTAATTCTTAAAAACAATTGGTCATATGGTAAAAGAGTTACAAAAGCTCACTGAAGAAAGTAACTCCTTAAAGACTAGAAATGAGCAAATGGAAGCTAATGCCACAAGATACCTAGAAACAACAAAACAAGGTCAAAATAAATTTTTTTAAAACGTGAAATATTTCATCAGAAAAATAAATGACCTAAAAACAGATTAAGGAGAGAAAATTTATGAATTACTAGACTACCTGAAAGTCATGATAAGAAAATAAAAGAACCAAGCTATCATATTTCAAGAAATTATAAAGGGAAAAATGTCCAATATCTTAGATCCAGCAGGTAAAGTAGAAATTGGAAGACTCCACCAATCACCTCCTGAAAGAGATCCCAGAATGAAAAGTCCAAGGAATATTAAAATGCCAGAGCTCTTGCATCAAGGAGAAAATTTTGCAAGCAGTCTGAAAGAAATAATATAAATATCATGGAGCCATAGTCAGGATCACACAAGACAGCAGCTTCCATATTAAAGGAGTGGGAGATTAAAATATGCCAGAAGGCAAAGGACCTAGAATTACAAGTAAGAATAACTTACCCACTTAAACTAAATAGAATCCTTCAGAGGGAAAAAATGGAAATTCAATTAAATTGAGGACTTTCAAGCATTCCTGATGAAAAGACCAGAGAGCTGAATAGCAAATCTGACATTCAAACATAAGACTCAAGAAAAGCGTAAAAAGGTAAACAGGAAAGAATAACCTAAGAGACTCTATGAGTTAAACTGTTTACATTCCTATAAGAGAAGGTGATGCTTGTAACAACTAAGGACTTTATTATTATGGCAGTTAGAAGTAGTCTACATAGATAGAAGGCATGAGTGTGAGTTGATAATGTAGGGATAATATCCAAAAAAAAACTGTAGGGGTGAGAAAGAGAAGTACATTGGGAGAAGGTGGAAGGGAAAGGTAGAATGGGGCAAAATTTCTTACATAAAGTAAGCACGCAAAGAAGAGCTTTTATAGGGAAGAGGAAAATGGGGGTGAGGGGCATAAATGCTTAAAATTCACTTTCATATAAATTGGTTCAAAGAGGGAAGAATATATATACACACTCAGATGGGTATAGAAATCTATCTTAGCCAACAGGGAAATAGAAGGGAAAGGGGATAAGAGATGAGGGGAAAGGGGTATTTGTGTGTGAAGATAAGGGGATGGGCAGATTGGGGGAGGTAGTGGTTAGTAGCCAGAAAGACTTCTGAAAAGGGACAGAGCAGAGAGAAATACTCAGCAATCATAACTGTGAATATGAGTGGGATGATCAAATGTTTTGGCTACTCTGATTAATATAGTGATCCAAGACAATTCTAAAAGACTCATGAAAAAAATGCTATCCACCTCACAGCAAGTAAGAGCACCGGCTCCAGTGTTGAGAAGACCAGGAGATCGAATCCCGGGCTCAGACACTTAGCACCCACCCAGAAACACCTGGTTGTGTAACCTTGAGCAAGTTACTTAACATTGCTTAGGGGTGGCCAGGTGGCTCAGTGAGTAAGATCACTGGTTCCAGTGTCGGGATGACCTGGATCAAATCCGGGCTCAGATATTCAGCATCACACCAGAAATAACTGGCCGTGTAACCTTGAGCAAGTTACTCAACCCCGATTGCTTTAAAAAAAAAATGCTATCCACCTCCAGAAGTGAATGATGAACTCTGAGTGTAAATTGAAGTATAATTTTCTCACTTTCTTGATATTTTTTTTAAATATGGCTAATATGGAAATGTTTTACATGATTTCCACATGTATAATTGATATAATTTTGTTTGCCTTTTCAGTGGGTAAAGAGGGGATATGAGGAAAGGAATTTGGAACTCAAAATTTTAAAAGAACACAAAAAATAAACAAATTATAAAGAAAATAAAACGAAGTGTTAATTCACTCAAAACATATCAAAACTTAATCGTGTCACTGTTAAACCCTAACAAAATAGAATTATGATTATTTAACACTATTTATTTTAGGAAAAATACTAAACACAAAAATAATAACCATTATATAATGTGGCTATTTATGATAAAAAGGATTTTATCTGTACAGCAGATATATAAATTTTAACATTATTAAAAGGTTGTATGCCAAAAGTTCATGTCTACGTCTGTAATCTAGGTATACTTTCACACTGAAAAAATGTAACAAATAATGTTTAGGTTCCTCAGTCAGCCCACAAAAACCAATTTAATAGATAAATCATTGAATATAGTAGAAACAGCAGCACCAAGTAACAAAACTTTATGAACCCGTAATTCTAAATTCCGTGTCCCTTTAAGCCCCAAAGTGAAAAAGTAAAGGCTCAAGCAGTTAGATAACTTCAGGAGTTTTGGTCAGGTAAATTTCTGACAATAGGGATGGCAGAAGCCTTTTAATTATACAGACTGCTGAGAAATCATTTAACTATTCCTAGGTCAAGATTACCTGTAAGTGTAGCTTATTACTCACACCTCAAACAACACGAGAGTAAAAATGGTTCAAAATATGTCAACAGAGTATGTATTAATTTAACATTTTTCAAAAGTACCTCTGAAAAGCACCTCCTAAGAGTATCTGGAACTTTTCCATCCACAACATGGAGCATCCTTTCCATTTCTTCCCGTACAACATAACTCCCAGATTCATTTGAAAAAAGACTAAAAATGTCTAAAAGGTAAAAAAACAAAACAAAACAAAAAAAGAAATTAAAATCATTTACAATAATAAGGCCAAATCTAAACATTCCTTTAAAAATGTATTTTTAACGCAAGATTTTTCTGGGGTATAGCTAGTTTATCCAACTTCATTGTGTTTTCCATGTAATAATTGATAGAGCTTTACTGGAATTTTTAATAACTGCCAAATATTTTTACTCTTTGTTTAAACTATAGAGTGTATAGAACAAGTGTACTCCAGATGTACTTCAGAAAAACATATATTAAAAATGTTAACTAAGAAATGCACTTGAAACCTGGTTAATATATTATATATTCCCTTTAAACCTAGTAGGTACTAGAAAATTTGGTATATATTTCTACTCATTTGAACAATCTACCCATACATTATCAATAAAACAGAAGAGCTGAGATTCCCTTCTCTACACTTCCCCAATTTAGACTTATACCATACAAAAGATCTCAAAGAACAATTGGCAACTAAGATAAGGCAGAAAACAATTTACTAAAAATAATTTAAATGTAATTAATGTAACTTCTGGCTTTGTTTGTCACGACAGACATCATAATTGTAAAAGTTATAAGCAAAATTGCTCTACATATATAAAGTACTACAATTTTCATGCTCTACTTACACTTTGCTTTCTCTTCATCTCTGCCTCTTGTAAGAAGGACAAGTCCTACTATCAAATTATTGAAATGTAGCCCTTTGGATGTTCCACCAAATGAACAGTAGATCACCTAAAAGAAAGGAAAGAAAAAGACACTTTAGTTGTGAAATGAGAAAGCAAGACAGGAGAAGCAGAACAAGAACAGAGACCATTATTTGGGAGTTTAGGGTTGGTCATCTTCAAGTTTAGGCAGTAACTGCAGCAAACTTTCATTTCCAAGGATACTTCCAGGAAAATCTTTGCTTTATTCTAAAAGGTCTGCTGCTACTCATTTTTACTTTTACAATTATGAAACAGGTCAAAGAATTACATCTAGCCTATAAGTATCACTAGCTCATCTCCCTATTGCTCTTTGAGGCAACAAGGTGGCTCAGTGGATAGAGGACTGCACCTGGAATCAGAAAGACCTGAATTCTGAAACTTAACACACACACACACACACACACACACACACACACACACACACACACACACACACAAACTGGCCGTGTAACCTTGAGCAAGTTACTTAACCCCAATTGCTTATAAAAATAAATGAATGAATGAATAAAAAAGACCTGAATTCCAATCCACCCTCAGATAACTACTAGCTGTGTGACCCTGGGGAAGTCATTGAACCTCTAGTCTCAGTTTCCTCACATGAAAATGAGGCTAATTATATCACCAATTAAGAACTGGCCCAGTTGTTTGGGGAAAAAATTGGAATTATGCATCCAGTCAGTAAACTGGTAATATTCTTTGATATATTGAACTCATTACTGGGTAACGTATGTATGTATGCATGTATCCATAAAAACATTTTTGATGATAGGTAGTAAAAACCAGTCAGTGGAGGGGAAGTGAATATCTATCAACTATAATACATAGAAAAAATTTATGATGAGGGCGGCTAGGTGGCACAGTGAGTAGAGCACTGGCCCTGGAGTCAGGAGGACCTGAGTTCAAATCCGACTTCAGACACGACACAAAAAACTAGCTGTGTGTCCTTGGGCAAGTCACTTACCCCGATTGCCCTCCAAAAAAGCAAAAAAAAAAATTATGACATAGGAATAATAATGTAACATCAGTATTGTAAGAGATGTCAAATATGATTAATCCAAAGAAACAAAGGAAGACTTATATGACCCAATGCACATCAAAGTAAGCAGATCCAGGACTACAATAGAAACATAACAACATAAATCAATAAAACACTAAAAGGCAGTCAAACTTTGATTAATGATAACTGACCAACAATTACAGGATCAGAGAAATGATGATGAATTCCAAAGTCCTACCTCCTCTTTTCCAGAAGAGAAGTCTGGAACTGAGGACATGAAATATTGCATATATGGTCAAGACATGGTCAAATATAAAATACTTTTCTTAGTAGCAAGGAAGGGTTAAAAGAATACAAGACTTGCAGTAGAGAAATGACTAAGGAAAAATAAATGACTGGTATAAAAATAAAATGCATCAATAAAACTTTTTTAACAAAAAAAAATTACAAAAATAAGAAATTAATAGAGATTCCATGTCCAGCACCATTTTGATTCTCTTACTGAAGAAAGGATGATATAAATACTCAAAAGACTTCTGTATAGCTTATAAACCTTTGGTCTTTTGAATTTCTTAACCCTGAACCCTGGTTTCTAATGTTTTTTTACTGTTCTCCATTCCATCCCTATATACATCATTGCATTTAAGTCAACAAATAATAAGTATACGTTGATTTAATATGCAATGTGTTGCTGAGTTGTAACTTTAGTTTCCTTACTCCTCATCTTGTTAGCACAAACTTTTAACTCACAGTATGCATTTTGAAAATGCTTATCATAAATAATAAATAATTCAAGATGATCCAGTGTCCCATGAAATTATGATTTTGGTAGACACATGATAAAATCAACTCCATCAATTCCTTCATTTGTTTCTCCAAGAAGGACCAATGAGTCATTCTACTCTTTTTTTATTTCTTTTGAGAATTCCAAGATTAACATAATTTAGGTCCTCTAGTTCTTTACTGACTAGACAATTCACTAGACAATTACCTGATATTTAGAGCATCTATAATTAATGATTATAGGCAATCTAAACTAAGATGACTCAATACATTCTGCCCCCTTTACCACTAATCACCATGACTCTCCTGAAGAAATGGACCCAATGGACTGAGGGTCATCTTGCTATGGCCAAACAATTTGTCTCCAAGAAGTCATTTTACTGGTGATTAGCCTCTTCATAATTAACTTAGGCAGATCCAGAACATGGACCATCTGTTACATGGACTATATGAAGCATGGTTAAACCAGTAAAGCTTGTATTCTGCTGGCTCACCTTAGAAAAGCCAAGATTACCTCCAGTCCATAATGATGCATCACAAAAAAGACTCAAGGAAGGATTTTTTTTTTCTGTTACACTGCTATACTTAAATACAAAGAAATACAAGGTATATTTCCTCAGGGTTTAAAAGTAAACTATTACCCAGATAAAAAAGAAAAATCATGCAGTTGTAGAAAGTAGAACAGCGATTGCTAACCACCACACTATAGCCATGTTGATAACAAAACGGGTACATCATATTCTGATGCACCATGTAAGACTCGCATGGTGAAACTGAAACAATAGAGTCAAGAGACCTTCATAAAACTACTAATGATAAAATATAGCTTGAGACAGAAATGTCACAATGTCTCGTTCCCCAGGGTCAACAATTAACTGTGAAAAAAATTACAAGGGAGCTAGATCTTGATATAGTCTAACTTGAACATAACACTAAAATAAAATTAGCTAGTTACAACTATGCATTTTTGCACCAAATGGAAACGCTAAGTACTCAACGGTTTGAGCAGAAAATATACTAGGAAGATATGTAAATCCCACTAAAGGAGTTAAATCTAATAAACAAATGAAGTCAATAGACCTAAATTCTAACCTTGACTTCAACTTAGTCTTCACTACCATGGGAAAGTAATTTATCTGTGCCTTGTTTTCTCTAGCTGCAAAATGGAATTAATCCCTATAAGTCTTGACTCTGAGGGACATATCAAGCAGAAAATGTGATAGATAACAAGTTCAAATGAATGAGCATGTTAGAAGAGTACTACAAAACCAAAGTCAGAATCTAATAATAGCTTTTTTTTCACAGTAGAGTGAAACAAATTACATATCTAGAATCCAAACAATCCCAGCATTGATACTGACTTCCTGTCAAGTATTAGTTTACTGACTATTAGTTTACTGAGCTCTCAAATTCTCCAAAGAGCAATTAGAAATTTAAAAATAGCCATCACAATTTTTAAAACTCCATTTTCCTTGTATAGAGCTGAAAATGGAAGCATTAAGTACCATCATTACCCTTAATAACAACAAAGATTCATTCATATGTGAGTAGGTACCTGGGGTCTAAAACTGGCCATCTTTTCCATGGTGTCCAAAAGAAAAAGTTCTTTGTAAGGACAGTTACTGTTTGTAATTTTCAGTCTTTGCTCAAAACCTACTACTCTATTTGAAATGCTGAACACTAATATTAGGTTGTATATCTAATATTATCTACAACATTTCACTGCTAGGATTCAACCAGCAAATGTGAAAAAGCCTAAGAAAATATTATCCTGACAGCTAGCTGCAATGTGCTATACAAACTAGAGTCTTTGAAAGAGTTCCATAATGGCATCTAGCTATATTTAGTATTTTTCCTCATTTTTAACTATTTATTAAGAGCCTACTCTTTGCGTAGCACCATCTTAAATACCAGGGTTACAGAAACAAAAGAGCCAGTTCTTATCTGGTCAAATAAAACAAAACGGAAGTTATTTTATAAGTAAAGATAGATAATATTTGCATTAAAAATATACTTTACATGAGAAGATAAATTTCTGCTCCTTCACCACCATCTTGCTTTAAATATATATAGATATATAAACATATCCATATTCATACAATGAAACATTTTCTAGTTCTAACCATTCAGAATTTATCAAAATGAAATAGTCAATTGCTTCTTTTTTTTAAACATACACTATTAAATATCAGACTAAAACAATTTGATTTTTATCTGAAATTCTAATGAAAAAAAAAGAACAATTGTTTTAGTGTAATATAATGACCACAGAATTAATTTTAAAAAACTATATTTAAAAAGATGGTTTAAACTTTTATTTAATTATAAAGGTAGATAAGGTTTGTTTTCAGTCTCAAATAAGGTCATGCCCAGAGACTGTGGTTAAATTAGGCAAACACTTAGAACTTTTGATAAGTCCTACATATGCATCATAGCATCTAAAATGGAAACATTACTCAATTGAAAAATATTTATAAGCTCTAACCCTCAAGTGAAGTATGATCATTATAGGGAGGGCAGAAATCAGAACACAGTAGCTGGTCTAATTCTACTAATTATATATTGAAATAAAATTATATAGCAAAACAAGTGCCACAGAACTGATTTTAAAAACTGGAGCCGTGATTCAATTGCTGCAAGAAATTCTCAACGAGCCACTTCCCTCTACCAGTGTGTATAGACACACCTGCTCCAAATCTTATGGTTGAACTGTCTGGAGCATTGATAGGCTGTGATTTGCCCAGGATCACAAGCCAGCATGTGTTAGAGAAAGGTCTTAAAGACAGGTATTGCTTACCACTTGTCGGGTTATATCCCAAAGAGATCACAGAAGTGGGAGAAAGACCCATATGTACAAAATTATTTATAGCAGCTCTTTTTGTGGTGGCAAAGAACTGGAAATTAAGGGGGTGCCCATCAATTGGGGAATGACTAAACAAGTTGTGGTATATACTTGTAATGGAATACTATTGTACTATAAGAAACAAGGAGCAGAAGGACTTCATATTTACCTGGAGAAGCTTATACAAACTGATGCTGAGTGAGAAGAGTAGAGCCAGGAGAAATTTGTACACAATTACAGACACAATGTATGTGTGATGACCAACTCTGATAGACTGGACAGTCTATCAGCAGTGCAGTCTATCAGCAGTGCAGTGATATAAGTCAATCCCAAAAGACTCATGATGGAGAGAGATGTCTACATCCAGAGAAAGAACTAGAAAGAACTGAGTATGAATCCAGATCAAAGCAAACTTACCTGATCTTTTTCTTTTTCATGTCTGATTTTGTTTCCTCTTTACCATTTTTCATTCCATCTGATACAATCTGTCTTTATAACCTGACTAATGCCTAATGTGAAAGTATTTGCAGATCCTATACTTGATTTTATGCTGTCATGGGGGGGGGAGAGAGGGGGAGAAAATTTGAAACTCAGGGAATTGTGGAATTGAATCTTGTAAACTAAAAGTAAACAAACAAATAAAGACAAAAAAAAGTAAAAAAAAAATAAAAACAGGTATTGCTGACCCTGAAGACAGTTTATCCAAAGGCACCCCCCCCCTTTTTCTTTAAAGGGGAAAAGCAGTGTCCAAATCTTTTACTTCATCCATATGAAGAACATTCTAAGTAAAGAAGCTCCTAGTATTGCAAACCACTAAAAGGTATGTGATTGACCTAGGCCACAGGTAATGAACTACAAAGATCTTCATAATAGGCAGGTCTTATACCCAGTCATATCTTTCTAACTCCAAGGCCACCTATTACAATATACTATAGATTGCTTTTTTTTTTTTTAAAGCAATCGGGGTTAAGTAACTTGCTCAAGGTTACACGGCCAGTTATTTCTGGGTGTGGTGCTGAATGTCTGAGCCCGGGATTCGATCTCCAGGTCGTCCCAACACTGGAGCCGGTGCTCTTACTCGCTGAGCCACCTGGCCGCCCCTATACTATAGATTGTTACAAATAACAATATATTAAATCATTAAATTACCAATAAACTGGGTTCTAATATGTATTATTTCCTAGAAAATAGAGATTGACCTAAACAAGGTCATAAAGAAACAGAAATTGGGACGCAGATCACCCAGCCTCTGACACATTGTTCTTTATAGTGTGCCTTGGACTGAATTTATGAAAACATGCATTATTACATTTTGACATTAAAAAACTATGACTCTTAAAGGCTAACTTTTTTGAGGGGCATTTCCACAGGTATGGAGAAACAGTTCTTAAATAGAAAAAGACTCACATTACAAATAGTATTTAGAGATCTGAAAGAGACCACTTAATCGAATCAATAGACAAATATTTATTAAGTATTTATTGCATTGTCAAGTATTCTACTAGGAATACAAAAAAAAGTCTCTACTTTCAAGGAACTCAGTCTAAAAGAGGAGACAAAAACAAAAATCTAAGTACTCACAGGATACACACACATACATACACACATATAAACAAAGTAGGTGAAAGAAAACAAAATTACAACCAATATATGTTACACATATATACATTATAATTGTAGCACTATTATCTTCCTTCATTATATGTAGTTTCTATATTCACATTGTGAGTTGGCTTTTGTTGGTTACTTTGACTATCAAGCTACCATGTAAACACTGCAGGTGATTTCATCAAGGACATTTCTGAAATCAATTTGATAAGCCTGAATGCATCTTTATGAGGGGGCATTTGCCCAACATCCCATTCACCCTGGACCCATCCACTAGTAGTCCATCCCTCTCTCCATCATTCCTCACCATACTCAGTCGCCTTCACCTGCCCTAAGATGATCTGGTTGGCTTAAGCTTTTGGGAGAACAGATTCTATTAGAAGAAGCCACCCTTTGTGCTGACCTATACAAGGTAATACTCATCAAAGTCCCAGGCCTTTTCCCTTTTCTGCTTTCTACCTTTTTTAACCTCAGAGAAATTTAGACAATGAAGCAGCTGCAGGTGGCTCTATGTGTACAGCATAGAGCTGCATACCTAGGATGGCTGCTAGCACTGGTTCTTAGATCTGCTTTACTAGTAAAGATAGCTAGCTGTTCAAGAGGTCAACAATCTTTTCAAATTACATTCATTAGCTCAGGGGAAAAGTCAGCACTCTGAACTTCAGAGAAAATCCAAACCAAAAAAAATAGAGAAAATACAAGCAAAGAAATAAAGACCAACAGACGGGTTTCTAACTGTCTGAGAAATTAGCATAAATAAACAGATCCAACTGTCTGACCAAGGAAATACATACATAGTTACCAGAGAGAGAAGAACCAACATCTGGGTTTTTCAAAGCTGGGGGGAGGGGCTCCATAACAGCTACCCAGAGTCTCGTCTGTTCAAATCACAAGAACACTCTTCCAATGAGTAAGCCCCAAAGCAAAATGCTAACCTCAGAATATATATACCTTTTTAGAGCCAGAGGGCATCACAACCCTCTGGACTCAGTGCCTAATAAGAAATGAGCAAAAGGTGTGAAAGCCTTCCCACAAGCAGGCCTCCCTTAAGCAAGCTTCCGGGGATAGGCTATTAATGAGGCCTATTAATGGGTGGGGAAGATTATTCAATTAACATTACAATATGAGAGAGTGGGAAAGGGAGGAAGCAGGGTGTGAGTAGGCAGTAACTCCTAGTATGTGTGTTTATTGCTAGCCATAGAAATGATCTTGGGAGTAATCTCAAATCCAATAGTATGAGACAACTAGTCTTCTATTGAGAGAAAGAGAATTTCATGAATACCATGATTAGCAGTAATCTAAAAGAGGATCATGAACATGGTTCAGTGTTAGACATTACAGTGACAAAGGATTAAAGTCATGACAAGGAAGCAAAGGATCAGGACTTTGCATTCCAGTATGATAGAGAACAATTAAGAGTATGTGAATCTCAAGGCCAGAAGAATTTCCTAGCTCTAGCAAATTAAATGAGTTTCTCCTCCAGGGGAGTTTAAGCCATCAAACAAGTACATTAAGGCTTCAGGGTTCTCTTTTAAGTAGAAAGGTCTTCACTAGAATGTCAAAGCATTGCTAATCTAGTAGCTCCAAGTTCAATTCCCTTCTGAAAGGGAATGTAACCATGTTGTCATGCTGAGACTGGAGGACTTTAAAACCATAAGGAAAAGTGGGACCTACCAGAGCTAGAAGGAAATTATGTTATTATTTCTGAGCTATTGTGTCTTCTCTGCATTATTTATTTATGGACATCTATGAATCCTTTATATCTTTCGCATTTTCTGTGAGGTGAAATAAAAGCTGATTCATATCCAATAAACACATTTGTCGCCTTGAATGCTTGTATAGGAGCTAGAAACCTAGTTGACCAAATTTGTGGAGTCCTAGCTAAAAGCTAATTCTAGAGGATTTTCCCAAAGTAAACATTAAGAATGACATACACACTAAATAGGGTATCTCACCCTACAGGAGAGTAGGGGGGAAGGGGATGAGAGGGGGCATGATGGAAGGGAGGGCAGGCTGGTGGGGGAGGGAAGTTGGAAGCACCCACTTTTGAAAAGGGACAGGATCAAAGTAGAGAATAGAACAAGTGGGGGGTGGGATAGGATGGAGAGAAATATAGTCAGTCTTTCACAATACATCCACTATGTAAATGTTTTGTATAGCTGCACATGTACAACCTATATTGAATTGTTTATCTTCCCAGGAAGGGTGGGTGACAAGGGAGGAAGGGAATGAATCTGGAATTCAAAGTTTTAAAATCAATTGTTTTAAATACACACACACACACACACACACACACACACACACACACACATATATATATATATATACACTATTATTATTAATATTATTTTGCATGTAACTGGGAAATAAGATATCCAGGTACTGGGGCATAGAGATCCACCATGCCCTACTGGTAAAGCGGAGGGGGGATGAAGGAAGATATGAGAGAGAGCAGACTGGAGGGCAGGATATCCAGTGGGATCGCTATTTGGGGGCGGTGGGTAGGGGGAAAACGGGGAGAAAATTTGTAACTCAAAATCTTGTGGAAATGAATGATATAAACTAGAAGTTAATAAAGCATTTGATAAAGTAAAATAAGTAAATAATTTTTTTAAAGGGAAGTAAAATAAATAAATTAACAGAAAAAAAATGTCAATGAACTACATTAGAATTAAATTTGATAAGAACCAGGAGCATAGAGAACCTTGCCAGATCAAGGATGAAGAAGAAAACTGAAGCACAATCTATCTGGACTCTGTCCTAAGATCTGTAACAGAAAGTTTAGAACACCATAGGAGTCAGAAGTCTTCCAAATTTTGAGGGTTTAATGACTCCAACAAGTAAAGGAATTTGTATTTTCTCTTTTAATACTACATTTGGAAAAAAGTGTCAATTTTTTCTCCAGAATGGTTGGATCAGTTCACAACTCTACCAACAATGAAGTGTTCTAACTTCCCACATCTTCTCCAACATTTATCATTTTCCTGTTTTGTCATATTAGACAATCTGATAGGTGTGATGTGGTACCACAGAGCTGTTTTGATTTGTATCTCTAATCAATAGTGATTTTAGAGCATTTTTTCATCTGATTGTAGTTTTAATTTTTTCCTCTGAAAACTGCCTGTTCATATCCTTTGACTATTTATTAACTGCAAAATGATTGGATTCTTGTAAATTTGACTCACTTCTCTAAATATTTTTAGAAAATGAGGCCTTTATCAGAGACACTGGTTATAAAAATTCCCAGTTTTCTGCTTCCCTCTTAATATTAGCTGTATTGGCTTCGTTTGGGCAAAAACTTTTCAATTTAATATAATCAAAATTCATGACCCCATTTGGGTTTTTCTTGGCAAAGATACTGGAATGGTTTGCCATTTGCTTCTCCAGTTCATTTTACAGAAGAGGTAACCGAGGCAAACACAGTTAAGTAACTTGCCCAGGGTCACACAGTTAGTAAAATATCTGAGGCCAGATTTGAACTCAGGAAGATGAATCTGCACTCTATCCACTGTGCCACCTAGCAGCCCCTAACATTCAACAGAGGTCATTTGAAAATTTCAAATCATATGATGGCCTACTGCTATATTAACCAACTGACCACATTCCTTTATATGTTTTAATCTAGGTTTAACAGTCTAGGTTAACCTTTTCTGGGAAAACAAAATCCAACAGGCAAATTAAAATTTTATATTTATAATTATTAGTGCTTACAATTATAAGTGTTTAAGTAACAATAGGAGGAGTCTTCTATTACCTAAAGAATTTTACAATTCTTTTTTTTTTTTTTTTTGCTTTCTGGAGGGGGGAAGGCTGGGCAACTTGGGTTAAGTGACTTGCCCAAGATCACACAGCTAGTAAGTGTTAAGTGCTTGAGGCTAGACTGAACTCAGGTCCTTTTGACTCCAGGGCCAGTGCTCTATTCACTGCACCACCCAGCCACCCCAAGAATTTTACAATTCTTAAGGTGAAATTCTTCAAATTATATTCAGAACAACATGGTTTGATGTTTCCAACTACTACAGCTTCAATAAAAAAAAATATTATCTAATGACAGGAACATAAAACCAGTTATAAGAAAATATTTGGGAAGACAGTTAAGCCAACTCACCACGATTTGCAAATCACTCAAGCAGCTACAACTCCATAGGGAACTGAATTTAATTAGTCTGGATGCTTGCCTATTGGAACTGTTTATTCATAGATATATAGAAAAATTAATTTTCTCTCACAGCTGCTCAGAAATACAGTTAAAGAGGGATAACTAGCAGACTATACCAGCCCCAAATTTCTGATCTATCATGGCATTTTTGAGAGCATAAGCCTAAATTGACATGTTAGATACTACTTAATCCTTTAATTTAAAAAAAAATATATATATATATGATAAATATACTTCAACATAATGGTTTTCCTTTGTAATGATATTTTGCTTTGTGCACTAAAAAAATTTATTTCAAGGAGTCCATAGGCTTCACCAGACTGTGAAAGGCATCTATGACACAATCAAGGTTAAGAAATCCCACCCAAATCCATGACTACCACACACATATCAATTCGGACTATAATACATACAGCTAAACCTTTTAAGAATTCAAGTTGCCCACTTTAATTTTTTAAAAACCTAATACTATAACATTAACGTGTTTTAATGGGAAAATATTAAAGAGAAAGAAATGCTAACGTAAAGTGTGGCAAAAATCACAATGTGACTAAAAGTGAAATAGAAGACGGCTAGTGTTAACTTCAGTGCAAATGAGAACAAAGAAAATCCTTCTCCTTTAAAGAATTCACTAAATGTTCAGGCTAGAAGGGGCCTTGGAAGTTATCTAGTCTAATTCCCTCAGTTTATAGATAACAGGCCTAGAGAGACACACTTAGAGAGGTCTAGAGAAACCTGAACAAGTTCATAAAGATAATAAGCAGCAGACCTACAACTTAAATCCAGGTTATCTTCCTCTAAGACCACTGGCATATTCTGTTATACCACAATATTTTTATCCTCTTGAGGATCATTATACTACATTAGGATCAGTGTCTCCCAAGTAGTAGTCTGCTATTAACCATCTTATCTACCATAAGATTCCCTGCTAGAAAAAGAAAGCTTCCCAAAAATAAACATGTAGGCAACTAGGTAATGTAGCACCAAGGCAATATTTTCATCACCTATGGTAACTATGAATATGCCATCATACTTCTGAATTGCAAAATATAACAGATTCTTCATATACAAGACAGAAGCAAAACATTTATTCAGACCCCAGAATCCAAACCCCAACACCAGAAAACCAAAGCCATCATAACAACAAAGAAGCTAAGATAACATAAAATAGCAGGGAGCCACCTCATTTCAAAGCCTTCCCACAAACACTCACAAGCCTAGCTGTCTCCTTGCCTGCAATCTCTTTCTTCCCAGCTCTAACTACTCTGACTCCACAATTCCTGCTCTACCCATTCAACAAACTCCTCCCACCATGGGCTCCATGTGATTAGATTCGGCCTGTTAGGGGGGCAGGGAAAATCTTCAAATTCCCTTAGGCCTATTAAGGGGCAGGGAAGATCTTCAAATTACCATTACAGTGACAGAGAGAAAAAGCATGGCACTTGGAGTCAGAAAGTTCAAATCCTGCCAGACACTTACTGGCTGTATGTCCCTGGGCAAGTCACTTAAACACTACAGGCCTCAGTTTCCTCAACTGTGAAGTGGAGAATCATAATAACACAGCTTACAAATTGTGAGTATCAAAGGAGTTAACATATATAAAGGGCTTCTCATTACATATATCTAATCAAATCTTGTCATTTTTAATACCTATCTTGTATTCATTATGTAAATATTTACATATGTACATGTTGTCAAACATGGATAGAAAATGAGAGCTCCTGGAGATGACACTCTTATTTTTTAATATGTGTGAACATAATGCCTACCACATAAATAAAAGCTGATAAATGTTTGATTATTGCTAATTCATGATTACTTCCTTCAGGCTTCAAGTAAAAGGCACCACTAGTAAGCAGCAAAATTCCAGAGCTCGTAAGCAACAGTAATAGAAACAAATATCCTTTTACATATGGGATCTAAGTCTGTCATGCACCCGTAGATGCCCCAAACAATATCCAAAAAGGAGAGTAACTATGATTTAGACTAAAATTAGCAAACATCATCATGAAAATTGATTTTAACAAACTAGAAGAAAAGAGAGAAGGGCTTTAAAACTCACTGCCTTAACTAAAAGAACAATCTGTACAATGACTATAAGAGAGTAAAAGAAAATAGCTTTTTCAAAGTCTTAAAAACTCTGAATTATGATATAAAAAGATAAATCTTATCTACAGAAAATACTGATGAACCATGATTCTCATCTCTTGACAGAGAGATGATAAGTTAGAGGTGCAGAATGACATTTTCATATGTGGACAATGTGGGGGTCTGTTTTGCTTGACTATACTTATTTGTTAAACACAAGAGGGTGTCTTAGGAAGGGGAAAAATTGTAGGAGGTAGTGGGTATCCTGGGTAGTGATATGATGCAAAAAAAAAAAAAAAAAGAGGAGAAAAGAAAGAAAAAGCAGTAATGAAATATTCAAAAATACACAGAAGAGAAAAGATGTTTAGAAAAGGACACACTGCAAGTGGGGCAGTTTTGCTACTATAATTTCAAATTTAATGTATTTTTAAATATAAAAACAAAACTTAATTGAAGTTCAATTTCACAGACAATTCTATGTTCCTATCTTTCTTTGTATATTGAAAGTTTGTTAAGTTCATAATAAAAAATGAAATTTAAAATAAAAAAATACTGCTTCAGGTCCAGAAATGACATTCACTGGTAACAGCCTATTCAAATGACAGAAAAACTGAATGATAAGTAGTCACACTGAACTGGTTATAATTTCAATACTTGTTGTCTAATTTCCTATTTATCTAGCTTTAAGTAAGTTTGGTAAAGTCCTATTCTGACAGTATTGTGGGAGAGAGGTGACCCAGGTTCTAAAAAGCTATGCCAATGGTATAGCAGCTATGTCTGCTCCCATAGATTTAATTATGCCCCCCAGTCTCTCACCGGAGCGTCAGGGCCATGTCACTAATTACCTACTTGACATTTTAAACCAAACATCCTAAAAGGACACAGGTTTGGTGATGGACTATATTGTTACGTGTGCTACCCATGGAAAAGCAGGGAAGTCAAGTATCAGAATGGCTGCAGGAGGACGAATACATCAGCCCAAGAACATTTGCAAAGCTAGAGAGAACATGCAATCTGTAATGATTTGTAGATTCTTTAAGTACTGAAATAAAAGAAGTGGAAACTGAGAAAATTAATGGTAGGAATTGAGTAAAGGATTAGAATTTTAAAAGATAAGCTGAAATTTGCCTGTTGGGATATGCCCCTGGGAATGGAAAATATGGACAGAAAAAGTGAAATAATAATATGAATGAGATGCAGCTAGTGTCCTTCATCATCAAAAAATTAAGCAAAAGGGGTGGCCAGCTAGCACAGCGAGTAAGAGCACTGGCTCCAGTGTCAGGATGACCTGGGGATCGAATCTGGGCTCAGACACTTAAGACCCACCCAGAAACACCTGGCCATGTAACCTTGAGCAAGTTACTTAACCCCAATTGCTTAGGGGTGGCCAGGTGGCTCAGCTAGTAAGAGCACCAGCCCCAGTGTCAGGATGACCTGGGGATCAAATCCGGGCTCAGATACTTAGCACCACACCCAGAAATAACTGGCCATGTAACCTTGAGCAAGTTACTTAACCCTGATTGCTTTAAAAAAAAAATTAAGCAAGACAAGTAATGAATTTAAAAACTCATTTGAAACCATAATTATGGCATGTTTTACCAGAATTTCACAAAAATTATCACAATTAAATTCTTAGAAGTCAACACTAGTTTACTCTAGAATCCTCTACTAACAAAACACAAACAGTAATTCCATAAATACTTAAAAGATGGGAAATGGGAGAAAATGGTATTTTGAGACTCAGCAGAAATTTATTTTAGCATTGTTTACCATTTACATAAATTCTTTGTGACTATAACTGGCTGTGCTAGCAAATTATTTTTAGGGGATATCTAAGGAAAAAAAATGGATACAAATGATTTTAAAACAAACAAACAAAAAAGGCTTGGGTAGGGGAAAGGAACTCTCCAACAATTGTATCTCTGGGAAAGACCTCATACTTTCAGCTGCTCAAAGGTGTACTGTCATTGAACTGACATTGTACAATGTAGTTCAGCCACTATACATGCAAGAATTATTACAAAGTAAGCTTCAGGGCTAAATCTACTTCCAATACTTGTACATTAAGAAAAATGCTATCTGAATACAAATTAAAATATATTGGATTAAATAATTGACCCAAGGCCCTTAAATTCTAAATAAAAAGATAAATTTTTTGAGTCAACCCAATAGTTTCAAATTATATTCTATGATAAAACTGTATTTAGCTTGCTAACACATATGTAATAATAATAATAATAATAATGACTGCTAGCATTTATATACTGCTGGTTTATAAAACGCTTTACGAATATTATCTAAGGTTATTCTCACAACAACCAAGGGAAGTAGGTACTATGATTAGTACAACTGTACAGGTGAGGAGACTGAGACAGAAAGAAGTTAAGTGACTTGCCCATGGTTACAGAGCTGGCAAGTGTACGTGGCCAGGATTGAATTCAGGTCTTCCTGAGTCCAGGTCCAGGGCTCTGTCCACTGGGCCACTTTGTTGCCAGGGTTTTTTATAATCATTATAATCATCAGATGAGTATCCTTAAATTTCTACCTTATCAATACTCTGAAGCTATTTATCATAAAACATACAAGAATCACAAAATAAGGCCACCTGTCTCAAGATGGTTCTTAAGTAATATTAGCTCATTGCTTTCAAGTGATATGGAAACTGTAACAGTGACATGAAATAGGGAGAGGGGATCAAGAATCATACATTTTTCAGAAAATCTAAAAATGTTAACTTAGGAGTTGAAATGCTAAATGTGATCCTTGTCCAATAATCAAGTGCTTATACTGTCTGGAGCAATTTAATCATATTAATATGTCATTAAGAAAAACCAGAAATTAGGAGGAAGTTGCTGCTAAGTGGAAGGATGGTTCACTGATTCTTCCTGAAAAGGCAGGGTTGCTTTTATGGTATATCCAAAGGCACTAGGAAACAGTTGTGTACAGACTTCTGTTCTGCTCCTGGAATTTCTCCTGGAGTTGTTGGGCAGCAAACATCATATCGATCCTTCCTCAGCCCTTTCTGAAGCCATATAGGCTCTCAGGTAGATGACCATCTTCCAGGTGAAGGATCAGTCTATTAAGGAGGAATCTGGCAAGAATCTTGCTAGCCATAATTGTCACAGGACAATCTATTTCCTCTACCTTTAAAGAGACAGACAATAGAGACATGCTTCAAATCCTGGGGGATAACCTCCTCTTGCCATATAACCTGGAAAATTTCAGCCAGCTTTTGTATGAGCAATGGACCCCCTACCTTGTAAATTCCAGCTGGAAGAGAATCAGCAACAGGTGCTTTGCCACAAGAAAGGAGCCTAATGACATTCAAAACCTCTTCTTCAGCTAGGGAGGGACTGACTTCAACCTGAAGTAAACATTCAGTGGCCTCAGCATTGATTGATGATGGTCTGTTGAGAACACTATGAAGGGTTTCTTTCACTGTGAAGCCTATCTCTCTAGGATCATGCCCTTATCACTAATCAATGTGGCTCTGTGAACACTGAGTAGCTGAGATGCACCATAGGTCTTTGGCTCACAAATAGCCTTTAGGGCATCATAAAAGCACTTCAGATTGTTTCTATAAGCATAAAACTGAATTTCATCTGTCATCTTACTGAGCCAAGAATCCTATATCTAAGTTTGGCTTGTACTTTACTTTTGATGGAATTAAATGCTGCCTTCTTAGAGATGGATGAACTGCCCTGTTGGTAAACCCCAGGGAGTTCTTGTTTTTCATTTAGCAGCTTCTGAATTTCCCCTTCATTTTCATCTAACCAGTCTTGGTGTTTGTGAGTGTTTTAACCCAGATAAGCAACTGCAGTGCTATACACCAAATCTCTGAAAGCTGCCCACTCTTGTTCTGCTCCACTGTTGCCAACAGAGTGAAACAAGGCTGGCAAATGAAGGCCAGCTTACTCTAGTCAGAGCTGGATACACATTTTTCTGGAGTGGCCACAGTAAAGGGGAGCCCCCGTGAAGCTAGCATAGGTTTTATAATCAAAGCTTATCTAGTCAGCAAGCTGGTGTGCTTGCCAAGAGGAGTGAACGACAGGATCATGACAATGAGACTGCCAGTTACAGAAAAAAGTCATGCCACAATCATCAGTACCTATGTTCCCACCATGATGAAACCTGAGGAGGTCAAAGAAAAATTTTATGAAGACCTAGAGACCCTTATCATCAGTGTGTCAAAAGAAGACAGGCTTATAATTCTAATTCTGGGAGACTTTAATGCTAAAGTAGGTTCAGACTACCAGACTTGGCAGGGAGTCCTAGGAAGGAATGGAGTTAGAAACAGCAACAGCAACAGTTACTTAATACTGAAGACTTTTGCATCACATGACCTCATCACCAACACTGTCTTCCATTTACCTAAATATAATAAAACTTCATGGATGCACCCTTGCAGCAAACACTGGCATTTAACAGACTGTGATTGCAAGGAGAAGAGACAGACAAGATATGAGAGGGGCTAGTGCAATGTGTGGTGCAGAGTACTGGACTGATCATAGACTTATTCTTTCCAAGCTCAGTATTCACATTCAACAAAAGCAGCACCCCAAAGGCAAAATGACTACCAAAAAAATTAAAGTCAACAAATTAAAGCTTTTCCCTAAGTGGGAAAAGTTTGTTGCTAACTTGAAGGGAAAGTTGAGCCGACACACAGTTGGCAACAGTGGAGTTGCCAACTATAAACTATACAACATAAAGAGGAGTAAATGCACAATAAAACTGAAAATCTAGGTTGAAGTCAGGTGGTGAAAAGCTTTAAATGCCAAAAAAAGAGTTTATATTTGATTGTTGAAGTAACAGAGCCAGGGGTACTCAAATCTTTTTTGTACCATGGACTCCTTTGGAAATCTGATGAAACCTATAGACCCCTATTCAAAGTAATGTTTTTAAATTCATAAAATAAAATACAATGGAAATAAAAATAAAATTATAAAAAAGCAGTTACAACAAAATGTTATAAAATATGAAAAAATTTATCAAAAAGTTTGCAAACCCTGCAGTTCTTAATTTTTAGATTAGGAAAATCTACAGCAGATTGTACTGAGCAAAAAACTAACATGGTTACATCTGTGCTTTAGGAAAAAAAAAACTTTTGTAACTGTACTGAGAATGGATTAGAGTGGGAAGAAACTTGAAGCAGGAAAGCCTATTAGGAAACAGGTCACAAGTAGTGGACATGTGAGCGAAGAGAAAGTCATGGAGACAGGAACCACAAAATCTAGCAACTAACAGGATATGTAGGATGATGAAGAGTCAGGAGTCAAGGAGAGTTACAGAGCTACTGTTTTGTGAAACATCAGCACAGAGATGATAATTAAACTCATGTAATCTGATGAGATCACCAAAACAGTGAAGAAAGAGAAAAGAGGGCCGCAGATAGAGCCCTGGAGTACACCCAAATTTAGGGTATACACTGGATGCCCTTGGCATTTTTAATGTGTGAACAAGCTCTAAGTGCTCCATAGTGCCTGCTTCAGCGCCCTTCACGGCCACTAGAATAAACTATTCTCATCTGCCCATTCTCCCAAAGGAAGTTTTCACATGCTTGGAGTAGACATTTCCCTAACTAACACGTGTGAGGTCTGGTAGTTACCAACGACCTGGTTTAGGTCCATCTGTCAAGACAACTTTACCAGGATGTAGCCACCTAGGTGAGGGCTGGGTGAAAAGTAGACACCAAAGGTAGACAAGCAGCCCCAAGAAAGGTTTGGCAAGTCCATACACAAGAAGCGATAATCCAAAATGATGTATACAGACAAGAAAGTATATACACACAAATTACATTAATTTGATATAGAAGTTTCATCAGTACAAATTAACTATCAAAATTAAAAGTCAAAAAACCCTAAAAAGCATCTTGTTCAGCATACTTAGAAATGTCAGGCAGCACAAGTTTAAAATATTAAATTGTTCACAAAATCTTAGAGAGGATGGCAAAAGATAATGAGCAATATTGTCCCATAAAACAAAAAGAAACAGTATCAGAAAACTTGATGATAGGCCCAACAGAGAAAAGCATTTAATTTAAACCAGATGGGTGGACAACAGATAGAAGATGGAAAAGATCTGCAAAAATTTTTATAACAAATTCTTTTTGCCAATAAGGAAAGTAAGGCCACTACAACTGCTAGCTGGCATAGTGCATTGAGTACTGAGCCTAGAGTCAGAAAGACCTGAGTTCAAATTCAGTCTCAGGCACTAGCCGTGTAATCCTGGGGCAAGTAGCTTGACCTCTACTTTAGTTTTCTCAACTGTAAAATGAGGATGATAATGATATCAACTAACTCCTATGGCTATTGTGAGAATAAAATGAGATAATATGTGTAAAGACTGTTAAAGTACATATACATACAAGTATACATATATACACACATATATATATACACATTAGCTACTTTCATTATTATAATATCAGTTCAATTTATGCTTATGAGTTTAAAATGTCATTAAAGAGAACAAAAAATAAAGAAAGTAGGCAGATTAGACCAAGCGTACAAAGAAAAAACAAATCCTGGAAGTAAAAATTGTGAAAGCTGAGGAACAAAGTCACAGGCTAGCTGAAGAGAAGATATCAAAAATACTGACTGTGAAATTTAAAGAGGGAGGGGGAAGAGAGGGGAAAAGGAGGGAGAGAGAATGTGGAGCCAAAATAGTAAAAAAAAGCAGAAATAAGTATAGCATGCTTCCTTCCCCAAAACTCCTCCAAATGGATCCCAAAAATTTATGGGGAGGGGAGGGAGGGTCAGCGTAGAGGCCCAGAAGATGACAGGGGTCAGCACAGAGGCCCAGAGGAGGCCTGATCAATGTGGTGGCAAGTTGACCAACCAACTGCAAGGGCCACTGCCAGGCCTATCACTGTAGGGATGGGACTGGATGGAGCTGGGTAAGAGTCAAATGCAGGGCCCCTGGCAGTGGCAGCAGTTACTTCTGGGACTACCAACCCACAGTCTGGAAATTTAAAAAGCCCCTATCTGGACTTCCAGGGACCAGGATGGCAGAGTGAACCTGGCTGCTCTAATCCCCACCTCTGACCCTGAAAACACAGTACCCAGCGCAAAACTTTATAAACAGTAAAGGCTTGGGAACCCTAGAGGAAGGGATTGGCTAGGGCTCTACCTCAAAATGGAAAAAAAGCAGACTGCAAAGACAAAGACTCTAGAGTCCTACTATTGTGAGAGGGAGGAACCAAATTCAGAGGGAGACGGTGTTGACTCCACAGGTCTCAAGCACAGAAAGCATTTTTAGATGAGCTCAAAAAGAACTTTGAAAATCAAATCAGAGAGATACAAGACAAAACGAATAATTCTTTTAAAATCAAAATCGCAAAATTAGAAAAACATTACAATGAAGAAAAAAGCTCCTTAAAAAGAAAAACGTGTGATATGGAAAAGGAGCTTCAAAAACTAACCGAGTAAAATAATTCGCTAAAAAGTAGAATCAACCAAACTGAAGCAAATAACTCTATGAGGAACCAAGAATCAAACAAAACATCAAGAAGGAAAAATTAGAAAAAGAGGTAAAATATCTCAATGAAAATTAACTGACCTAGAAACCAGATTCAGGAAAAATGTGAGAATCATAGGCCTACCAGAAAATCATGATGAAAAAATGAGCCTGGACAACATCTTCCAAGAGCTCATCACGGAAAACTTCCCTGAGATACTAGAACCAGAAGGTAAAATAGAAAACGAGAGAAATACACTGGTCACCTCCTGAAAGACAGCCCAAATTGAAAAGTCCGTGAAATGTTGTGGCAAAACTCCAGACCTAGGGCAGCTACGTGGCGCAGTGAATAGAGCACCGGCCTAGGAGTCAGGAGGACCTGAGTTCAAATCCGGCCTCGGACACTTAACGCAAAAACCAGTTGTGTGACCTTGGGCAAGTCAACCCCAATTGCCTTCCAAAAAGAAAAAAAAAACCTCCAGAACTATCAGGTAAAGGATAAAATACTACAATCAGCCAGAAGGAAAAAACTCAAATATCTTGGAACCACAGTGAGGATCACACAGGATCTGGCAGCTTCTACATTGAAAGATCAGAGGAACTGGAATATGTATTTTCATAAGGCAAAAGAGCTCAGGTTACAACCAAGGATCACCTATCCTGTGAATCTGAACATATTATTCCAGGCAAAGAGATGGTCATTCAATGACATAACGGATTTCCAGAACTTCCTGATGAAAAAGCCAGAGCTCAATGGAAAATTCAACCTCCAATTAACAAGACGCAAGAGAGACACAGAAAGGTAAATAAGGAAAACACACACACACACACACACACACACACACACACACACTCTATTATTTAATAAGAGCAAACTGTAGACAAATAGAGGGTGTGGGTATAAATTACACAAAATGATGATAAAAAAAACATGTTACTAAGGGCTGCAAAGGGACTGCAATGGAAGAAGACAGAAGAATGAAGCAGAAAAGGGCAAATTATGCCACACAAAAAGGCATAAAAACAATATAGTAGAGGGAAAGAAGGGAGGGAGATGAGCGTTATATGAGCATTTCCTTCATTGGTTCTGGTGCAAGGAGGGAATAACACAACCAGTTAAGTATAGGACTCTATTAAGAAGAAACACAAAACGAATCATAAGAGAGGGAAAGAGGGGAGGGAGGGGCGCATTGCATGAGATCTGTTCTTGCCAATCTTGGTGGGAGGAAGAAATAACACATTACATTAAGCAAAAAAATCTATCATATCCTACAGGCAGTAGGAGTGAGGAAAGGCTATGTAAGGTAGGGGGATGGTTAGAAGGGAGGAGAGAAATAAGGGGCAAGGGGAGGAAAATGAAGGGGGGCTGATAAGAAGGGAATACTGAGGGAGGCAGGGTAAGTGGAGAAAGCACAATGGTCCAACTTTGGATTCCTTTTTTGGGGACAAAAAGGATCAAGGCATAGTGCAGGAGGAAGACAACGAAGCCAGAACCCTGCACTAAAAGCTTCCATTAAAAATACAAAATACAGGCCATAGAGGAGCTTAAGAAGGATTTTGAAAACCAAATAAGAAAAGTGGAGCAAAAACTGGGAAGAAAAATAAGAACTATGCAAGAAAATCAGGGGAAGAGAGCCAACAACCTGACTGAAGAAAGTAACACCTTAAAAAATGGCAAAAGAGGCTCAAAAAGGCAATGAGGAGAAGAATGCTTTAAAAAACCAAATTTGCCAGATGGAAAAAGAATCTCAAAAGCTCACTGAAGAGAATTAGATTGGAGCAAATGGAAGCTAGTGACATTATGAGAAATCAAGAAACTATTAAACAGATTTAATCTATTAAACAGATCTAATCAAATGAAAAAATAGAAGGCAATGTGAAATATCTCACTGGAAAAACCACTGACCTGCAAAATAGATCCAGGAGAGATAATTTAAAAATTATTGGACTACCTGAAAGCCATGATCAAAAAAAGAACCTAGAAATCATCCTTCAAGAAATTCTCAAGGAAAACTGCCCTAATGTTTTAGAACCAGAGGGCAAAATAGAGGTTGAAAGAATCCACCGATCACCTCCTGAAAAAGATCCCAAAAAGAAAACTCCTAGGAATATTATAGCCAGATTCCAAAATTACCAGATCAAGGAGAAAATATTACAAGCAGCCAAGAAGAAACAATTTCAACGTTGTGGAAACACAATCAGGATAACTCATAATCTGGCAGCTTCCACACTGAGGGATTGGAGGGCTTAGAATATGATATTCCAGAGGTCAAAGGAACTGGGATTAAAACCAAGAATCACCAACCCAGCAAAACTGAGTATCATGTTTCAGGGGAAAATATGGTCATTCAATGGAATAGAGTACTTTCAAGCATTCTTGATGAAAAAACCAGAGTTGAACAGAAAATGTGACATTCAGATACAAGAAGTAAGAGAAGCATGAGAAGGTAAACAGGGAAAAGAAATCATAAGGAACTTATCAAAGTTGAACTATTTACATTTCTACATGGAAAAACAATAACTGTAATTTATGAAACTTTTTTCAGTATGAGAATAGTTGGAGGGAATAGAAATGTGTGTGTATATATATACATATATATATATGTCTATTATAGGAGGGTATATGAGCATATGAATACATATGTGAGTGTGTATATATATGTGTACAGGTATACATAGACAGAGGGCACAGGACCAAGTGAATAAGAAGGGATGATACTGAAAAGGTGAAATTAAGAGGTGAGAGAGGAATATAATGAGAGGAGATTGGGGGAGACAGAATGGGGGTAAATTATCTCATATAGAAGAGACAAGGGAAAATGGTTACAATGGAGGGGAAGAACAGGAAGGCAAAAGGGAATGGTCAACCTTATTCTCATTGAATTTGGCTTAGGAATGACATACACACTAAATAGGGTATCTCACCCTACAGGAGAGGAGGGGGAAAGGGAATGAGAGGGGGGATGATGGAAGGGAGGGCAGGCTGGGGGGTAGGGAAGTTGGAAGCACCCACTTTTGAAAAGGGACAGGATCAAAGTAGAGAATCGAACAAGTGGGGGGTAGGATAGGAGGGAGGGAAATAAAGTCAGTCTTTCACAATATATCAACTATGGAAATGTTTTGCTTAGCTACTCAGTACAACCTATATTGAACTGCTCATCTTCCCAGTAAGGATGGGTGACAAGGGAGTAAGGGAAAGAATCTGGAATTCAAAGTTTTAAAATCAAATGTTTAAATATATATGCACACTATCATTACTATTATTTTACATGTAACTGGAAAATAAAGATACATAGGCACTGGAGCATAGAGATCCACTGTGCCCTACTGGAAAATCGGAGCAGGGATAGGTGAAAATATGGGAGAGAGGAGATTGGGGGAGGGGATATTCAGTGGAATTGCTATTTTGGGGTGGTGGGTAGGGGAAAAATGGGGAGAAAATTTGTAACTCAAAATCTTGTGGAAATGAATGATGTAAACTAAAAAAAATGTTTTTAAAGAGAAAGAAAAAAAAGAAAGCCTTATATAATAAATACTATGCATTGTGTTGAGAGCTATCCATGTTTTCTTTCCTTCCTTGTAAATTTTCTTTTGTTCTCTGGCTGTGCATTTTTAATTTGTTCTTTTTTCCCCTCCTCCTCTTCCCCCAGAAGGCTATAATTAAACATGGATATATACATATGCATGTACATATATACATTCACACACGTGCATATATACATCAACAAATGTATACAAATACACATGCAAAGATATACATACACTCATATGCCCATACATATATATATTTACACATACATATACTTAGATATTGATCATCATAGTCACATATAGACATATACATTCCTATGCATCTATGTTACACCATCCTATACTTATTTATCCTCTTGTATCTCTGAGGTGGATAACCTCTTCTTCATAAGTACAAGTTCTTTCACATTTTTCCAAGTCCACAAACTCATTTCCTACACCACAGCAATATTCCCATCTTATACTATCTAGTTGTTTTAAATAGTCTAAAACAACATTGATAAATATGACTGCCCCACAGTGTAGTTCTCCTATTTTTCTCTTTTGATTAAATCTATTTTAGCATTAACTTTGTCTGAGATCATGGTTACCACCTAAAAAATTCTATTCCTGATTTTTATTTTATGTTTGTGTATATCTCTCATTTCCTATCCCTTCTGACTCCTCTATTTTACTTTTACCTGCTATCTTGCCTTCCTACTACTTAACCTACTCCCCCTTCCAAGAACCCCTTCCTTATCCTTCCATTCCCATTAATCCAAACACCCTTCTATACCCAGTCCCTTTAACTTAGTCCCTCACCCTCCCCTCTAAAGATCCCTCCCTTATCCTCTCCCCCCTCCCTATTCTGTTTTATTTCTTTCTGAATTTAGAAGACTTTTATATTCTTCTAGACGTATATTGTTCCCTCCTGACCCTGTTCCCGATTAAAGTAGTTTTCCTAACTACCAGTCCTCCCGCCCCCCATCTAATTCCTCTCTGTGGGTTCGTCCTCTCTCACCTCATTTGTACAAGATAATTACTCTTTTTAGCTGTTCCTAAATGGTTTTGCTTTTTAAAAATCATACCATACTCAGGTCAGCCCCAATCTTTCTTATGAACTACCCAACTACTAATAACAATCTTAGACATACATTTTACTTTTTACATACATAAAGAGTAAAGTCTGTCCTTATTTAGTCCCTTGTAATTAGTCTTTTATGTGCTTATATTTCTCTTGGCTCTTGCATGTCAAATCTTCTATTAAGTTCAGATTGTGGTTTGTTTTTTTTAACAAAATCCTGAAAGTGTGACAATTCATTAAATATCCTTTTTTTTTCCACTGAGCATTATGCTTAGCTTTGCTGAGTATGATATTTTCAGCTAGAACCCCAGTTCTTTTGCTTCAATATATAGTGTTCCAAGACCTGCAGTTCTTTGGTGTCATCACTGCTAGATCTTGTGTGATTCTAATTAACAATCTTGATCAGACCCTGCATGTAGTGGCTGGATGGCATCCTTAGCCTTTCACCAAGGATAATAAATGTTGCACATGTTCATCTAACCAAGTAAGTGAAATATATCTCTTCTTTTGGTCTGTAAATATATATATATACACTTTTTAAAAAAAAAATTTAAATTTCATAACCACCACAGCAAATTTTCAAAAAAAAGCTTAGGTACTATTGATTGCAAGATAAAAGATTTAAACAGGCTATCAAGAGTATCCTAGAAATCAGGTTATCTATTAGTTACAGCAATTTCACTAATTAAATATAAATGTTTTCAGACTAAATTATGAGTTAAATCTGGCATTTCAGAATATATACACTGATACCTTTCTAAAGGAGCATTCAATTCAATAAACATTTATTAAATGCATTCCTTGTGCCAGGCATTGTGCTATGCTAATAACTGTAGGTTATTTTAAACTCAAAACATTTCTAAAATTAGAAATTAAAGGAATAACTCTAGCCTGACCATGTGGCCAAAAAAAAATCTCTTCAACTAATTTTCTTTCTTCTCTATACAGCAGAAATTCTTAACCTTTATTGTGTCAGGGACCACCTGGCAGTCTAGTGTAGCCTATGGACCCCTTCTTAAGAAATAAAATACGTAGGATTACAAAGGAAAACAATTATATTGAAATAAAAACGTAATTTATTTCCCTAACTAAATACACAGACCCCCTGAAACTTATCCATTGACCCCTTGGAGATCTTTGGATCCCAGGGTTAATAAGAATCTTTGCTCAAAAAGAACATAGGATTCAAAGCTGCAAGAATTTAAGAGATCTTCGAATCTAACACCTCACTTTACATTTCAGGAAAATGAGGAGCATAAAGGAGAAGTGATTTGCCCAAGACTATATAGATATTAAGTAGTAAAGGAAGGATTCCAACCTAAACCTTCTAACTGAAGCGGGTAAATGTTCATTATATTATACTCCAACATTTCTCAAGCTTATAAAAACACCTAAACCAAACAGCTCTCCTTAATAAACTCCATTCCATGCTGATCATGCCTGAACAAGTTGTGGTTATATGATTGTAATGAAATACTAGTGTGCTATAAGAAATGATGAACAGGATGATTGTAGAAAAATCTGGAAAGACTGACATGAACTGATACAAAGTGAAATGAGCAAAGCCAAGAGGACATTGTAAACAGTAACAGCAATACAGTGCAACGAACAATTGTGAATGGCTTAGCTACTCTCAGCAATACAATGACCCAAGACAATTCAAAGAACTCATAAAGAAAAGTACAATCTATCTCCAGAGAAAGAACAGATGGAGTCTGAATGCAAATTGAAGTGTACTATTTTTCACTTTATTTTTTGCTGGGATTTATTTTTTTTTGGTCTGTGCTTCCTTTCACAACATGACAAACATGAAAATGTTTTGCATAATTGCACATGCATAACATATCAAACTGCTTACCATCTCAGGGAAGGAAGAGGGGAAAGAGAGAGGAAGAGAATTTAGAACTCAAAAAATTTTAAAATAAATGTTAAAAATTGCTTTTATATGTAACTGGGAAAAATATTTTTTATGCTTTTTGGAGAGCAACTGGGGCTAAGTGACTTGCCCAAGATCAAATGGCAAGTTTTTGTGTTAAGTGTCTGAGGTCGGATTTGAACTCAGGTCTTTTTGACTCCAGGGCCGGCGCTCTACTTACTACTACCTAGCCGCCCCAAAAATAAAATATTACTAAAAAATAAAATAAAATAAAAGATAAATATCCCCGGAAAGATCAAGTCGATCCCACCTTATCTTAAAAACTAATAAACAGTTAGGTAATCTGACTTCTTTCTTGCTAAGAGGTCCTTGGTTATCTTATGTAACTGAAAATTGTTTATTATGCATAGGTTACAAAGCTTAATGCTTTGGAAAGTGCTATGCATGCAATAAGTATTAAAGAGGCACTTGTCACATGAACAAAGACAACTATTAAAAAATGAATCACTGAAAGTAACAGAAAATACCTACCTACCCTGGATAGGACAACTTCTCTGTCTATGCCACTACATTATACACACACACACACACACACACACACACATAATACATAAATGGCCCTTCCAATAAAAGTATGGATATTTGAGAGTTAACAGTAAGGACACTTGTGTGTGATTTCCCCAATACAGGGAACTTCAAGGGGAAGAAAGTCCCTCTTAGCAATCTAGATAGGTGATTTCTCTACAACTTTAAATCTCAGAGAGCCACCTAGAGCACTAAAAGGTTCAGTGGCTTGCCCCTAGTCACCCCCACCAGGATATGATTTTTACCCAGATCTTCCTAAGAGACCAATTCTCAATTCATAAAGCCATGGTGCATCACAACTGAAGTGTCAATCTAGTTTAATTACCACTATAGGATTTCAGTTTAGCACATTGTTCTTATACAATGACCTTAACAATTTACTGGTTTACTTAGAGCATGCATCCTGCTGTCTACAAAACAGTATAAAATTTTGTATTGTTTCATCTCAATTTCTTACCTTGAAGAATTCATTAAGCATCAGGAAATATCATAAATTGGTATTTATGAATAGAAAAGGGATAGCTTGGTAGACGCTATTAAAAGCTCAATGTAACAAAAAAGACATGCAATATCAGAGACGGATAAAGTTAACGGAAAGCCAAAATTCCAGGCAAAAGAAAGGAGGTGTTTTTTCACTCCAAGCATCTCAATTTATAGCCCTTCTATTTTAGAGTGACTATTAAATTCTCCATTTTACTTGATATTTTACTTATTTATAACTTAAGCTACTGAAAGTCCTCAAAATTAATAAATGTCAGAGAATTACCAAATTCTATTGTCTAAAAATAAATTCCTACAAACCCATACCAGTGCAATTGAAAGAAGAGGGTAAAGACTTATTAAACAGCATTCAATCCCACTACTCTATTTCACTTAGACACATGAACAACTGGATTAAAGCATAAATGGTAAAAAAAAAAAAAAAACAGTTTAAATGTCCTTCCTGGAGGGCTCCATTCTAATAAGGCAGTGGCATTTGAGTACTACTGAAATTTCTTGCATGCCAAATATAACGCCAGGGAGGTGAGGGGATGGTGAGGAAAGAAAGAGTTCAGAAAGCATATTAATTCAATTTATATAAAATAACATTGTACTGTAAATGCCATAAACCCTTCCTCATCTCCACAATTTGGATAATAATGAAGAAATTTATTTAGTCAAAATATTGGTGGGGCAGCTTAGGTGGCGCAGTGAATAGAGCACTGGCCCTGGAGTCACAAGGATCTGAGTTCAAATCCAGCCTCAGACACTTGACACACTTACTAGTTGTGTGACTTTGGGCAAATCACTTAACCCTAATTGCCCTCCAAAAAGGAAAGAAAAGAGCCACTGGCCAGAGGGACTCCAGATCAGCAGCAGCTGTGGCCGTTTCTAGAATTATCAACACATAGATGCGAAGGACAAACTGAGAGGTCAGTGCAGTCTGGACTTTGTTACCCAGTAAGTGGGAGTGCTTTGGCTTTTACTCCCAGGGCGAAAAGCCGCTGAGATGCCAGCACAGACAGCCAGTGCCACGTGGCGGCTTCAGCTCCTGGCCTGCAGAGTATAGGGGGACCGAGTGACCAGTATGAGGGGTAATTGCTCTTGCTTTAACCTGCTTGGATCTGGATTGCAGAGGTCCTGGGGTGTGTGTCCAGCTTGCCAGAGCGTGTGGAGGCCTCAAAGAGGGCACCCATCTAATACTTCTGTCAGCTGAGAAAACCCCAGCGTTTGGTACAAAAGCTCCCCTGTCTGGTGGCAGAGCCCTACTGTGGCAAAAAGCCCAGAGGTCAAGTGACTGAGGGGCAACATGAGCAGGCAAAGGAAACAAAGCAGACAGAAGATTCCAACATTAGACTCCTATTTTGGGGACAAAAAGGAGCAAAGCATGGAACAGGAGGAAGACAGTGAAGTTAGAACTCCTGAACCAAAAGCTTCAAAGGAAAATATAAGCTGGTTACAGACCACAGAGGACCTTAAGAAGCAGATAAGAGAGGTGGAAGAAAAATTGGGAAGAGAAATGAGAATGATGCAAGAAAATTATGAAATGAGAGTCAACAGCCTGACTGAGGAAAATTATACCTTAAAAAATAGACTAACTCAAATGGCAAAAGAGGCTGAAAAGGGCAATGAGGAGAAGAATGCCTTAAAAAGCCAAATTTGCCAGATGGAAAAAGAATCTCAAAAGCTCACTGAGGAGAATCATTGTTTCAGAATTAGATTGAAGCAAATGGAAGCTAATGACTTTATGAGAAATCAAGATGCTGTTAAACAGATCCAAACAAATGAAAGAATGGAAGGCAATGTGAAATATCTCATGGGAAAAACCACTGACCTGGAAAAAAGATCCAGGAGAGATAATTTAAAAATTATTGGACTACCTGAAAGCCATGATCAAAGTAAGAACCTAGAAATCATCCTCCAGGAAGTTCCCAAAGAAAACTGCCCTGCTGTTTTAGAACCAGAGGGCAAAATAGAGGTTGAAAGAATCCACCGATCACCTCCTGAAAAAGATACCAAAAAGAAAACGCCTAGGAATATTATAGCCAGGTTCCGGAATTCCCAGGTTAAGGAGAGAATATTACAAGCAGCCAGGAAGAAACAATTTGAATATTGTAGAAACACAATCAGGATAACCCAGGATCTGGCAACTTCTACACTGAGGGATCGAAGAACTTGGAATATGATATTCCGGAGGTCAAAGGAGCTGGGATTAAAACCAAGAAGCACCTACCCAGCAAAATTGAGTATCATGTTTCAGGGGGAAATATGGAAATTCAGTGGAATAGAGGACTTTCAAGCATTCTTGCTGAAAAAAACAGAGCTGAAAAGAAAGTGTGACATTCAGATACAAGAAGCAAGAGAAGCATGAGAAGGTAAACAGGGAAAAGAAATCATAAGGAACTTATCAAAGTTGAACTATTATCATTCCTACATGAAAAACAATAATTGTAACTGATGAAACTTTTCTCAGTATGAAAACAGTTGAAGGGAATATATATATATATATATGTCTATATATGATGGTATATGGGCATATGAATACATATGTGAATATGTGTATATATGTTTGTAGGTATATATAGAGGACACAGGACCAATTTAATAGGAAGGGATGATACTTAAAAGGTGAAATTAAGAGGTGAGAGGAATATAATGAGAAGAGATGGGGGGGTAAACTATCTCGTATAGAAGAGGCAAGGGAAAATGGTTACAATGGAGGGGAAGAATAGGAAGGCAAAAGGGAATGGGTCAACCTTATTCTCATTGAATATGGCTTGGGGAGGGAATGAAATACATACTAAATAGGGTATCTCACCCTACAGGAGAGTAGGGGGGAAGGGGATGAGAGGGGGCATGATGGAAGGGAGGGCAGGCTGGGGGGTAGGGAAGTTGGAAGCACCCACTTTTGAAAAGGGATGGGATCAAAGTAGAGAATAGAACAAGTGGTAGTTGGGATAGGAGGGAAGGAAATACAGTCAGTCTTTTACAATATATCTATGTTATTGTTTTGCATTAGCTACACATGTACAACCTATACTGAACTGCTTATTTTCCCAGTAAGGGTGAGTGATAAGGGAGGAAGGGAATAAATCTAGAATTCAAAGTTTTAAAATCAAATATTTAAATATATATATATATATATATATATATACTATTATTAATATTATTTTACATGTAATTGGAAAATAAGATATACAGGCACTGGGGCATAGAGATCCACCATGCCCTACTGGAAAAGTCGAAAGGGGTATGGGAGAAAATATGGGAGAGAGCAGATTGGAAGAGGGGATATCCTGTGGGACTGCTATTTTGGGGCAGTGGGTAGGGGAAAAATGGGGAGAAAATTTGTAACTCAAAATCTGGCGGAAATGAATGATGTAAATCAGAAGTTAATAAAGCGTTTGAAAAAAAAAACAAAAAGGAAAAAAATAGAAAAAGAAAAAATATTATTAAAAGTCCTCTCCACACTGAAGTTACCATAAAAGAAACTAATTGCTTCCTAACATTATTACTGATTTTTATCAACAGTGCTCTTACTAGCTAGTTTAAACATATATCAACAATTTTTAATGCAGTCTTCAGAATTCTGGGGAAAAAAATCAAAATATATTGCACTTGTGTTTACTATACATTCCTAATAGACTTTCCTGGTTTTTCACATCAGTAGTAACAAAATGGCTAGATTTAGATTCAGGGAACCTAGAGTTTAATTCTATCAGTGCCATTTATCAGGTAAATGACCCTGGGTGAGTAACCACCCTTCTGGACTGGACTTCAGTTCCTGAGCTGTAATATCAAAGTAATGGACTTGATAAATTCTCTAAAAGTCCTTTTAATCACTAAATTTATGATCCCAATTTTTAACCACTTTCTCTTTCCCCAAAGGTCAAATCCTACTGTTATTAATCTCATTTTATGTAATAAATTCCCATTACTGTTACTATTGGTAATTTGACAACAAATTAGCAAAGTTTAAAACTCTTCTGTTACATGGAATACAGTATGTAAACACCACCACCCCACACATACACACAGACAAACACATGTATATACCCACACCTGGGTATAGGCACTCTCAGATTATGACTGTTAACTCTGCTTCCACCCATCCCCCCCAAAGCAGGTATTTTTTCCCAGTCATTTTTGTATACAAATGAATGTTGCCAGAGAAGATAAAAATAAGAACAGATGAACATCTCTCCCTATATTTAATTTATACCTAAAATGTGATTAAACCAATTCTCTGACTATTTTAGAAGATCTCTACAAAGGCCTTTTCATATCTCAATTCTTATACTTTTAACAATCCACTTCATTCTCAAAATAACATACCAGAAATCCACACTGTAAAAGTTAAGCTACACAAGGAGTTGTCCAAAATTTCCCCTCAAAAATAGTTTTTTGGACATGGATGAGGTGGGGATTTATTTTACAAGATGCAAAACATTTCTTACAACAAACATTTGTTATGAGTGGGGTTTTTTTATCATTTTTTTCAGTGGGGGGAGGAGTTTGATGGGAGAAAAAATAGATTGTTGCTCAACAAAAACAAATTAAATTAAATTAAAAATTACACTCATAAATTTCATATATGACTGAAAAGGCAGCATCTGCCTTTTACCTAGTGTATTAGTATTCTGGTTTTTATACCACACCTACCATTTCACTGGTATGGAAAACTATCTTTATGAATCAAGCTCTGCATCTGCTTGGAAAGTTATCACCAGAGAGAATTAACAGAGGTTCTGAAAGGTTAAGTGACATGCCTTTAGTCACAAAGTCATTTTATGTCAGAAGAACTAGAACTCAACATTCATAGTAGTCAAAAATCTCTTCTCTCAACTAACCATTTAGTTTTACCTTAACATTTAAACATTTCTAAATCATAATTTCAACTTACTGCATAAGAAAACTAACAAAAAAGTGATTAGGTACTTCTCTATCCAGCCTCAGAATGAGCTCCAAGCTCTCATTCATTCAACATTTCCAACAAGATTCACAGCAGGCATCTCAAATTCAACATGTATGAAAAAGAACTCCAGATTCTCTGTCCCTCTCCAAATTCACCTCTCTTCTAAACTTCCATGGTACTGTTCAGGGTACCAAAATTTGTCCAGTCACACAGATTTGTAATCTCAGTGTCATCTTCAAACTGCATTCTCAACCCACATAAACATTCATTTTCCAAATCTTGCAATTTTTTTCTTCTCTCTTTCATTCCATACAGCTGTAATTGGAAAAGAGTGGTCAATCAGATGTTGTCTCCTTTGAGAGAAATATAATTCCTGTCACAGAAGGTAAAGAAGAGGAGTGAGTATAAACAATGTCATCAGGAAACATCAGTAGATACTAATCTTATCACATACCACCTCTTGGTGACAAGGTCCTGTAGCATACCACCCACCCCTTGGTAGGAAAGTCCTAAGAACATTCTTTAGGACCTTCTATCATTTAATTGCTTTTAAAACTTTACCTAGACAGCCCTCCTAGCATGGGCAGAACTAAGAGGAAAAAGGGGGAAAGATAAAGAAAAAACAACAGGGGCGGCTAGGTAGCACAGTGGATAGAGCACCAGCCCTCGAGTCAGGAGGACCCGAGTTCAAATCAGACCTCTGACAATTAACACAAAAACTACCTGTGTGACCTTGGGCAAGTCACTTAACCCCAACTGCCCTCCAAAAAGCAAAAGGAAAAAACAACAACCACTACCACCACTAACAACAACAAAATAAAACCACAGCCAATACCTTTTCCCCTACACAACACAGGGAGCAGAAGAAAACAGAATAAAAAACTTTGGAGAACCAAAGTCAAGTATCCTAGGCTTTTCTTCCCCTTTCAGGAGGACCGAGTCTAAAGATACAACATTATGGTCCATGTGGTGGATGATGCCAAACCCTTACAATTCACAATGGGCTCACAATGGGCTTTCTAAAGCAAGGTGAAACCACCTTGAACCACCAGAAACATCAAGTACATAGCATTGATGAAGACACTCTTAGTGCAGCCACAGATTTCTTCTGCTTATCCTGATGTTAGGAACTGAAGAGCATAACTCCAAGGAACATCAGGGGCAAAGCATGCATAATTCTGGCATAGTAAACAAGTCACCAATCAAGGTCATCTGTAGAAAAGAGGCTAAGAGATAAGCTTCTTATATGCAACTTGTCCCAGGAAGCTGATACTACTTTTACAGCCCCACACACAATATTCCCTGGCCCACATGCCAAGAACTCCTTCTTCTCAATAGTATCAGGTGAATGGTATATAAGCTTTGCCCCCTTAAAGGCTTCTATGGAGGAGCCTCCCCATTGTTCCATAGCAGCTAAATAGGAAATTTCCCTCACCCTCAGAATTACTACCAAGCCTGCATAATCCATAATTCATGATTCTACAAGTTCTTTTCTTTCAAGGAAATATACAACCATCTCACTAACATAGTAAATAGTTTCACCTCCTCTCATGCCACATTAGAAAGCGAGATACCTCCCAACAATACCACCTCTTGATCTCCAAAGCCCTTTCTGGAAAAAAGTTATCCAACCTATCCCTAAGGAAAGGAAGCCCATGTGCTTCCTCTGGGCCAGCTGAGGAGGACCTGTGCTACTTCTCCAAAATGTACAGAGCCCTCTGAGGAGACAAGAACCCTGAAGCCAAGACACTGCTGCATTGGGGTAGGAACAAGAGAAGCAAAGTGGGTCAGCTGGATCTATATTCAAAGACAGCTTATTCTTTCTAAAGGGATATGAGGAGGGGATATCAGGGGAGACTAGTACTTCTGACATAAGAGCTGCTGAGCCCTTTTTATAGCTGCTTTTTGGCTGTGGTGCCAACCTGCCACCCAGCTCTCACCTGTGGCTACAAGAAGTTGTAGCATGTGTAGAGGCCACACACTGGCGAAGTGGTTTGGGCAAACAGGCTTAACCAGATTGAGAGTAACCAACAGACCTCAAATCCATCAGTGAATTGGGGATTGTCTACCCTAAGCATGTGAAGACTTCAAGAACAGATGAACATGAACAATTTGCTCCAACAAGCCTTGAAGGAGGCAGAAGCAGACACTGTGGAACACTTAGAGCTTAATCAGACATCAGAGACACCAAGGTTATCCACTGCGACCCCCATCACCAGTTGTCTTGACTTCTGTCTTGTCACTGGATTCCAATGACTGTGGAAGAGAGTGAGGCCAACAACTTTGTGCTACTTCGCAGTATAAATCCAATACAAGTAAAAAGACATCACCCATACTATTTTATTATTTGTAACCACCTTGAAGTACTGTGCCAACGTGTAAGTGATGAAGCAACAGGTGCAGATCCACTGGGTGTTGTAGTCACAGCCCTGCATACACAGGCAGCCCAGGGCATAAGGTTGCCTTCTCACTAGAGTGAAGCAGTCTTCGGGATTTGGCAGACCTCTGGATGTCTATGCAGCCCTTTTTAAGGACCATTCTACTTCCTTATGGTATGAGGAAGGGGCTAGAAAAAGTACCCTAAAAATTGTCATCTGGTTCACCTGACCTAACCATGGCTTCCTTAACACTGCAGGCAAGCATCTTATCCTGTAGTCAAAACATAAAAAAATGTACAAAAACTTTTGCAAAAAATGGTTCTATTCACCATTGGTATATGGAATGTACACACACTTAGGAAGAACACAAAATCCAATAGACCTGAAATATGAATAGCTCTAGTTGAGAGAGAACTCAATAGGTATCTTTTAAATAGCAGCTCTGAGTGAAACAAGGCTGGCAAAGGAATGTTAGCTTACTGAAGTCAGAACTGGATACACGTTTCTTTGGAGTGTCCACAGTGATCAGGAGCACTGTGAAGCTGGCACAGGATTCACAATCAGATCTAATCTACTCAGCGATTTTGTATGCCTCCCAAAAAGGAGTGAACACCAGACTCATGACAATGTGATTGCCACTTACAGGAAAGCACAATACCACCATCATTAATGTACACGCTTCCACCATGATGAACCCAGATGAGGTCAAAGAAAAATTTTATAAAGACCTGGAGACCTTTATCATCAATGTGCCCAATAAAGATGAGCTTGTAATTCAGGGTTAACTGCCAAAAAGGCAGACTATCAGACTATCAGACTTGGCAGGGAATCTTCAGGAGGAATGAAGTTAGAAACAGCAACACCAATGGTCACTCACTACTGAAGACTTGTGCATATCATGATGTTCTCATCACCAATACTGTCTTCCATTTACCTAAATGCAATAAAACTCCATGGATGAACCCTCATAGCAAACACAGACAATGTCATAAGAGAAGAGACAGACTGAGAGTGACAAAGGTAATGTGTGCTTCAGAATGCTAGACTGATTAGATACCTACCCTTTCCAAGCTAAACATTCACATTCAACAAAAGCAGCAGTCTCAAGGCAAGATGACTACCACAAGACTTAATATCAACAGATGAGAGGACTTTTCCCTTCAAGAACAGTTTGTTGCTAACTTGGAGGGAATGCTGAGCCAACACACGGGTTGGCAACAGTGGAGCAGAAAATGAGTGGGCAGTTTTCAGAGATCTGGTGTATAACATTGCATTTAATCTTCTGGGCCAGTACACTCACAAAACATCAAGGTTGGTTTGAGGAAAATGATAGGGAAATTCAAAAGCTGCTAAATAAAAAATGAGAATTCCATAGGACTTACCAGCAGGACAGTTCATCTGTCTCTAAGAAAGCACTGCTTTATTCCATCCAAAGTAAAATGCAAGAAAAGTCTAGAGAGATGCAGAATTCTTGGCTCAGTAAGAAAGCAGATAAAATTCAGTTTCATACCGACAGTAACAATTCAAAGTGCTTTCATGATGCCCTGAAGGCTTTTTATGGGCCAAAGACCTCCAATGCATCTCAACTACTCAGCACTAATGAAGTCACACTGATAAGTGATAAGAAAATGAGAGATGGGCCAAATACTTCCATAGCGTTCTCAACAGACTGTCATCAACCAATGCTGAACCCACTGACCGTTTACCTCACTCAGGTTAAAGCCAATTCCTCTCTAGCCAAACTTCCAACTGAAGAAGAGGTTTTGAATACCATTCAGCTCCTCTCATGTGGCAAAGTATCTGGTGCTGATTCTATTCTAGCTGAGATTTACAAGGCAGGGGGTACACTGCTTATACAAAGCTGACTAAAATTTTCCAGGTTAAATTAGAGGAAGTTATCCCCCAGGAGTTCAAGGATGCCTCCACTGTCCCTCTCTATAAAGGAAAAGGAAATAGGTTGTCCTGAGACAATCACCATAGGTTCTCTTAGTTGCTGCTGGCAAGATTCTTGCCAGAGCACTCCTTAACAGGCTGATCCTTCAACTGGAAAATGGTCATCTACCCGAGAGCCAGTGGCTTTAGAAAGAGATGACAAATGGTCAATAATGGTATTTGCTGCCCTGACAACACCCGGAAAATGCCAGGAGCAGAACAGAGGTCTGCAAAAAATGTTTGTCAATGTGGCCGACACCTTTGATACTATCAGTTGTGAGGACTTGCAGAAGATCATGGTAAAATTTGGCTGCCCAGAGAAGTTCATCCTTATTGTATACCAAATCCATGACAGCATGCTTATATGGGTTCTAGATAATGGACAATGTTGTTGTGCTTTAATAGTCACCAATGGAATGAAGCTAGGCTGTGTGGTTGTTTCCATGCTTTTTAGTATTTTCAGTAATGTTGTTAGATGTCTTCAATAAGAACAAAAATGGTATCAAAGTCAGCTACCAGACTGACAATAAATTATTTAACTTGAAAAGGCTACAAGCCAAAACTGAAATGGAGGGAGAACTGGTGTGTGATGGATATTCACAGATGATTGTTCATTCAATGCAGCTTCTAAGGCTGAAGTGCAACAGTGTATAGATTAATTCTCTGCCACTTGTGATAATTTTGGCCTGACAATTAACAGGTTGTCCATCATCCATCCATACAGGGAAGTATCAGTGACAGCAAGTGGAGAAATTCTGAACGCTATGGATAAGTTCACTCACCTTGGCAGTATACTTTCCAGGGATGTACACAAAGCTGATGAAGTTGATGCATGTAACACACTGTTGGCGGAGTTGTGAACTGATCCAACAACTCTAGAGAGCAATTTGGAACTATCCCCAAAGGGCTTATCAAACTATGCATACCCTTTGACTCAACAATACCACTACCAGGTCCATACCCCAAAAAGTTCAAAGAAAAGGAGGACTCATATGTACAAAAATATTTATAGCAGCTCTTTTTGTGTAGTAACTAAAAATTGGAAATTGGGGAGATATCCATCAATTGGGGAACAGTTGAACAAGTTGTAGCATATGATTATAATGGAATACTACTGTGCTATAAAAAATGATGAGAGGGACAGTTTCAGAGAAACCTGGGAAGACTTACGTGAAATGATACTATGTAAAGTGAGTGGAATCAGAAGAACGTTGTACATAGTAACAGCAATAATGTACAATGCAGAATTGTGAATGACTTGGCTATACATGATCTACGACAATCTCAAAGGACTCAAGATGAAAAATGTTATCCACCTCCAGAGAAAGAACTGATGTGGTATGAATACAGACTGAAGTATATTATTTTTCATTTTTTCTTTTTTTTGTTCAAGTCTTCTTGCACAAAATGAAGATGTTTTATATGACTGTACACATATAAATTATATCAGATTGCTTATCATCTGGGGGGGGAGGAGAGAAAACAGGAGGGAGGGATAGAATTTGGAACACAAAACCTAAAAAACCCAACAACAAATGTTTAAAATTATTTCCATACATCATGGGGGGGGAGATAAATATTTTTTTAAAACCAGTGCATTAGTGTTCCTATTTTTCCAAATCTTCCCCAGCATTTGTCATCTTCCTGGTGCCTCATGTAGCTAATTTTATACTAATAAGAGATTGTTTTAATTTTTATTTCTCTAATGTATAGTGATTTAGAACATTTTTTCCTTTGACTACTAATAGCTTTGATTTATTCTTCTAAAAAGTACAGATACACATCTTTGACCATTTATCAAAACTGAGGAATGCCTCTTATTTTTATAAGTTTGGCTCAGTTCCCTACATATTTAAGAAATGAGGCCTTTATCAGAGAAACTTGCTGTAAATTTTTTCCCCCAGTTTCCTGCTTTCCTTCTAATTTCTGGCTGCATTTGATTTTGTGCACCAACTTTTTAATTTCATGTAATCAAAATTATCAGACTTTTATTTTTTTATTTTTTTTTTTTAAGTAATCGGGGTTAAGTAACTTGCTGAAGGTTACACGGCCAGTTATTTCTGGGTGTGGTGCCAAGTATCTGAGCCCAGATTTGATCCCCAGGTCATCCCGACACTGGAGCCAGCGCTCTTACTTGTTGAGCCACCTGGCTGCCTCTATGTAATCAAAATTATCTGTTTTGCTTCCTGGGATCTTCTCTGTCTCTTGTTTGGTCATAAAATTCTCTTACCCACAGGTCTGAAAGCTAAATTATTCTATACTCTCCTAATCTATTTATCATCTTTTATGTCTAAATCACATATTTTTTCTGCCCTTATCTTGGCATACAGTGTGAGATGTTGGTCTATACTTAGTTTCTGCAAAACTGCTTTCCAGTTTTCCCAGGAATTTTTGTCAAATAGTGAATTCTTGCCCCAAAGACTTTGATCTTTGGGTTTATCAAACACTAGATTACTACAGTCACTCACTATTGTATATTGTATGTACTAAATCTAATCCACTGACCACTAACTCTATTTCTTACCCAATAAAAGATTCTTCTGATGATTACTGCTTTGTAATATAGTTTGAAATCTGGTACTAAAAACAGCTTATTCTTAACAAGAAAAGTCTTCCTGGAATTTAGATCCCAGAAACCACTGGCCCAGAAAGCCCTCCCCCTTCCTGGAATGGTATGATTTAGGAGTGGTAGGTTTTATCAGACAAGGCTTCTGGGAGGTGGAACATCTGGCCTGGACAGTCAGATACATTAACAACGTATCTGTTGATTAGCAGGTACAAACCTCTTGCCCTGAGAAGTGAAAGTGTCATGTTGCCAGTTGGACATAAGGACCACTTGAGCTAAATGTATCCTTCTACTGGCACAAGGACACACAGTTTGCAGTAATAACTTTCTTGTCCTTAAATGGTTAGTAACATTCCCCATAAACAATTGTATGCAATGGAAGACATCAGCAAAATTTCTCCACTTGTCACAACTCTAAAGGGGAGAGCCAATTATTTTCCATTCTTGTGTTCTCCGGGCACCAGACCACTTGGACAAAACCATGGCTACTGTCTGGAATTTAGTGTAGATAAAAATCTTCTCTGCCCCATCCTTAAAGTCTCTCACATGCCAGTCATGCAGTCTGAAGTTCAACTCACTCAAAAAATTTTCCAGGACCCCCAGTGAATGTTCAGGGTTAGTGGCAGATAAAGTCCAGTTGCATATAATGGATAAAGCCATTAGTCAACCAAGCAAAAGAGTGTTCCTCTAGAGCCAGGTCATTTAGGTGAAGGTCCACTGGGTTAGTAGAGGAGGGAAGGTTACAGGGTATAAACTGGAGGTCTCAATCTCTGGCATAGTCACCACCTATGTGGGAAAGGTACAAATAGAGGATGGACCTAGAAAAACATGATTTTTTTTTTTAAAGCAATCAGGGTTAAGTAACTTGCTTAAGGTTACACAGCCAGGTGTTTCTGGGTAGGTGCTAAGTGTCTGAGCCCGGGATTCGATCTCCAGGTCATCCTGACACTGGAGCCGGTGATCTTACTTGCTGTGCTACCTGGCTGCCCCAAACATATCTTTTTTTTTTTTTTTTATGAGCAATCGGGGTTAAGTAACTTGCTCAAGGTTACAAGGCCAGTTATTTCTGGGTGTGGTGCTAAGCTGAACCACCTGGCCACCCCTGCTCTAAATCACTTTTGATTAGAGAAATGTAAATTAAAACAACTCTGAGGTACCATTTTATATACCTATCAAATTGGTTAATATGACAAAAAAGGAAAATTATAAATGTTGGTATCTGAAAATTGGGACACTAATGCACTGCTGCTGGAGTTGTAAACTCATCTAACCATTCTGGACAACAATTTGGAACTGTGCCTAAAGGTCAACTAAAGTTTGCATACCCTTTGACCCAACAATACCTCTAATAGGTCTATAGCCCAAAAAGACTATAAGAAAGGAAAAAGGATCTACATATATAACCAAATTTATAGATGTCTTCTGCAAGAAAAAGGAGGCCAATGTCACTGGATCACAGAGTACATGGAAAGGAGTTAGGTTTATAAAGACTGAAAAGGTAAAAGGGAGCCAAGATAAGAAGGGCTTTAAAAGTCAAAGGATTTTACATTTGAACCTGGAAGCAATAGGAAGACACTGGTATTAATTGTGATGTGGTCAGACCCACACTTTAGGAAGGTCAATTTCAAAGCTAAGTGGAGGATGGACTGGAGAGACTTGAGGAAGGGAGACCAATAGGAACACTATTGCATTAGTCCAGGAGTAAGGTCATGAGGACATGTACTAGGGTGATGGCAATGTCAGAGGAGAAAAGACAGTATATACAAGAGATGTTATAAAGGGAGAACCTACAGGACTTTGCAACAAATTATATATTAGGAAGAATTTGGGGGCAGGGGTATTGAGAGAAGATAAGGTAATGAAGCATAATACCTAGGTCAGAGTCTGGGTGACTGGGAGGAAATTAGCCTAGCCACATGTAATAAGAATGTAAATTTTAAAGATCTTCCCTGCCCCTAGGCTA